>NC_044312.2:56160769-56476126 GCF_007474595.2 Lynx canadensis
CCTCCAGTGGGGACCTGGGGGAGGCACTCAGAGCAGTAGGCTGATCGCTAAGGTGCTCTGTCCGGCTAGGGTGCTGGTGCTCCAGAGTAGGGAGCAAAAGAGAAGAGGGGAGGTGAGTAGGGAGTGGAGGTGAGAGGGCCAGGGAGAATGAAAACCCAGCCTGTTGGTGGTTTCTTCTTTTTTTAAGAGCCACAAGCTGAGATCAAAGGTGATATTTTTACAGCAACTGAAATAGAAAACCACTGGGCGCACAGTGGGAGGTGAGCGGCCGGAACACAGGCCCCTTTATGCAGCCTGCGGCCACAGCAAGCATGCTACCCTCTGCCGAGTGCCATGGGGCGTGGGGGACAGTGTGGCCTCCGTCTTCCCGACTCAGCTCCCAGAAAGAAGTAAGGGGGATGAGCCACAGCCCTCGGTGTCAGGAGAGGAAACGGTGGGCAGTGAAGGATGGTAACGAGTGAGCACCCGGGGCCCGACCACCCTCATCATTCCTGCTGCGGGGGTCAGAGTTACAGCTGGCCCCGTTCCATCCTCTCAGAGCCCTGTAAGCGAGGCTTACCGTTCCCCCCCGGGCTCCGGAGGAGAAAACCAAGGCTGCAGGGGGGGAAAATGACTCGGTCAAGTCCCAAGGGAGTTGGGAGTAAATTCAGGACTAGAACCCCCGGGCTCCCGGTCCAACACCCTTTCTGTTCTCTGAAATCACTCCCACACTGACACGCCACGTCATTTATGGAACTGCCTCTATTACTGGCCCGAGCTGGCCCTGGCAGAACTGGAGCCATACTCCGCTGTGCTACAGGCCTTCACAGTGCCATCACTGGACCGGCAGCAAGAAATGCACATTCTCAGGCCCAACCCAGACTTACTGAACCAGAAATTCCGGCAGGGTTTCCCAGTGCTTAGTATTTTTTTTTTTAAATGTTTATTTTTGAGAGAGAGAGAGAGCACATGTGGGGGAGGAGGAGACACAGAAGTCAAAGCAGGCTCCAGGCTCTGGGCCGGCAGCACAAAACTCCATGCGGGGTTTGAACTCACGAACTGAGAGATCATGGCCTGAGCAGAAGGCTGATGCTTAAGGGACTGAGCCACCCAGGCACCCCCCCCCCCCCACCCCAGAGTTTAATATTTTAATGAGCTCTCTGGGTGATTCTGGTGCAAGCTAAGTTTGAGAATCGCTGTACTGCATTACCTCAGTTTCCACATCTGCAGTTCAGGGAAAATTACAATGCTCATCTCATAAGACTGAGCCCATTATCTGCTAACACATATGCTTGGTGTGTACCCTGTGCCAGGCATCCTTCTAAGCCCTTTAAAAATAATAACTGATTTATGGGGCGGCTGGGTGGCTCAGTCGGTTAAGCGTCCGACTTTGGCTCATGTCACGATCTCGCGGTCTGTGAGTTCGAGCCCCGCGTCGGGATCTAGGCTGATGGCTCAGAGCCTGGAGCCTGTTTCCGATTCTGTGTCTCCCTCTCTCTCTGCCCCTCCCCTGTTCATGCTCTGTCTCTCTCTGTCTCAAAAATAAATAAAACGTTAAAAAAAAAATTAAAACAAAAAATAAAAATAATAACTGATTTAATTGCAGGACCCTCTGAAATCGGAACGAATGCATCCTCATCACACCGAGGAGGAAATGGAGGCACAGAGAGGTAAAGTTACTTGGCTAGGGTCCCCAGCTAGTAAGTGGCAGAGCTCTGGAATCTAAGCTCCTCACAGGTAACCAACAGGAAGTCTCCAGCAGAGGGTCTGGCTCCCAGAATGTGTTCCAGGCACGGCTGAGGATATGATGATGGCAGTTGCTATTACCTCACCTGAAGCTGAGATGATGAAACGCATTTTGGAAACGTACAATCTGCTGTCTTGTCAAGAGGGAAAAATGAGTTAGCCGCAAAGGCAGCCTCAGTGTCTAAGACCCAAGGGCGGCCCACGGGCCCTCACCACTCACGCAGTTTTCAAACCACAATATACTATCTTGGTCTTCTGGAAACGTCCCAGTTTGCTGCAGGGAAGAGCGTGGGCTAGAACCTTAGTTTGGCCACTCAGGGGCTGTGTGACCTTGTACCGGTCACCTCACCTGTCTGCACCTCCTTTTCTTCATCTGTGAAGTAGATGGTGACAGTTTTAGCCTTGCAGGGTTCCTGTGAGGCTTGTGCCCTGCCCAGAGCATGCACGGAGCTGGCCATCAAAACGAGGCTTGCCTGCTCTCTTTCCCCCTCCCTGGGGCTACCTCCGTGGAAAGACCAGTTCTGGACCCAGAAAAAACTTGAAAGAAGAAATAACTTCCCAAGTGCTCAAAATGCATTTATCCTCCAGCCTCCCTGCCCCTTTCCAGATCTTGAAATAGCCACCCCAGCCAGGTGTTCTGGGGAGAAACACTGGCACCTGCTGCATCCAGGCAGGGAGTTAAGTAACCTGTAAAGGGAAGAGTGTCCCCTGCGTGCCACCACCATTGGCCAGGCCTCCGCAATCAGCGCGAGCATCTGAGCGTCCGCCTGCGGTGACGCATTTTGGCCCAGACATCTGAAGCTCGTTAGCTGCCTGCCCCCCGGGGGACTGACCCTGCTTGGTGAGAATTATCCCAGAGCCACAGAGGATGGAGCAAACGAAGACCAGGTGAGGTGTGGCTACAAAAGGGGGGAGCATAGTCTCCTAAGCGGCCTCTGGGGACCCCTGAAGAGTGGAGGAGACCGGGAGAAAGCCCCGGGGCTGGGCCCAGCTCCAGCCCAGCCACCAGCTCCCCGGCTGCGTAAACCGGAGACATGGGGTGGCAGGGGGGTCCCTCTCCCTCTTTGAGCCTCAGTTTCCCCATGTGTACTTTAGAGGAGGGGTGATCAAGGCACACACTGAGGGCCTTCCAGGCCGACACCGTGGGGTCCCAGCCTGACTTAGAATTCCTGGCCTCTGAGGTTTAGCCCAGTGCTGACAGGAGGTGAGTGATGGGTGGTGGGCAGGAAGATAACTCAGGAATGGAGAACCAATGATTCCTCCCTTGGCCCCAGACAGCAGAGGGGAGTTGGCAGGGAAAAACCAGAAAGTGATGCTGCATTTTAGAACAGTCAGCTGGGTGCCCTCTCGGTGCCCATGGGTGGCAGAGATGGTGTGAGTCTCCAACTGGGCAGATGGCAGGGGTCAAGGCGGGGGAGTCCACCCTGCCATCAAGATAGGCCGCTGTTAACTTTCACCTAGCAGTTTTGATTGGCTCCTTATTTTATGCCAAGGACTATTGTAAAAACACTGTGCGCATATTAAAATCATTTGACCCTTTCGCTGATGGCAGGTCCTGGGTGATTGACCAGCCTAGAGTCTGACCCTCACCTGGCCAGTCCTGACATTGGCCTTTTTCAAGGCACCCAGAGAGGTCAAACAGACTGGCCCTCACCACGTCGCTCAAGATCAATACCTCCTCCCCTCGCTGTTAAAACTGACACGGGAGAGTCTCCTTTGCCGCTGACAGGAGTGCTCTTGTCCCTCCCCAGTCTCCTTCCCTCCTGGCAGCCGAGCCTCTGGGAAACTGTTGCCTGCTGGGCCCGGAATATGACCAAAGGGGCGAGGAGGACTAGTACAGAGGGTGGTTCACACGGGTTTGGTGAAGCCTGATGAACCGTTTTCACTCTGACCGGAGAGGCCCTCTGTGGGGACCTGGACGGGCATGTCCCTCAGACAGCGACTCTGACTTACTGGACAGCATGGCCAAAGTGAGCTTCTCTGAACTTTGACTTTTCTCTGGACCCCTCATACCTGGGTGGCTGTGTTCTTTCTTTGGGTGGCTCAGTATCTCTGATGACCAGGCTAGACAGCTATGTCCTGAGTCAGGGAGACTTTTTGATTCATTTACCTCTCATGGGGCAACCTTATTACTGGCATTTCTAAGAAAAGCCTTAGAGAGAGGCAGGCACCCACCCAAGTTCACACAACCAGTCAGGACTGGGGCAACCCTGGATTCCCAGACCATTTTCTTTAAAAAAATGTTTTTTAATGTTTTTTATTTATTTTTGAGACAGGGAGAGACAGAGCATGAACAGGGGAGGGTCAGAGAGAGGGAGACACAGAATCTGAAACAGGCTCCAGGCTCCGAGCTGTCAGCACAGAGCCCGACGCGGGGCTCGAACTCATGGACCTCGAGATCACGACCTAAGCCGAAGTCAGCCGCTCAACCGACTGAGCCACCCGGGCGCCCCTCCCAGACCATTTTCAATTAAATAGTTTATCACTTTCAAATATGAAAAAATGAACTGTCTCAGTGCAAAAAAAAAAAATTAGAAAATACAGTAAGCAAAAGCAAAATACCTTTAGTTTGTTTCTCTGAGAAACTTCCATTACCCGTTCCCATCCCTTCTCTCTCCCTGGGGGCTCAGCCACACTCCCCCAGCCCCAGCCATAATCAATACCTCATCTCCTTTTGCCAACAGCTGTTCCCTGAGGAATAAGCCTTGACAGCAGATCCTGGAAGACAGCCTCAGACCGGAGGCTGGGAAGGCCTGGCGTCTCTTCCGGAACAGCACAGCTTCCGCCCAAATGGAACTGTTTAAATGCAGGATATAGCGGGGAATACTCCCGGCTAGAAGCCCAGAGCCTGCAACCAGCCCTGCCCGGTCTGTGGATCAACTGAGCGACCTTGGGCCGGTCCCTGCCCTCTCAGTTTCTCCCACTGTAAAATGAAGACTTGAACTTGACCGAGTGTTTCCCCCACGGCCTTTATCAGTCGGTCAGCTTGTTATGGGCAAAGACCGTGCCCTCTCCTTATAAGTGGACCATAGAATTTAGAGTCAGAGGACAGGGCTCCAGCTCCCCGTCACTCCCTAGCTGTGTGACCGTGCACGGGGCACCACACCACTCTGTGCTCTGCTCCCCCATAGAAAAACACAGGCCAGAGTGCTTGTCCTCTGTGTGTCCCACGGCTGTCATAGATCCCGCGAGAGGTGGACCTTAGAGACCTGTGAGCAACACAGGGCGAGATGCTCTGCTGGGGTGTTACTCCAGGGTGCCCCCTGCTTGCCCAGTGCCTGGCTCCATCCTGGCTCAGGGGGTCTGGCCCAGGCTTGTAGATGGAGCCTGTGCCTGCCCGCGGGCACGCGGAGCTCTGGCAAGAGGAGTGTGTGGACCCTGGGCCCGGCCCACCGTATGAAGTGTCAGTAACGTTGCCCAGAGGGCCTCGGGGCCCATGACATCATGGACAGCAGTTTCCATGTTGGAGCTCACAGAGCTAAGGCCATTTTAAAAAACAGCACTGCCTTTTTTCCTTTCTTTCTTTTTCCACTTTGGCTATGACATGGAATGTGAGAGCAGCTAAACTATTGCGGGAAGGAGAAGAGGCTGGGTTCATAGACTGACTCCGCTTTCTGGGGTCCTAAAAACAATGCCAAACCTGGGAGGTCTGGCCCCTGCTTCCTCATGCCCACCTTGACCCCACTCCAGGCTGCCCTGACGGGACCAGGGGGGTGGCCAGTCATGGTCTGCCTCTGGTTCCCAGGTAACCTTTCTGGACCTCAGCTTGCCATTTGTTATGGACTGGATGTTCATGCTCACACCCGCCGCCCCAGATTCCGACGTTGGGTTCCTATTCCCCAGTGCCGCCCCCTACGGTTTGATGGTATTTGAGGTAGGGCCTTTGGTAGATGATTAGATGAGGGCATGAAGGTGGGGTTCCCATGACGAGATTAGTGTCTTTATAAGAGGCAGAGACATCAGAGCTCACTTTCTCTGTCTCTCTCCCTGCGTGTGCACCAATAGGTTGTGTGAGTGCACAGTGAGATGGTGGCCATCTGCAAGCTGAGAGGTGAGCCCTCAGCAAGAACCAATCTGTCAGCACCTTGATCTGGGACTTCCCAGCATCCAGAACTGTGAGGCGTAGATGTCTGCTGTTTAGGCCATCCAGTCTACGGTATTTTGTTCCAGCAGCCAGAGTGGACTAAGGCGCATCTATGAAACAAGGAAAATAATCCCTCCCCTAACTATCGCTGATGAGAATAATGCAATAATTGCTAACCATTTATTTTGTCACGCGTTCATTCGGTCACTATTTCTGAAACACCTATGAAACGGGCACCGTTTAGGAGCTGGGGTGCAGCAGCGAGCAAAGCAGACAGAAACCCCTGCTCTCATGGAGCTGAATTCCAGTCTGCGAAGACAGACAGTAACCAGAGAAAGAAGTGGGGGATACAGTGTGGCCGATGGATGGCGGTGAGCGCTGAGGAGGAAAAGCCGGCCTGGAGGATCAGAGTGCCAGGAGGGAGGGGCAGGGTGCGCTCTGATATAGGGTGGTCTGGACAGGTGGCCCTGAGAAGGGGATGGGAGGAGGAGAAGGAGATGGGCCGTGTGCTCACTTCCCCGGCTATGGAAAGACACCGACTCTTGTGGGAAGCAGCGTACAAGTGTGAAATGGTCTCTAGGTATGTCTCCTGTGCCCCCAGAGTCCTCAGCTCCATTCTGGGCGCAGGCAGGGCTCTGAAGCGTTAAAGGCATAGCTATCGATGGTACAGTCTCATTCTCCCTGTTAGATGCAATGTAATAGGCCTTTGCTAAACAGCTCTTCTGTGTCAGACACCGGAGGATGCCTGGGGGTGCCAGAGAGAACCCAGACATGCTGCCTAACGAAGCAGACTGAGTGTCAGGAGGCTTGGGCTCTGGGCCTGGCCCTGCTGCTGGCTGACGATAGGACCTTAGATAGGGGACCACCCTCTCTGGGCCTCAGATGGGGATGGAGGTTTCTTTTTGGGGTGATGAAAATGTTCTAAAATTAGATAGTGGTCCCGGTTGCACAACTTTGTGAGCATACTATAATCCACTGAATTGCACATTTAAATTTTTATTTATTTATTTAGTTAGTTAGTTAGTTAGTGAGTTAGTTTTGAGCATGAGCGGGGGGAGGGGCAGAAAGAGAGGCAGACAGAGGATCCGGAGCAGGCTCTGCACTGACAGTAGAGCCCGATGTGGGGCTCGAACCCACGAACCATGAGATCATGACCTGAGCCAAAGTCAGACACGTAAACAACCGAGTCACCCAGGCGCCCCTAATCCACTGAACTGCACATTTAAAAAAACAACAGCAACGATGGGGTGCCTGGGTGGCTTAGTCCGTTGAGCATCCAACGCTTGCTTTTGGCCCAGGTCATGATCCCAAAGTTGTGGGATTGAGCCCCGCATCGAGCCCTGTGTCGGGCTCCACACTGAGCACGGAGGCTGCTTAAGATTCTCTCTCCCCCTCTGCCACCATCCCCTGCCTCTATAAATAAATAAATAAATAAAAATACCTAGGAATAAATTAAAAAGAAAACAAAAAACAACAAAAGAAAGATGGTTGGACAAGATGATTTCTAAAAGAAGGAACACCAGTATTTTGGGGGCCTACAATACCCCAGGGCCAGGACTCAGCCCGTTATCTCACAGTATCTAGAGTTCCCTCTGGTTCCGACTTCTCGTGATCCATCACGATGGTATTCACACTGCGATCGCTCATCAGTAAGTCCAACTTGGGCCCCTCCTTCGGGCCTAAAGCTGGTCTAGAGTCTGGGGAAGGGGAGGGCCGGGGGTGCTGTCTCTCCCCCACAGAGCTCAGAGCCTGTGGAAGAAATCAGAAGTGCACCTTGTACCCAAGAGGTTGTTTTTTTTTTTAGGACTAGCTCCTTCCTTTCCTTTCCATGTATAGGGAAGAACCCCAAATTACACGATGGCACACAACCAGGTGGCCGTACTGGGGGCCCTGGGAGTTGATTTATTCACCGTTACACTGGGGCCTTTGGCTAGAGTGTCCAGGATACAACAGTGGGTGAGTCAGACCCAGCCCTGCCCTTAGGAAGGGAGACAGACTTTTAAGCAACCAAATACATAATTAAGAATTTCTTTCATGCCTGTGATTGTCATCGGTGCTGTGGAGGAAAATACACGATATATTGAAGGCACCGGTGTGGCTTGAGCTGAGTTCTGAAGGCGAGTAGAAACAATGAAGGGGTGTGGAGAGGTGGTGATGGCATAGGGCGGGCTGTTCCAGGCAATGCCAAGGCCCTACGTGTCTGCAGAGGAAGGCCAGTGTGCACGAAGAGGGTGGGGGGCAGGGGGGCCAGCCACAGGCACAGGCCAGGCCCAGCCACACAGGACCCTCGAGGCTGGGTACCCTATATACCTGTGTCTGTATGCTTGTTGTCCCTACTCACTCCCAGCTGTCCCGGTCCAGAGAATAAACTACAGCCACCCTACTTATGGGCCCCATTCAGGCGTTTGTGCAAAGAACAACCAGTGTTCCAGGAAGGCCCGGTCATTGCTTCCTCCCTCGCGGCCTCCAAGCCTGCGGCTCTGCACGTCCGGGAGCAAGGGCCTGCCAGCCTGAGCAGCCGCGGTGGTTATTTGAGCTGGATGATGTGTGAAGAACCCTGCTTGGCAGCCCCCTGGCCATCCAGCCACGCTGCCCTCCTCCTGGGCAGACCCTGCACCCCCACCTCCCCTCACGCCGGCCCGCCAGTTTCCCCCACTTCACTATCTTGAGGTGAGAGCTTTTCCACCAGGTCTCAGGCCAAGCATGGTTCTTGGCTCCAGGTTCGGTGAGCCGGTTTCCGGCCATCCCCGCCCTCTGCTCCCCGAGGACCCGCTCCAGGCCTCGGCTGCGGCCTCATGCTCTTTCCACTCTCGTTTTTTCTTTTTCTCTCCGTGTGACTCTCCCCGAGCCGGGCCTCTTTCTATCTTGCCTTCTTTCTTTTTTTCTCCCTTTTCTCTAGGGTAGCGAGGGCATTAAGGGAAAAGCATGTGCTTCAGGAGAGATGGAACGGGGTTCAAATCCTAGCTCTGTCACCTGCTGGCTGTGTGATCTTGGGCAGATGTATCCTTCTGAGTCAGTTGCGGGTTCTATGAATGGAGACGATCCTCCTGTTTCTCTGGGTGGTTGTGAGCGGAGAGGAAGTTCACAGAGTGCCTCCGGGGGAATAGGAGGTAGTTGACAAATGGTAGTTTCCTTTTCCCTTCCTTTTGCACATTCTTCTCCCTGAGCTTCTGCGGGTTTTGCTCACTTAAGCACAAAGTAAGAAACAAAAGCCTCATCCCCCACCCATCGCTAGACCCCAACCACCTTGCTCTCTCTCGCACAGCCCCACCACACCCAGACTGAGTGCAGCCAACAGCGTCAGGATACGTGTGGCCTGCTCGCTGCTAGCCCCGTGGCCGAGAGGCCTTGCTGGATGTCCTGGCTGGGACTCTCTGCCATGGGATTCCCGACGGGGACATGGGAGGTGTCTTCTGAGCTGTGCTATGACGCAGGCACCAGAGTCTTTTGGTTTTTCACCAACCTAAGGACAAGAGAGGCAGCCTTTCAACATCCCCCCACTCCTTACACACTTCTCACTGCTCCCCCTCCCCATCACACCTTGCACTTTCTAGCTTCCAAACCATTGCTCGTGTCCCCAACCCCGCCTGGAACCCCCTTCTGCTTCCTCCCTCTCATTTTGAGCCTTATACTAGCTCTGGGACTTAGATGTGACAGAAGAGGAAACTGAGGCTCAGGGGTACCTAGATGTTGGTATTTTTTACAGTGAGAATGTGTTCAGGGGTGCCTGGCTGGATCAGAGTTCAAGCCCCATATTGGGCATGGAGCCTACTTAAAAAATATATAAAAACTGAAAAGAGAGAATGTGTTCAGGACAACATATTGTGCTATTTCTTAAAAGACAAAGTGAAGTAGTTTGCCTGGGGTTATACTGGATCTGGTCCATGGGATTTCACAGTTTTCATTTGTTCTCCCCCCTCTGCCACACTCTCTGTCACACAGTTGTGACCACAAGGACCTTACTGTAACTTACTGCTTGGATGTCATTTAAAAAAAGGTAATTATGTAAATAAACCCATACATTTATGGTCAATTAATTTATTATTTTTTTAATTATATAGAGAGAGCATGAGTTGGGGAGAGGGGCATAGGGAGGGAGAGAGAGAGAGAGAAAGAGAGAGAATTGGAAGAAAGCTCCACTCTCAGCATGGAGCCTGATGCAGGGCTCGATCCCACGACCCTGGGATCGTGACCCCAGCTGAAATCAAGAGTTGGGTGCTCAACCAACTGAGCCACCCAGGCGCCCCCTATAGTTAATTTTTGACAGGAGAGCCAAGACAATTCAATGGAGAAAGAATAACCTTTTTAATAAATGGTGCTGAGACAACTGGATACCCACACACAAAATCCCCTACCTCACACCATATACAAAGACTAACTCAAAATGGATCACGGATCTAAATAAGAGCTAAAGCTAGAAAGCTCTTAGAAAAACACGTTGGTGTGCATCTTTGTGGCCTTGGATAAGACAATAATTTCTTAGTTATGACACAAAAAACATGAGCAACCAAAGGAAAAAATAGAAACTGGACTTCATAATACTTAAAAAATTTTGCGCTTCAAAGGACACTATCAAGAAAATGGAAAGACAACCTAAATAATGGGAGAGAATATTTGCAAAAGAGTATGTGGTAAAGATAGAGCATCCTAGTATCCTGTATACATTAAAGAACTCCTATAACTCAACAATAATTTTTTTAAAAAGATAATCCGATTTTTTTGATGAGCAAAAGATTTGGATAAACATTTCTCCAAAGGAAATATACAAATAGCCAGCGAGCACAGGAAAAGATGCTCAACACCATCAGCCACTGAGGAAATGCACATCACAACCACAGTGAAATACCACTTCACATCCACTAGGATGTCCAAAATACAAAAGACAGAAAATAATAAGTGCTGGGGAGGATGTAGAGAAATTAGAACCTTCAAACACTGCTGGAAGAAATGTAAAATGGTGCAGCCACTGTGGGAAGCAATTTGGCAACGCACCAAAAGTCATATAGAGTTACCATATAATCCAGCAATTCTACTCCTCTGTATATATGCAAGAGACTTGAAAGCATATATTTCATACAAAGCTTGTACACGACCATTCAGAGCAGCGTTATTTATAATAGCCAAAAAGTGGAAGCAACCCAAGTGTCCACCAACTGACGAATGGACAAACAAAATAGGGTATTCCATGCAGTGAACTATTATCCAGTTATAAGAGGAAATGAAAAAGTACTCATATAGGCTAAAACATGGATGAACTTGACAATGAACTTGAAATGTCTAGAACAGGAAAATCTATAGCAACAAAAAGGAAATTAGCAGTGGCTATGGGCTGAGGCATTGAGTGGAATGGGGAGTGATAGGTGTGGGGTTTCTTCGTGGGCTGATGGAAATGTTCTGAAATTAGAAAGCGGTGATGGCTGCACAAATTTGTGAATGCACTAAACACCATTGAACGGTACACTTTAAAAGGGTGCGTGTGTATCTCGATTATGTCTTTTTGTTTTTAAGTGGAGGGGACCTTGCAGAACACTTAACCCAGTATCCACCTCCCACCCCCACCCCTGCCCATATGAAAGGTAGGGAAGTTATAGCCCAGAGAGGGGAAGAATCACACAGCAAGTCTGAAATAGAGTAGGTATAGAACCCAGAACTATATTCACTCCCACCCCTCCTGCCCAGACACTTAGTTCCTGGAGGACAAGAGCTTTTATTAATCTTTTATTACATTTTTATTAAAGTGTGCATAGCACATCGCAGAAGTAATAGGACGGCTCCTGTTGCAAGAGTCTAGAGAAAGATCTAATTCCAATGAGCCTAAGGAACACGGATCCACGGGCCCACACACCTGGGAGGGACAAGGGTGTGCTTGTGAACTCAAATGACCTCCCCTACGCCCCTGCCTGTTTCTTCTCTTCCTTCCTCCTTCTCCTAGTCTTCCTCACAAGGCTGGAAGCTCTGGGGAATCACACCTTTAGAGCTTTCATTCCAAACAGGAGCTAACTGCTTTCTCCCAGAACCCATTTGTGCAAGCTGAGGACAACAGCTCTGTTTGGTCTAGTTGGGTCATATAATATGGCTAGGAAGATGGAATTCTCCAGAAGGCCAGGCCTTCTAGCAGGCTACTGGTCTCTGTGACTGCTCCCTAGAAACTCAGAAAGTAGGAGGATGGCAGGGGAGAGATGCTTTTACCATCAGGAATGGGAGGGAGGCTGGACAGGCAAACATCCAGCTGCCCTCTCCCCTTAGAGTCCAATGTGGGAGGGTCTAAGAGCCAAGGAAGAAGGCAGCCAGTTTTTAGATGCAGAATGACCTGAGATGTAAATCCCAGCTTTTCACTTTCCGGCTACGTGCGGGAGGGCAGGTGACACTTCCAGACCCCAGCCTCTGTTTTCTGGATGGCAAACGAGAACAGTGGGTCCCAGCCCATAGATGAGTAAATATTTGAGATACGGAACACAGAGTGACAGCCCGGAGGCAGGCACACAGTAGGGGCAATGCTAAGGCGAGTTATCATTGTTATTGATGCTTTGGTGGATGTTCAGCCTTAGGTCAGAGGCTGAGGATTCTGAGAAAAATGCTTCAGACAATGGAGACTTGCCAAGGCCCAGATCTCTGGCCCAGGGCTCCGAGGGTGGCAATGAAAGGGACCGCTCCTCCCTGAGTAAGGATCATATAAGGTGTCATATCTCTTGGGCATGACTCGGGGTCAGCCAAGTGTTGTCCCAACCTGCTGGTGACCTTGGGTTGGTGACCTGCTCTTTCTGAGCTCAGTGTCTGCTGAACAAGAGAGCACTGCTTTGGATGACTGCTCAGGCTTCCTCCTCATCTAAGGCTACTGTGACTTAACAAGTGTCACCTCCTGAAGTGGCTTACGCCCCCCCCCCCATTCTATAAAGGGATCGAGTAGCCCTCATTGTTGAGTTGAGCTCTGCTCTTTGCAAGGTGCTGTGCTGGGCGTGGGGACTCAGATGACTCTGACTGGGCCCTGAAGTTTGCTAGAGGAATAGACACGGTCATCTAATGAGGGGAGCTCAGTCACTGACTCCCTGTGTGACCCTGGGTAAGTCGCCCCCCTGCTCTGGAGCTCTCTTTTGCCCCATTTGTAAGGGAAAGAGTTAACCATGGGGATAACAGCCCGTGGCCAGGCCCACAGCCCCATCTGGTCCCAAAGAGGTGGTTGGGTAGCCCATCCCCCATACCTCAGCCTCCGAGTCTAGTGACATCATCTCAAATCCTCTGTTTCCCTGGCAACTGGGGTGCTGGCTGAGGCTCCCCAGGGGCCCAGGCCGTCTGGATTTCCTTACATATAACTGTACCTTGTCCACATTTTCACAATTAAATTGTCAGTTTGGGTTAAGTGTTGTCTGCTGATAGCTGTCAACCTCTCTCTGGCTCCCCTCACTCTTCACCCAGGGCAGGTAAGTGAGAACATCTTCCCCAGGCCCTCAGTGCTGTGGAAAGAGGCTAGGATGGGAGCGGGAGGCAGGAGATCTAGGTTCCGGCCCAGCTGTGTCATACATTTGCTGTGTGGTCTTGGGCAAGTCACTTGCCCTCTCTGGGCCTAGGTTTCCCCATCTTAAAAATAGGGCTAATCATCTCTGCCCAGCCTCCCTGGAGCCCGTAACTGTGGCAGGGCTTAAAAACTGCAAAGCTCAGCTTGGACGCCAGGATGGTTCATAAAATGAGAGAGCAGATCTGGAAAGGGATTCCTCTGAGTCCCCACCAGATAAATGGGTAGGGTTAGTTCCCCCTCTGGTCTACCCTGCATCCGGGTCCTGGCCCTAAAGACACAGAGTACAAGTACCGGGCCAGAGGGTCAAGGGCCCTGCTTCCCGTGACAAGTGTGCCCATGCTGAGTGGCCAGGCTCTCTCTCCCCATGATGGGCCTAAGCATCCCTGCTCCCACCCCAATTCTCCCCTCTCAGGCTCCCAGGAACTCTCTCTCACCTCCCCTCCTGATTCCACCCCCCGCCCCCACCCCCGCCAAGATCCGCCTGGACTTGAATCCCACACCCGATCTCATCCCCCCCCTGCTTCAGACCTCCTCCAGGTTGCCCTTGGCAAAGCGCACGCTGCTTAGCCCAGCACTCAGGGCATGGGCCTGTCTTCCCCAGTCACTGTCCTTCCTGCTGCCCTAGATGCCAGCAGCACCGAGCCCCTGACTCACCCTTCCCTGAAACCAAACTTCTCCCTCTTGTCTTTGCTTAAGCTGCTCCCGCTGCTGGGAATGCCCTCCCCCACCCCGGCCACCTGACAATTCCTCCCCCACCTGCACATTATTTATACAGACATGAACGCTAAGTACAAATGAGCTCTCCATCTGGAACTGTTTATGTACCTGGCAGAAAAGGAACTAACCTTTATCAAGGACCGATTACGTGCAGAGCATTTTACATATATCATCTCTTTAAGCCCCACTGTAACCCTAGGCGGTAAATTTCACCACTCCTATTTTCCAGATGAGATAACTGAGGCTCAGAGACAGGAAGTGTCTTATCCAGGGCCGTACAGAGGTGGGATTGGGGTTATACCCTAAACTGTGCGATCCCAGAATGCGTGCTTGTTTGGGGCCCTGGTGGAAACACTTCCTTATGATTACGAGGTGGCTGGCATTCTGTGTACATGGAAATACTTGCTATTAAGGGAGGTTGTGCTGTTTTGCAAATGCCAGGAGCCACTGTGATTGATATACCTAAGGATGTCACATAGAATAGGGGATGCAGGCAGAAGCAGGGCCACCAGAGGGGTCATAGGTCTGTGCTCTAGATGGAGGAGAACCTTCTCCCAGGAAGAGGTTGTCCTGGAGGCAGGGAGCTCCCTTCCCTGGGGGTTTGTATGCAGAGGCCGGGTGAGGACATTCACTCACTCACCTGGCAACTTTGGAGCACCCACTGTTCGGGGCCTTGACGGAGCCCCCAGGGAGGCAGCGTGGGCGAGATAGAGCCAGTCGCTAACCACATGATGCTCCCCGCGCCGTGGAGACATTTCTGCTCCAGCAGCCAGAACTTCAGAGATATGACAGGGTGGATGGCCCGACTCCGCGGTTCTGAAATGACCTTAGACAAATGCGTATTTTTAGCTTTTTCACTGTTGAAGCCTAGTTGCTTCAGGCGTCTCTTGCCAGGTAACAAACCATGTCGATTTTTAGTGGCTGAAAGGAACAACTGATGGATTCCCCTGATTCTGTGGGCCAGCTGGGCAGTGCGGCTGCTCTCACGCAGCCGCACTCACTTGACTGGTGGGTCAGCCAGGCCTGGGTTCTGCTGGGATGGCGGGGCCAGCTGGGCCTCTCTCCACGTGGCCTCAGGGCCGCCCTCTGCAGTAGCCCGTATCATTTAGCAGTGCAGCCTGGGCTTCTGACGTGCAGCTGGGCTGGGCCCCAAGGGGGTGGGTGCAGAGGCAGCAAGGGCCCCCGGTGTCTGGGCTCCGGAACATGCACAGCTTCACTTCCGACACATGCATTGGTCCAAGCAAGCCATGAGGCCAGCCCAGACCAAGGGGTGGGGAAATAAATTTCACCTCTGGATGGAGTCACATTTCAAAGGGGTGTGTGTGTCCTGGGATGAAAGGAATTGGTGCCATTAAAAAGCTACCTCGTGGGGCGCCTGGGTGGCTCAGTCGGTTAAACGTCCGACTTCAGCCAGGTCACGATCTCGCGGTCTGTGAGTTCGAGCCCCGGGTCAGGCTCTGGGCTGATGGCTCAGAGCCTGGAGCCTGCTTCCGATTCTGTGTCTCCCTCTCTCTCTGCCCCTCCCCCGTTCGTGCTCTGTCTCTCTCTGTCTCAAAAATAAATAAACGTTAAAAAAATAAAAAATAAAAAAAAAAAAGCTACCTCACTGCCCTTCCCAGAAAGACTTCAGACCAGTGACAAATGACTACGTGGCTTATGGGCTGGATGTCAGGAGCCCTGATGTCCCTTGTCTCCTGCACCACATACTGAGTGATGTGAAACCAACTGTCTCCTCTCTCAGACTCAGTTTCTCTCTGTGTGCCGTGGGGGCACTGAGTGTGGTGATCTCTGGCCTTGTGTGTGTGCAAGGTGAGACCCAGGTGCAGAAACAGTGAATTGTACCATATCAGAGAAGCGGAAGCCCAACCATAGAAGAAACTGTCCCAGTGGCTCACTGCTTCTCATTATTCCAAGCTTTGGCTATTGGCCGCTACATAACGGGCGGCAGGCGGGGGTGGGAGGGATATGAGGCCCATGTGGGCTCAAAGAGAGCGACAAGAAGCACAAACGAGTTTCAGACAGCACTCCCCAAGGCTGCCAGCACCCCAGCACCAGCCCCCAGACCCTGGGGAATACAGCTTTCCCTTCAGGTCACCAGCGACCCCAGTTTCTCCTCTAGCTGCCTGAGCCAATCGGTTTTTCTTCTGTTTAAGCTAGCTGGGGTTGGGTTTCTCTCCTGGAGTTGAAAGAGGCCTGAGAAACACAAACATTGTCTTCTAACCAGTCACCACCACAACTAAACAATCGAGAGTTGAAAGCGGCCTTTCAGAAGTGACGCCCTCAGTAGACCTGACTGGTGGCATTTTATTATGTGCACCCAGGAAAGAAACTTCTCGGCTGTCCCTGCCCACCATCCCCACCTCCCCCCCCCCCCCCCCCCCCCCCGCCCCAAGCCTGCTCCCTGAGGCTTGTAAAATAGCAATCGCTCCCTGGAGGTAACTGAAGAAGAGGAGAACAGAACTCCCTCCCAGGCAACTGGCAGAGGCTTGGCCATAGGCCAAGGCAGCCACAGCCTTCGGTTCGCGGCCACCACTCACTGACTGCAAGATCTTGCAAGACTTACCAGACAGGGCCGGGGTCAGTGTAAGAGCAGAGCAATGCTGGCCTCGCCCACAGGCACCGAAACTGCTTAGCACACAGCGGGTGCCTGGTCAACTGATAGTACTTCTTTCCTGCAACGTTACCTGCCAGTAAATTCTAAGAGAGGGGTTTAAAGGTGCTCCCATTTTGCAGATGATGAAACCAAGGATCACAGAGGCTGAGAGACTTGACCAGGGTCACACAGTGGGTAAGTGAAGGGAGGGGGACCCTGAGAGCCAGGCCCAGGTATTCTGATGATATGCCTGCTGCTGTTTGATCACCCTCCCTGTTTGTCTGGAAGATGTAGCCTCAGGGGGCATCCCAGCCCCTGGGTCAGAGGCCAGCTGGGCTGGGTTACTCTGCGCAGACCCTTGTTCACCTGCCTTCCTGGGAAGGCCTTTCAAAAATGCACTCTAGTATTGGGGCATCTGGGTGGCTCAGTCGGTTAAGCGTCCAACTTTGGCTCAGGTCATGATCTCTCCATTGGTGAGTTTGAGCCCCGTATCTGGCTCCACCCTGACAGTACGAAGAACCTGATTGGGATTCTCTCTCTCTCTCCCTCTCTCTATGCCCCTCCCCAACTTGCATGTGCTCTCTCTCTCTCTCTCAAAATAAATAAACTTAAAAAAATAAATAAAATTCGCCCTAATGCTGGAAACAGGACCCTTTGGTCTCATAGTGTCCACTGTGCTCGTGGTTTATCCTGTGCTGCAAGTAAGAGTGAAAAGAACCCTAGACTTGGTTTCTGGAGCTGCAAATGTGCTTGGGGGGTTACCTAGTTCAACCCACCCCTCGCAGATGGGGTGACTAGGGCTCAGAAAGGGCAGAACGATTATCTGCTATCACATAGCAAACTACTGACAGGGCTAAGACCTACACCCAGGTCACCTGTCTCCCCATCCAGGGTTCCCGGAAATAGCTGATTCACCCCAAGGCCTTGGCCCTAAGGGAGGGAAGCTGAGATGGGTGGAGGGATCCATAGAGGCCAGCACAATGAACTGAACTGGAACTCTCCCACCTCCACGTCCTTTCAGTCTGGGTGCCCCCCTGAATAGGCTGTGTGCAGGGGTGGGGGATGGAAAGGTGTGTGCCCCTAACCAATGGCAGTCAGGCAGGGGCTGAGGAGCCGGCGGACAGGAAGCCCCCAGCACGTCTGGGTGATCAGATAACCAGAATCACCGGGGGTAATTGAGGAGAAGGAAAATATATTAACATCTACAGCGGCAGCAGCCAAGAGCATGCCCGCCCAGCCTAGATTAGCGCCTCCCCCCTGTCCCCCTGAAGAGGAGCTTGCAGCCCAGCCAGCCAGCACAGCCTTGACACACAGCAGCGCTTGAGGAGCCCCTGGACAGAAGGAAGGAGGAGAAAAAGGGAAGGGGGGAGGTCGTTTTGTCCTAAAGATGAAAAATGTTTTTTTTTCTCACAAGTGTCTCTGAGAATCCCAAAATGTCTGAGGTGATCAACTATTCAGCTTACACAAATGGGGAGCCTGGTGTCCAGGGAGGGGCTGACCCCTGTCCCAGGCCTCCCTTGACTCAGAATCCAGGGTTTTGTCACCACTTCATGCTTTCCCTCACCTCCCAGGGCAGGGTTTTGAGCCCTTAGCTAATGCCTGGGTCTTAATTCACAAAGACAGAGCTGAGTATCAGGGAGGAGACAGGAGGGCTCGGGGCTGGGCTTCAGGAATTCTGGGATCTTCTCCTGGCTTCCCTCAACTCCTCTCACAGTGGAAAGTCACTATCCTCCCATCTGATTTAGTGGGGGCCATAAGCTATAGTGCACACAGAGCCAGAAAGATCTGGGTTCAGAGAGCAGCCCTGACACTTGCCAGCCCCACACTTTTAAGCCTCAGCTTCCATATCTATGAAAGGGGGATACTAATCCCATCTTGGAGAATATAGAAGATTTGATGGGATTGCATTATACCCGTTTATGGATGAGGAAACTAACACGCGAGAGTTTAAGCAATTTGCTCAAGCAGTGTGATACTGCTAAAAGTGAAATTGGGCAAAATCAATATTGAAGCCCAAGTCGGTATGACTCCAAAGGGTTTTCTGTTTCTACTCTAGCCGGGAGCCAGAAGGAGATTTCTGGATGAAGTGCTGCTTATGCAAATGTTTGCAGGCAACTCATTCAGTCTCTCTCGAAGCAGAAAGTTAGACCCAGAGGTGGGTGCATCCAATTGGACCCAGGCCACCTGGAATGGCTCCCACTGTGGTGGCCAGGGTGCCTTGCCGTGGAAGAGCTAAGGACACTCTTGACCCCTGGATGCCTCTGTCTCCAGCCTCTTAGGTGGAGCAGCCTTGACCCTCCCCTGCCCTTTCTAGACACCCCACCCAAAGCCCCACCACCTTCCTGCAGTTTTTATAACCCCTAGTCTCCCACAGTTTTTACTGACCCTGATGCTCTAGGAGAGGAGACTGGGTGTCCCAGCACATGTTCACAAGGACATGCCTATGACTCTATGCAGGAGTGCATGGAAGCACATCTCTGTGCATGAACTTGGTGGGGGCACAGGGTTTGGCCTCATCTTGCAGATGGATATGGCCATGTCACTTGTGTGTGCTCCTGAATGTGTGTGGGCCTATGGTGTGTGCAAGTATCTCCTGAGTGTGTTCTGACCATTTGTGGGGTGATGTGTCCCAGCCCTGTGTGCAAGGGGGACTGGCTGTCCACGTGCAGGGAGTATTCTGTATGGCCGAGAACCTGCAGTGGGCTTCGTGGGCCCAGAGTTGTGTATGTATATGGAGGTACCTGCAGGCAGGCTAGGGCAGCTTATGGGTGCCACTTCATGGGCAGCTGCAAAGAACGGGGGGAATGGTGTTTTAGGGACCTGAGGCAAACCCCTCTTCACTAAGTCTATGCTTCCCTTCTGCTAATGAACTTGATTATCCTTGAGATTATGCTTGGGACTGAGGCCCCCGGGGTGGGGACAGACAGAAGCCATGGCAACCTGAAGTTGCCCAGCAAGTTAGAAATGGGAGGAGGGGGGTGTACCATCAGCCAGAAAGGCCAAGGTGTGTGTGGGGAGAAAGGATGGACACTCACCTCACCAGTCTTGGGACAGTTGCCTCAGAAACACAACCGGAGCCGCAGCCCAGGTCTATGCTGGGCAGGGAGCAAACTCTGTAGTTCTTTCTAGTTTCTAAAACCCAGTTCTCAGCCGGTAGCTCCGTGGGGACAGGAGGCAAGGTGTCCAGAAAACTCCCCAACGGTCATCCCAGAGGCTGGAACGCCTGCTTTCTGGTGCCTAACGTTTACAGCGCGCTTCACAGAGCAGGGCGCCCTCTCTTCCTTTCTCCGCGGAGAGCTCAGAATGGCTGATCCCTTTTCCAGAAGTGGAACCCGAGGACTCGAGAAATAACCCCCTCAAAGGACTTACTGGGACGCAACGCAGCTCTCCGGAGCTGGGACGTACTGGGTCGCCTAAAGCACCCGAGCTGCAACCCCCCCCCCCCAGGAATGTCCGCCAGGCTCCCGGCCGAGACTTAAGTGGGACTTCTCCTTGAGCGGTGGCTTCCTCCTCTGTCAAACCAGACTGGTTGAGGTGCCTCGCTCGGCTGGCTGCGAGGGTTAGAAACCTGTCCTACCCGGGCCCCACGCGCCGCAGGTCCGCCGTAGGCTCGCAGCAGGCACGCTTATTAAACACCGGCTACAGTTAGTTAAGTGCCCCCCCCCCCCTTGTAACTCGACAGAGTGCGAAGTCCTCTGCGCCGCTGGCGCCGCGGGTCCGTGGCGTCCGCGGGGACCCCGCCCCCGCCCCCCGCGCGCGGCAGGAGCCACCCTGTGGGGTTTCGGCGCGCTGACGTGGGCGGATCAAAGCTACTGCCCGCGCCTTATAAAGCAGTTGGGGCGGACCGCGCCGGAGACCGTGCGGCTCGAGAAGGAGAGCTCTTGCGAGCGGGCGAGCGCAGGCCCCGAGAGCCCAGCGCAGCCCCCAGCAGCCCGAGTCCGTGCTACAGTCCTCGCGGGACCCGAGCCGGCCGCCGTTCGCGGGGATCCCGGGCGTCCTGCTGCGGCCGCTTCGGGAAGAGGGAGCCCTCTGCGCCTGCCCAGCCCGGAGAGCGCTCGGGTCCGCTGGGGGCCGCGCTCGCCCCTCCCCGGCCGGCCCGGGCGGCAGGGCACTCGGTGCGCGCCCGGCGAGCGCCCCAGGAGGTGAGCAGTGGCCGCCGGCGGCGCTCGGGTGCTCAGCGGGGACCTGCTAGGGCGGGGGCGTTTGAGTCCGAGGGGGACGGCGCGACCCCGTAGGGCACCGACTCCCGGGTGAGCACATCGAGGCCTCCTCCACACCTCCCCTCTGCGGTTCTCCGAGGAATCCCTGGGAGGATAGCAGCCCCGCAGGGGCCTGGGGGCGCTGGCTTTCCCGGCCTGTATGCTGGAGGTGGGTTGTTCCGATTGTGCGGGCCGCTGCCAGCCTCCCCGGCCCCGTTCCCGGGATTAGACCCTCTCCCTCCCAGTCGGAGCGCGAATGAGGGAGGTCATGCCCGAGCCATCCCGGGGGTGGGAGACTTGGATAGTGAGGCAGGGCACAGGGCGTGTGTGGCGGGGCGGGAGAGGGTGGCCAAAGGCAGACGACTACCGCGGCTCGTACCAAATTGGGGAGTGGGGGCGGACACCTAGCCTGGAGACCGACTCCCAGAAGCGGCACGGGAGAGGAGAGAACCAGGACTTTGTTTACAGACCTGAGCTCCAGGCTGGGGGCGGGGGCGGGGGAGGGCGGGGGAGGAGGAGAGTCCTGTCCCGGGACCGGAGGCACATCTGGAGCCGCCTCGGACATCTGGCTGAGCTCGCGCACGGACACCACAACTCCCACCTTCTGGTGCTGAGGTGCCTCCATGACCACAGGATCCTTAGGCTCTCAGGGTCTGGCTCCAGAGGGGTGGCGGGAGGTGCCCGGAGTACTCCCACCCCACCCTTCCCACTTCCAAAATAACCAGTCTCGCGGGTAACTCGGCGCATCGTCCGCAGCCGAGCAGACAGATTTCGCAAGACTCGCGCGGCTGGGGTCAAACCCGGGTTGCGGGCCCGGCCTAGCTCCGCGTCGCAGGTAACCTTGAGGCGGTCGCTTGGCGTCACCGGCTCGCAAGGTCGGCTCTGCCAGCTGCGCAGCCCGAGGCTTCAGGCCCGGCCCGCGCCGACCTGACGCGCGGCGTAGACACCCGGCCCGGAGCGCCCAGCCCGCTCCCGGTCCAGTGCGGGCTCATCCCGGGAAGGGAAGCTCGGCGTGGCCCAGCTGGCTTGGCTCAGAGGGGCGGCCGCCCTGGCAGCGGCGTTTGCAAGGACTTTCAGAGCTCAGGCCCTATAACCACCTGTTGGAGCCTGACTGTGGCTACTGAGCTCACGGTGCACAGCCCGGGAGACCACCTCTCTCGCCCTCTGCTAGCGGGGTAGCTTGGCCCTTAACGCCAGCGCGGGGAGGAAGGGACAGCCTGTCTGTCTCTCCCAAGACACTGCGCTTTGACGCGGGCCCACTAAGCTCCAGGTCCCAAGGGAGGCTCCGCTCTGGGCCTGAAGCAAGGGGTTGAGCAGTTCCGGGCTGACCGCGACAAGTGGATGTCTTACAGAACAACCAGCACTGAGAGGGTACTTACTCTACGCCTCGTCCCATCCCTAGACGGGGACACCGGGGCCCAGGAAGAAAAGGGGACTTGCCGAAAGTCCCACTGCGCGGGAGGCAGCAGCGGATCCCACCTCGAGCCCCGGCGTAGCGCCCCCTGGCGGGCAGCGGGCTCCGCGAGGCGAGTGTGCCCTGACCCTCGGGGTGCAGGCTGAGGGTGACCTAGCGGCAGGCGCCTCTGTCCCGGACGTTCTTACACGGGACAGTTATAATCCGTCAGGACTCAGAGGCCAGGCCAGGCGCTGCCTCTCCCACCAACGTATTGGGGCAGTGGAGGGAGAAGGCCGGGACCACCGGGGACTCTCAGAAAGAGCCTGGAGTAACTGTAGGCCTGGGTCCCCATTTGCTGTGACCGGGGCGGCCCCTCCTCTTTGGGAGAGTTGAGCTGGACATGGATCTCCCGCTGTGAGTCTGTACTCTCCTCTGTTCGCGTGCAGCCCCTTCCTCCTCCCCACTCTGGAATGCTGGGTGCCTGGTGGGGGCGGGGGGAGAGTCCACACTTCGGGACGGGGTGGGGGGAAAAAAAGAGACAGTGACTGGAGTTTTCATCTCTCCCCCCCATATCCAGCCTATATACTTCTCATTCTCAAGAGTGTGGTAAACTTTCATGGTCAGTAAGACAAAGGGTTTGGATGCAGGCTGGGTGGGAGGAGGGGGCTCAGTTACACTGAGAACCCCGCTGAGACCGCTAGCCTTGGACTCGGCACGTTTGTAGTGAGCGCCTCCGAGTTAGGCGCCTAGCGGGACACTGCGAAGGAGGAAAAAGACACGTAATTCAGGGTTTTCTCCCTGCTTTCTTCTGCGTTATGCCGCAAGGCTCCAGGAAACAGTGCGGTTTCAAATCTTGCGGGTGCTTAAGGCACACACGGAGACGCACACACTATACAGGTATTCGTAACAGTGTAAACTCAGGCAGAGGGGAACTTAAAGACCCCCAAGCTCCTGCGAGGCTTGCAAGACTTCAGGAGACGCACGGTCAAGTTCAGTCCCTTGTTTTATGAAGGGAAACTGAGCCTGGGGATGGTGGAGGGCTCGCCCAAGCTCACACAGCCAGATGAGAACGTCCCCTTCCTTCTCAAGCGCCCCCTGTAAGGCGGGTGCCTTCTTTTTCCAACTCCCCAAGCCCTATTAGAAAGGAATCTCTTTGTCTTTGTTCCTCTCCAGGGGAGAGGGGCTGGGGCTGCTTTTGTCTCCGAGAGAATGCCAGGTGTTGGTAAATTTGGGAGAAGCTGGGAAGGGAGTTAATGAGGCGAGGACGAAGAGAGGGAAGACCAAAAAAAAAAAAAGATGGAGAAGAAAAAGAAAAAAGCCCCGAGGAGCAGCCCTGAGACCTGCGGGCGGGGTAACAGTTGCTCCGCGGCGCTAGGTCGCCCCCTGGTGGCCAGAGGCGGCATCGCGCCGGCCCAGTGCGCTCTACTGCTTAGCGTTGGCCAGGCTGTCCCGCGTTGGCTTGGGCCTGGGCACCGCCTGGCACTCCAAAAGGGGGCCGCTAGACGGGGACTTGGAGACTCGGGAACCACTGTACAAAGACCTCTGCCATTTCATTTCTCATCCCCCCCTTTACTGATACCCACAGTAACCTCCCCCCCCCCCCCCCATTTCCTAGTCTTCTGACCATTCGCGAGCTCACGGGACATCTGGGTAGACGTGGGAATAGCACACGGGGCACGGACCTGCGGCTGACTGGGTGAACAATGCCGTTTCCACATCACCGGGCCGCAGATTCCTCATCTGTGAGATGGGGGCAGTGAGGGCACCTGTCTCGCAGGGCTGCTGGGAGGAGCAAATGCGATCATGTTAGGTGAACTTTATAAAGGCGAATTGTGTCTGAATCACCGTTGTGTCCCTAGTTTACAGGGGAGAAAACTCAGCGGGAAAGGAGAATTGCCAAGCCCCTACTAACTAGTAATTAATATTTGGAGATAACGCAGATCCTGGGCCTGGCAGATCTGCCCTCTTGCGCGCCCTCGGCCTCCGCCGTGACTCCCTTCCTCCTCTCCTTTCGGTCCCTCCTGGTCAGTGTGTCCCGGGGCTCCCTCTGCCTCGGTGTCTTTCAGCCTCGGTCTCTGACCGGCTTCCTCCCTCTCGCCGTCTCTGGTCCGGTCGCCAGCTTCCCTGCCAGTCCGCAGCCCGGGTCCCAGCCCGGGAGCCGCGCTAGATGGACACGCCCTCGGCCGCGCTCGGGCGACACCTAATTTGAGCCAGACGCCGGCCGCGTCCCGGGCTGTGCGGGGCGGGAGGCGACGCCCGCCGCGCGCTCGGCCTCCCGGGTCCGACCCCTCCTTTGTAATTTGAATAAAACGCCCCCCCCCCACCCGCAGCCCCCGCCCTGCGCTCCGCCTTAACCCGCCGCCTCCTCTCTCCCCGACTGCAGGCGGCGTGCTCGCTGGAAGATCGGCGGTGGCGGTGCCCGCGGCGGGACTTCGGTGCAGCTCCTCGAGGGTGCGACCCCCGAGCGCGCGTGCCGCGCGACCATGAGGGCGCGGCCGCGAGTCTGCGAGGCGCTGCTCTTCGCCCTGGCGCTCCAGACCGGCGTGTGCTACGGCATCAAATGGCTGTAAGTAGGGACCCCGGGTCTGTGCAGCCGGGCTCTGGGACCCGCGGCTGGGGGTGGCGGCTAACGTTCAGGGCCCCCCCCCTGGGGATCGGGTGAGCGTGCCCAAGACCCGGGAGCCGAAGTTGGTTTGGGGGTCGTGGGCAAGTCACTCTTCTTAAGCCTCCTTTTTCTACTCTGTAAAATATTGTCCTTACCTCCCGGAGGGTTGTGAGGCAGGAGCGAGACAGGGCGTGGAGAACGACAGAATTGCCTTGTCCTGTGCAGCTGAGGGTTGTGCAAGGCCTCCACAGGGGCAGATGGAAAAAGCGTGGTCAAGGGCCCCAGTCAAGAGGGTCTGTGGCCCGCACGGGGGGCCTGTTCAATATCGTGTTTCCTTGTCAGTCTCCTGACCTTCGCTGAAGATTCTCAAACAGTACTGACCCCTCCACCTGGGTGACCTTGGGGGAAGTGTCACTCAACTTCTGGGAACCTCAGTGTCCTCTGTCGGAGGGGGAGAGCCTCTACCTCACTCAGATCAGATGAGAAGCGGCTCATGAAAGAACTTTGTAAACTGTCAGATGCTCTGCACATGTGAAGGGTATTCCTTTAGATAGAAATTATTAATGGCTGGGTGGGTGGGAGAGGGAGGCTCTCTTCCATCCAGTAGAAGGGAGTGCCTGCTCTGTGCAGGGCTGTGGGCAGTGCAGGGTGGGGGTGGGGGGGGCGTGGAGAGGAGTAAAACCCAGCCCCTTCCTGGAGGAGCTGCCCTCGGGGCTGGAAGAGATAAGCCCAGGCTGTAAATAACTCCAAGTGCCCTAGGAGTGACCAAGGTGGTGTTGTGGGGGCCCAGAGGAGGGGGGGAGACCACCTGGTGGGGGGCACATACTTGGGACCCTGGGATGATTTTTCCGCAGTGGTGAGCCTGGGTCTGGCTTGAGGAGTTTCTGGGAGTTTGGTGGGTGAGGGCGGTGGGGAGGAGGGCACTTTGGGTGGAGGGACTCCCTGAGTGGTGCGGACATCCAGGACAGGACAGGTCTGGAGACGGGGGTGGGGAGGGAGCCATGCAGATAAGAGAGGCAGGGACAGATTATGGGGGCTGGGGAGGGGCTATGAGGAAGTTTCGTGGATTAGCTGCAAGACAGGGCGATAGTGGCTGGGCCGCCAGCAAACAGTCCTGAGGTCACTGGCGCTGCCCCCCCTGGGGCTGAGTTATTGATTAATTGATGATCCAGGAGGGTAACCCCATCTTCTGGCATCTCTTGTTGGCAAGGAGAAGCGTAGGCTTAGCGGCTCTTCGCTGCTGCTTCTGATTAGTTGTGTGAGGCGTCAGCCACCTTCTACTGCCAGTACCTGGCACGGCGCCAGTTGGTGGGACCCTCTGATCAGAGAGTCCCAACCCTCCTCACCTGCCACACCATTTTACAGATAGGGCAGGTGGGGTCCGGGGCATGGAAGGATTTGCCAAAGAGCACTAGGAGCGGCAGAAGCCAAGAACCAGGCTTGCCTCTAGAGTGTTGCGGGGGACACGGCTGGCATTCCCGCGCCACAGCGGGAATGCTGAGGCCCTGACGATGTGTGACTTGCACAAGCCCCCACGCTGGCAGGTGGCCACGTGGGGCCTGGAACAGATGGCTGGCTAAGCCCAACATCCATGCTGTTCCCACTGCACAGCCCCGGCTGCCACGAAAATGGATACAACTGGGTGTCTGCCTTATAGGAGCTCCTAGCCTCTTGGGGGAAATGGACATGTACAAATACAAAGTGGACTTTGGGCTGTGTCCTGGGAAAGGGAGTGTGGGGGCCCAGAGGAGGAGCCGTTAGGCCCATCTAAGGAAGGTGGCTTTGGGCTGGGCTTCAAAGGATAGGTAGGATTTTGATGGCCAAGGATGGAGTGCAGAGCAAGCATCTAGGCGGGAGGAAAGAGCAGGGACAAAAGCAGAGAGGCAGGACGGTGCATGTGGGGAAACAGAGAAACCAAGAATTATTGGAGCCTGCTAGTAAATCCCATCTCTGTTCCAGGAGCTTTAGTCACTTAATTTTGATAATAGTCCCACGAAATAGGTGATATTCTTATCGCTACCATTTTACAAATGAGGAATCTAAGGTACAGAGAGGTTCAGTAACTGGCCCAAGATCACGCAGCTAGTTAATGGTGGCTGTGGGGCCAGAACCCTGGGCAGATGAGCTCCATTCGGCCAAACCCCTTGTTAGTGGTTAAACTCTTGCTGGAGCTGAAGATATAGGGGGAGGCAGGAGTGGAGGTTATGCAGTGTGTGTGTGTGTGTGTGTGTGTGTGTGGCCAAGCACTGTTCTAAGTGCTTTATGGATATTGTTCATTTGAAACAATGAACCATAGGACGTGGGTTCTGCTATCACCCCCATTAAACAGAAAAAGAAATGGAGGCATGGGGTCTCTAACTCACAGGGTGTCACAGCAGCAGAGGCAGGATGTGGAGTGAGGCTGTCTGGCTCTGTGGCTTCTTGGTCTCAGGGAGCCCCAGGACAGTTGGGAATAGGGAAGTGTACTGTGGGGTGACTCACGCAGGAGACTCAGCTGTCCTGGGGTTGTCCCCGGGGTCCTGCTACCCTGGGCTTTGGAAAGGGGACCGAAGATGAAAAGGGTCTCTGACCTAAGAACTAAAACCAGATGTGGCTCGGTGGCCCAGAATGTCCACCTGTTGGGGACCTGGGACTCAGCCTGAGCCTTGCCAGTTCGCTAGCCTCGAGCCACGCCTCAGGCATATCAATCGCTTCGGCCTCTCTGAGTCTCCGTTTCCTCATCTCAAAAATGGGAATGAGAGGTGTCCTGGGATCTGGGAGGCCTGGGGTTCTAGCTTGGCTCTGCCTGATTGGCTGGGGACATGTCTGGGCAAGTCCTGCCCGTCTCTGGGCCTCTGTGTCCCCACTTGCACAATGAGATGAGGATACGGGGGCCCAGCAAGGGCCAGTGACTTACCCGAGGTTGGATGCAGCAACTGAGCTGGAGCTGAAACCCAGGTCTCTGCCCCCCAACCCCCAACCACTCCCAGGAGGACCCTCGACTCCCAGATGAGAGAGACCTCAGCCACTGCAGTGGCACCTTGGCACAGGCCTTGCTTGTGAACTCTGTTCCCTCCTGTCCTCTCTTCCACCCTCTCCCCCCATACCCTCATCCCCAGATATACCAAAATGTTTTCAATTAGGGGTCTGCTGCAGCGAGGCAAGCCGGAGGAGATGTCCAGACGGGCAACTCCCCCGCCTCCCACCATAATCCTTGATTACCTCCCCGAGGGGGACTTAGTTAGAAACGGTCATTACCACTAATTACCAGATGACCGCATTGCCCTCCTCAGGAGTGGAATCCGCTGCCTCCTGCCTCCTGGTCTCCCGGCCTGCACGCTGCGGCTGGCCGCTCTGTGCACATCACTCTCTCCAGCCGCCCCTGGCCCACCAGGGATCTGCAGACCTCTTCCTATCTGTCCTCTGCCCTCCTTGGCAGTCTGGGCCTCATCTGGGAGTGTCCTCACTGGGCTGTCCCTTGTAGTACCTCCTCTCACCGCCGGCTGGGGAGGCGGAGGCTTATTGACTCCAGAACTGGACAGACTGACACCCTGAGTGACCCAGGTCCTCGGGCAGCAGGGGCACAGAGCTCCCCTCCCTTAGCCACAGTATAGGGTTGCATAGGGAGCCAGAGCTGAGCTCCCCAGGGAAAGGCTGGGCCTACATTGTCCACTTCTTGGCTGGAGCAGGAACCCAGGGAAAAGACCCAGAACGCAGCCACACCGCTTGAGTGCCCACTGCGTACCTCGTACCGTGCGGGGCATTTTCTTGCATACATCATATAATCCTTCCTGTTGTGAAACCGCAGACTGGCTCAGAGGGGAAGGAAGAAATCTGGGCAAGGATGAAGGGCAGAGTGGGCTCAGGACAGGCTGAGTGTTGACAGCCCCCAGCCCGGCAGAGAGGGGACCCCGGGAAGGAGAGGCCAGGTCTGCGGGAAGATGGTGTCGGGAGGAGACCGAGCATCCGGGTACCAGAGCTGTCCCTGTGTCCTCCTCTGTACAAAGTGTGTGGGGGGGTGTAATCTCCCAGGCTGCCCCCTCGGGGTGCTGTGAGAAGTGGATGGGGCGAGAGATTCTGCCGAGTGGGGAGTACTGTGCCTACATGGGGTAGTGTGTGCATGGTGTTTGCTAAGCACAGGTGGAGGGGCTGGACCAACCAAGAAACAGGCTGTGTGGATGACGTCCACCTC
Source organism: Lynx canadensis (assembly GCF_007474595.2). Taxonomy (NCBI): domain Eukaryota; kingdom Metazoa; phylum Chordata; class Mammalia; order Carnivora; family Felidae; genus Lynx; species Lynx canadensis. The sequence continues at coordinate 56,189,773 of NC_044312.2, forward strand.
TGTGTGGCCACACCTCACCCAGGATGGGCTATGAGGATTCCACCCGGAGGTTCCCTGAGGTGACCTGGCATAGACAGGCCTCAGTGGCTCAGAGGGCCAGGGAGGACCAGATGGCTCGCTTTAGCTCAAGCAAACAGGCCTAAGATCTGCACCCAGGCACGCCAGACATTTCCCTGCTCACAGTTGGGAGGACGGGGACGGACCAGGGGTAACAGTGAGGCAAGACTGCCTGAGATACCCACAATCGATCTCAGGGCTGGCTTGTGCCACCCGGACTGCAGACATCACATCAGGGCATGCCCACTTGTCCTGGGTCGGCTTCCCAGGCCTCTGGGAAGACTTCTGTACTTTGGAGTTGTAGGAGGGGTGGGACATGGCGAAGTGAGAGGCAGGGGGGAACAGACTAACTTATTAGGACTTAATATAGCACCTATTTTCTCTCTTGGGCCCTCCGAGACGTCTAGGAGTTCCCATTTTGTAGGTGATGCTCAGAGAGGTACAGCAATTCGCCCGAGATTATACAGCAAATAGAGGGCAGTGCTGGAGCTAGAACCCCTCTGACCCACTTTGGTCCAAGATTCACCTGGCAATAAGCAGAGGCCATCCCGCTTATGGATGTTCAAGATGTTTTACATATGTTATGATACAGAAGTCAAGCTCAAGGCAGGGCTCGATCCCACAAACTGTGAGATCATGGCCTGAGCCAAAATCAAGAGTCGGTTGCCTAACCGACTGAGCCCCCAAAATGACAAAATGAGCTCAGACAACACGGAGCCTGCTTGGGATTCTCTCTCCCTTTCTCTCTGCCCCTCCCCTGCTGGCTCACTCCCTTTTTCTCTCTCTCTCTCAAAATAAATAAACATTTAAAAAAAAAAATATCATTTTCTTATAACAGATGAGGACCATGAGGCCCAGAGAGGTTGGGTAACTTACCCATGTCACACAGCTGTGCCCTAAGCCTGGGCTCTTCCCTAGGCCAGCCCATGAGCTGGAACATTTGGGTCATTGCCTTATTACTGTTGAAAGGCCTGTGTAGCCATTAGACTAGGGGCTCCTTGAGGAAAGGATCTGTGTCATGTTCATTATCAAATGAGTCCAGAAAGAGCTGGTGCTTAGTAAATATTTCTTCCACAAGTAGATCAAGTTCATTTATTCATTTAGGTACAAGAGCAAGGGGAAAGGCATTCCTGGCATCAGGAAAAGCCTGGGCAAACACATGGTAGCAGGGCCGTCCCTGTTAGAGAAGCCAGGAGTCTGGTATGGCCAGATATTAAGGCACGCCGGGGACGAGGACAAGAGGCTGGAGAGGGCTTAGGGGACCAGGTTTGAGGCAGCCCTTGGCTGTGACTAAGTGGGTACAGGAAGGAAAAGACCACCAAGGCCGTGATTGTAGTAACTTTCCTTACTGGGCACTGACCAGCTGTGTCAGCCCTGGGCAGAACTCATGAGGCTCACAGAGTTACTCCCCCAGGTAATGCTGAGAGGTTGCTGGGCTAGGAGAGGCCAAGAGACTTGTTCAAGGTCACAAAGGGAATGACACATCCAGGAGTCTACCCTGGCATGTGCTGTTCTTTAGCAAGGTGCTACCTCCCTTAGGATGTCGGGGCAGGGGTTCCGGATCTCGGCCTCACCAGGTCTCAGCCCTGACCCTGGGTGAAGACCGTGGGGCTCGCAGCAAGCAGGGCCCACAGCACTGTGGCTGCAGATTGGCCCATCCTTGTCCCCGGCTCCTCCAGGGTCTCTCCTGGGTTGCTGAGGGCCAGCTGGCTCTGGGGCAGGGGATAAGTCTATGCAGAACCCTTTAAGGCTGTTGGGGTCCCTCTACCCTGCGCTCAGAGGAGGTGTTGCCTGATGCAGCCTGCTCCTCGGAGAAGGCCTGGCACAAATGTGGATCCATGACCCTGGTCCTAGAGCCTTGCAGTCCCAGTGCCTAGAACCAGGATCTGGGAAGCTCTTCAGTCCTATAACATCACCAGGTTCAAAGGGACCCCCAGGCCAGCATTTCCCAAAGCATGGATGAGGTCAGTGCCTCTCAAACAAAGGGCTTTGTGCTCAGCAAGGACTCCAGAGTTAAACAAAACCAAGCCTGTTGTGTTGCTTGGGACTTCTCAGGGCCTTTAAAATGCAAATGTGCATTAATTACTCTCCAAAGGGAAACATAGTAGATCATGTTCCCCAAATGTGCTTCACCATGGATCCCTTCTTTCAGTGTCTCACTGGAACACGTTCTGGGAAATACACTTTATAGGTACGGACACTGAAGCCCAGAAAATGGACAGTGATTTATCGAAGGGCACACAGCAAGTGAATGACTTAGTCCCATTTATTGCAAAATTGAGTGGCTGTTTTATCCTTTAATAAATCCCAAGCATGTGTGTGGAATTTTACAGCCTAATAAGTAGTTTAATAATTAAATGAAGCAATGTATGGTAAGCTCCTAACTCATATGTGCATCTAGTAAGCACTCAATTAATAGTGTGTATTATAATGATAGTGATTGTAATAATCTAGCATTTAACACAGTGTCTGGCCCATTTGGTGTTCAGGGTCGAATGAATGTTAAATAAAGAGTAATAATTCACAGCCATGTGAGAGCTAAATAAAGCCGTGGGTGTGCACACTTTGTGGGCTGTGAAACTGTTTATTGTTAATATAATTACAGTAAAGTGTAGGTAGGATGGAGGTCATGATCCTGCATTATGAATGAGGCCCTGGCCCAGAGAGGGACAACGATGTGCCCAAGGTCACAGGGAACGGAAGGGGGAGCCATTGCTCTGCTGGGGCCAGGTCTTTGCCTCTTAGTTTCCAAACTCCTTCCAGCAAAGGCCCCTGAACCCATTCATTGCGCAAGGGCTGGGAGCAGTAGGGCAGGTGTAGGCAACGTGGCCCCTCACGCTCTGTCTTTCCTTCTCTTGGTTGTTGCCCTTCGGTGGTGTGCAGGGCGCTGTCCAAGACCCCGGCGGCCCTCGCGCTGAACCAGACGCAGCACTGCAAGCAGCTGGAGGGGTTGGTATCTGCGCAGGTGCAGCTGTGCCGCAGTAACCTGGAGCTCATGCACACCATCGTGCACGCCGCCCGCGAGGTCATGAAGGCCTGCCGCAGGGCCTTCGCGGACATGCGCTGGAACTGCTCCTCCATCGAGCTTGCCCCCAACTACCTGCTTGACCTGGAGAGAGGTAGGGGGCCGGCGGGGGCTGCTAGGGCCCACGGAATGCGTGCAGGTGGGGAAGGATGAATTCAGGCATCAATATATGTGTTTTTAGATAGGTGGGTGAATTCATGGACGGATGGGTGGATGTTGATGGCTGTGTGATGGGTGGATGAGTGAAGAGGTGGGTGATGGATGGATGCACAGAAGAAAACAGACGTGGATGGGCGGGTGGATGAATTAATCATAGATACCGGTATCCAGGCATGAACTGATGAATGAATAAACATATAGTGAGTGAATATACGAGTTGCAGGGGAGCCTGAAATGGTGGCACAGATGCCTGTGTACCTAATGCATAAAGGGAAGGATGAACGAGGCCGAGGAGGCTCTTGGGAGGGGCGTATGTGACAAGACAGGAAAGCCACCACCGGGCAGACAGGTGTGCCACAAGGTAATTCTAGACCGAGGGAATTCTAGACTGAGGATGCTGTGAGATGCGCAGAGTGATATAGGACCTCCACTTTCTGGAGCAGGTGGCTTGCGGGGTGGACTTGGGGGTCCTATGTACAGTCAAGAGCCTTTTGATGGCCAAAAGTGCCCCAGTGGATCTAATCTCTCCTCCCGCGTGGCAACAGCTGAGGATTGTATAGCACTTGACAAAGCTTCCTTCCTTCCCGAATTATGGGAACTCTAGAGCGATCCTGTGAGGGAGGTATTATCATTTCCATTCTACAGTTAAGGAAACTGAGGCTTGAGAAGGGGAGGTGACTTGTGTGGACCTGAAGCTAGGACTCCCTACGGCAGAGGCACATTGGGCTCCGTATTAGTTTTTCCAGGATGCTGTGACAAGGTCCCACAAACGGGGCTTCAGACAACGAAACTGTATTGTCCCAGAGTTCTGGAGGCTGGAAGCCTGAAACCAAGATACCAGCAGGGCTGTGCTCCCTCTGACAGCCCCGGAGAGGATTCTTTCTTGCCTCTTCTTAGCTTTCGGTGACTGTCCCCAGCCTCAGTGTTCCTTGGCCTGGAGATACATCACTTTAATCCCTGCCTCTGTGTCTCTGTATCCAGAACTCCCCCCTTCCTATAAGGATGCCAGTCATTGGATTAGGGCCCACCCTGACCCAGTATGACCTCATCTGAGTTCCATTACACCTGCAAAGGCCGTGTTTCTAAATCAGGTCATGTTCACAGGTACCGGGGCCAGGACTTGACTATATCTTTTAGGGGGACACATTTCAACCTACAGCAGGCTCTTTGCACACTTGTCTGCCCCTCGAGTTGTGAGTTCTTTGAGGAGTAGCCCCTAACACTGAGTGCAGGGATGTAGGGGGAGATCCGGAATGGTGAGTGTGTGGGAGCAAGGGTGCCTGTGGGTGTGTGGGCTTTGCCAGCCTCTGGGAATGAGGGTGAGTTTGTGATGAGTGCACAAATCAGCTGGTGTATGTGTGGGAGAATGGACTGGCGATACATTAATGTCCCTGGTGCTGTCCTCCATCTGGTGGCAGCCTCTGTGCCCGGCTGGCCCCACAGAGGCAGGCAGGGGCCCAGGAGGAGGCTCTCAGGCCTGGGTGGGGTCCTGTGCCCTGTCCCCCGGCCCGCCCCCTTCCCCCTCCCCCCCCCCCCCCCCGCCCCGAGCTGACCCAGCACCTCCCCACAGGGACCCGGGAGTCAGCCTTCGTGTATGCGCTGTCGGCGGCCGCCATCAGCCACGCCATCGCCCGGGCCTGCACCTCCGGCGACCTGCCCGGCTGCTCCTGCGGCCCTGTCCCAGGTGAGCCACCCGGGCCCGGGAACCGCTGGGGAGGATGTGCGGACAACCTCAGCTACGGGCTCCTCATGGGGGCCAAGTTTTCCGATGCTCCTATGAAGGTGAAAAAAACAGGATCCCAAGCCAATAAACTGATGCGTCTACACAACAGTGAAGTGGGGAGACAGGTAACCACCCACCCCACCCACCCCAGATGGTTGTGCCTATGCCAGGTGGCCAGGAAAGGGCCACCCAGTGTGCCCTGATGGAGGGGGGGGGATGGGCCCGATCCACCCACGTTGAGTGCTCCCGGCCTCCCCCGGCTCTCTCTCCCCTCTCTAGCCGCTTGGGGCTTGCCTGGCTCCTCCTCCTCTAGGGGGTCCACCGGGGTTTGAGTTGAGAATATTAGTGGAGCAGAAGGGACTCTGAGCTAGGAGTCAGGAGCTCTGAGTTCCCATCTTGGCTCTGGCACTAGACTAGCTGTGTGACGTTGGGCAAGTCACTTCCTCTCCGGGCTCAGTTGTTTCTATCTATAAAATGGGCTGGGTCGGTGCTCTTCAGTCCCCATCAGCTGTGTTCCTCAGGCTCCTCCTGTGGGGTCCTGAGCCGAGGCTGGGTATGGGAGGAGGCATGGGGAGGGCCATGGGGCAAGAACCTTAGCCTAAGGGGTTGTCTCCTTGGCTCTAACAGGGACTCCTGCCCAGGTCCAAAACTCAGTTTCCCCTCAATGTTTGTTACGATCAGTGTTTCATTAATCCCTCACCTCATTCCACAGAAGGTTGGGGTGAATGCGTAAATGAATGAATGGACCTTTTTATTTTTTGAAAATGAAAAAAACAACTTTATACTAACCTGAGTGCCAGGCACTGAGGTGGTGCTTGGGGCGTTTTCTCTCCCGTAGTCTCCCCTGTGGGGAGGTGCAGCTACCCCCTTACACACGGGGAGCTGGGTGCCTGAAGGGTGGAGAGTCGGGTGCAGATGGCATCTCATGGCCTCCTCCCTGCAGCCCCATCAGGCCCATTGCACAGAGGCAGCCAGTGAGGCAGAGAGAGCTTAGGTGGCTTGGCTAAGGACACAGGTGCGATGGAGCCCAGGTCTATGGACTCCAAGTCCAGAGGTTTCCACGTCCTCACCTTCCTCTCTCATTGGTCTCCCTTATAGAAGGATTCTGGGATGTCCAGGCCATGTTTGGACAGTTGGGGAAACTGAGGCCAAGAGACACTATGGGTCCATAGCAGAGCCTGGCCAGGGACCCAGGGCTCCTGTCTCCCAACCCTGCGGGCCTGCCCCCATCCTTGGGAACTCAGTCTCAGTCCTACTCCCTGCCTGGCCTGAGCTTTGTGTATCCAGGAGCACAGCCATCTGCTCCCCCGGTGCAGTCAGGACAGGATACTCAGCTGCCGTGGCACATCGGGCCTGTCCCTGGGGCCCTGTTGCCAAGGAGCTGGTTTCCCTGGGACCATCTGCAAAAGGACCCAGTCCCCTCTCCCGGCCACAGGGCTTGTGTGTCTGGCACACAGCGGGCACCAGGAAACTCTGGGCCCCTTCCCACCCATCAAAGCTGAGGCACTAAACATACCTTACCTCTCCTTTATGACTCAAAAGCACCTTGATGCCCTTGGGAGGTTGAGCATGCCCTGCATTTGGGTTCATCTCATTCCTGTGCTCTTCACAGGCTTTGCTGGGCCAAGTCCAGATTTTAGACCCAGTGGACTCCCTCATTCTTCACTACCGGGCACTGATGAAGGAGATGGAGCCCTGGGACCTTGGCCAGCTCCCACACTAACTCACTGAATGATTTGGGGCAAGTCTCTGCCGGCTCTGTGCCTCAGTTTCCCCATCATTTGAAGGCAGGGGTAGGCCCAGGGGACCCATAAGCCTTGCAGCTCTGCATAGGGCAGGCAGGAGGGCAGGCCCGGGCACAGGGATCCAAGTCCTGTGTGCAAAGGAGCAGGGAATAGAACGCAAAACTGAACTGCCTGCAGAAGACATCTATCTAACTCATGCCCCTCAGGTACACATGAGGAAGCTGATGGGACAAGAGGATGATGGGACAGAGTCACTTCTGAAGCCAGGGCTAGAGTTCCCTGAGCCCCAGAGCCCAGACCTCCCCCCTCCACCACAGGCATTAGACTGATTTTTCAAACCAGTGTTGATTTGACTTTTGTTAGTTCACGAAACCCTTTCATATGCGTCCTCTCTTTGCATCCTTGCGACCTCCCTGGAAGGTAGCGATTATGCGCGTGCTCTGCACATATAAGATAGAGGGGCTGAACAGTGGAGGGCTTGCTGAGGGTCACCAGGCAGCAGAGGGGAAAGGCCAGCCAGGCCAGGGAATGTACCTCCCCACCCCATGCACTTACTTCCTGCCTCTTCTTACTGTCCTCCTCCCTTCCTTCCCTTGCCCTTCCTTCCTTCTCTTTTCTCCCTTTTTTTCCCCAGCAAGCATTTAGGGAATCCCAGTTTTGTGCAAGAGAAAAGCATGGAGCAATTAACAGGCATGGCTTTTGCAACTGCCCTCAGACCTGAGTTCAAATGCCAGCTCTCAGATTTTCTAGCTGTGCAACGCTGAGCTTGGGGCTTGGCCGCTCTGAGCCTTTGTTTCCTCTGTTTAAAGTGGGGAAAATAATAATACCTCCTGTGAAGGACTGTTGTGGTGATTAAGCCATGTTATATGTTAGAGCTCTTGGCATCTGCTGTCCCTGCAGATGCCACTCCCTTCCTGTCCCTCCCCGCTGCCCCCCACGTTGGAGGAGGAGCTGAGAATCCGGGACATCTCCCAGCTTTAGAGCCAAAAGCTCCCTCACTTGAGGCCTAGAGCAGACGATGACTCCCTGAGAGCACCCAGCATGCGGAGGGGTGGGGGCAGGGTCCCGGACAGGCCAGGCAGCGGGCTCTGGCTGCCCAGCCCGACGCCCTCCCCTGTCTGCAGGCTCTGCGCGCCTCTCTGGAGATGAAGTGTAAGTGCCACGGGGTATCTGGCTCCTGCTCCATCCGCACCTGCTGGAAGGGGCTGCAGGAGCTTCGGGATGTGGCCTCTGACCTCAAGACCCGCTACCTGTCGGCCACCAAGGTGGTGCACCGACCCATGGGCACCCGCAAGCACCTGGTGCCCAAGGACCTGGATATCAGGCCCGTGAAGGACTCGGAGCTTGTCTATCTGCAGAGCTCGCCCGACTTCTGCATGAAGAACGAGAAGGTGGGCTCCCATGGGACGCAAGACAGGTAAGGGCCTGCTGTCACCCTGGCAGGAGAGGGTCAGCTAGGCTGCACGTGCCCCACCCCAAGGCACACAGTCTGGGCTCAGCTGGCATTTGGGGGAGTGGAGTCCCTGCCCAGCTGAGGGAGGTGGCCCCAGGAATGCTGAGCAGGGGTGCCGGGGTCCAAGGGGCCCGCAGCAGAGCTCCTGGGAGTGGCTCTTGTGTACCTTGCCCGGGCAGGGGCCCCTGGGGAGTGGAGGCTGGTGGGAGCTTCCTCCTTCCGCCTGGTGGGGGAGATGGGGAGAGACGATGACCGAGAAAGAAGCTGTCCCACGTAAGACAGGTCCTCAGCGTTTGTCACCTGAATAAATGAAGGGTGAATGTCATGTAACCTGGTCATTGGACAAATAAGGAACTGAGGCACAAGGGGGCAGCAGCCAGCCCACAGCCACACGGGCAGTCTGCACAGAGCCGGGACAGGGCCGGGGCAACTGCTTTTCAGAAGGGCAGCAGGAGCACAAAGCGTGCCTGCATTCTGTGGAGACAATGCTCCCGCATTCCCCTGCCATGCACGCACCCACCTCCCGGGCCCCAGCTCTCTCCCCCGCCGATCCCCAGTTTAACAGCTGGAGCTGGGGTCCCTACATCTGGTCCCATCACTGCTGCTGAAGCCGGCTTAGGACAGGAGAAAGAAAGGGGCCCAGGGGTGATTGCAGACCTACTGTGTGCCAGGCGGGGCTGCTGAGGATTCAGGGCAGCAGCATTTCCCAGAGACCTTCTGGGGGAAGTTAGTCCTGAAACGGTGTAATAGAAACAGTTCTGCAATCAAATATGATTGGGAAATTCTCTTTGGCGACTTGCAAGGCACGAGAACATTTTAAAGGCTCGGAGGAATCCCACAGTAAAGAATCTGCCTAAGCCAACGTTTCCCAGAGGTGTTTGCTGTGGAACTTTTTTATTAAGGAGCCCCTAATAGCATTCCACAAAACTAGTGTTCTGCGGGGTTAAAAGAATATTGAACCAGAGTGAGGGTGTCTGAGAACGTGTCTGGCACATAGTTGGTGCCCGGCCAGCATCTGCTTCCTCCGCAGCCCACGTTCCTGTCTCCAGGAGAGGGGGGCTGGTTTGGGGGGCTCCATCGTCACAGGCTAGGGCAGCAGGCTCTGTGAGGAGGCCTCGGCTTCCATCTGGAGGCCAGATTGAGGGGGTCGGGTGGAGTGAAGATGGAACCGGGTCAGGCCAGGGAGACAGGAAGGAGCGAGAGTCTGGTCTGAGGCAGTCGGGGTGGGTGGGGTGAGGATGGGGTTGGGGGTGGGGGGTGGGATGGGGCAAAGGATTCTAGAGCCCAGAGAGGCTGGGGAAAGGCCAGAGCAAATAGAGGGTCTCCTTGGATCTGTGTGTGTGTGTGTGTGTGTGTGTGTGTGTGTGTAGGACAGTTCCCACCCAGTTGCCGCGGCTTCCTACCTGCAGGACCTTGAGCAGATCTCTTCACTCATGTGAGGCTCAGTCTCATCCTCTGTATAATGCACAGGGTTCTGCAGCCCTCAGAGGGTGGCCGACAATCTCCTGTCACACTTACTGAGCAGCTCCTCCTCTGCTAGACAGCGTCAGTCCCATGGGAAGGGCTCACTAATGGCGATCTCTCATCTCCCAGGCTGTCAGGGCTCCGCTTTCCCAGTGCCCCCACTCTGCCCCTCGGGCTTGCCCTACAGCGACTGATGAGGAGGCCCCATCCCGCAGCACCAGCTGCCTCCCTGGCTTTCTCAGAATGCCTCCCCACGCTTGCCACCAGGCTTCCTGCCACTCTCAGCTTTCCGCCGTTCCTCTGAGGATGGGCTGTTGTGGACATCTGTATCAGTCAGCTTTTTCTGCAGTAACAAACAGCTCCAATATCTCAGTAGTTTACAACCACAGACGCTTTTCCCATCTATTTATTACATGAGGCTCTGGCAGGCACACAGAAGGGTGAGAGACAAGTGGTCAGATTGTAACAGAGAAAAGCCCAAGGGTGAGAGAAGTCCAGAGGTGCCCTGACCCAGCCTGGACATCAAGGAAGGCTTCCTGGAGGAGGGGGAACGTGAGTTTTACTAGGTTAGGGGATTCAGGAGTGCAAGGGGTGGAGGTAAATGAGCTTTGTTACTGTAAAAAGAGGTACATGGGTGGCACCTCTCTAGAGGCTGCCCCCCCTAGCTGGGGACAATGCTCTGCAGCCCTCCTCAAGGCCAGCTTGATGAACTGAGACCTCATTGGCAGTCAGTATTCCAAACCCTGGCCCTCTTGTCATGTCTTTCCCAGCAGCCCCTGCGCTAATAAAACCTGCCCTGGGTCCCTGGATCTTTCTCCAAGCCCCACTCACCCCCACCCCCTCTCTCAGGCATCACTGCATACCTCAACTGATTCTAGGGTTAGAGGCCAGGTTTCAAACATTGCATGTCAGGGATCTGAAGTAAAAATGAAACCCTTCCTTCTTCCTACTACCCTTTGTCCAGAGGCCTCCAGGATAAGGCTGAGGGCCATTAATGGTGTTGATAACTAAACAAAGTCACCTTTGTTAAGTGACTTGCCCTAAGTCACCCAGCCAGTAAGTGGCAGAGATGGGGTTTGAACCGTGGTCTGTCTGGCTCTGGGGCATTGTGTTCTTCCTGCTGTTTCTTCCTTCCCGGAACTGCTTGTAGCCCCCATATGCGGGTCACTGTCACCTCCTGACTCTCCCTCAGGCGCTCCCTCCTTCCCACCTCATGGCCCCTTCCCAGCACAGGTCTTGGCCTCTCTTTCTCAGCTGCTGCCTAGCCTCCTCCCCGGCCTCCCTACCTCCAGCCCTACCCCTTCCATCTGTTCTCACGTCTTAGGTTAGATCGGGTCCTTCGCCTTTGCCCAGGCTGTTTGTTTTCTTTGCCCCCAACTCCCTTTCCCTCCTCCCCATCTTAGATTTCTGCTGGTCTTCTGTGAAACGGCCTAGATGACCCCTCCTCCTCCAGGAAGCCTTCCCAAACTCTTACAGACCCCATGCTCACACTGTGTGACTCTGGGCACGCTCCCTCTCCATTCCATGGCTCAGTTTCCCCATCAGAAAATAAGAGGGTTGAATTTGGTCAGCTCTAGAACTTGCCCATGCCGGACATTCTAGGATTCCTGGGTCCGCATGGCTGTGGGGACCCAGCTGCGTGCCCTGCGTGCCCCCCATCCCTGCTAGCCTGAGCCCACCTAGAGGATCTGCCAAACTGCAGTTGGATATTGGGGTCCCACAGGGGCCTTCACTGCCTTCTCCCACAGGAATGGGATTCAGAAAGAGATGCAGCCCCTGGAATCCTATGGATTCTCTGCCCTTAGGGTAGGCGGAGCATGTGAGAGATTTGGTTTCAGGACCCCACAGATTCCTGTGAGAACTTGAACGGGCTCTGCTCTTTGCTAAGCCCATTACCATCTGTAAAATGGGTATAATAATTCCACTGACCAGGGACCTCGCATGCCTCCTAGAAGATAAAATAGGGGGGGGGGGGGGGGGGGGGGTTGCTGACTGGCACGCAGGGCCACTGGTTGACAGACCCTGCCTCTAGATGAACAGTGTGCCACATATTCACTTTGCCTCGCATCCAGTGCCATTTAGTCTTTTCCAGAACTTACTTTGGGATTCTAAATGTAAAAATGTTCTTGACATTTGGGACAATATAATTAAAGATCAAATATGAAGACAGGATTATCAGAGCGGTTTGAGGCTCCTTCAAGTATTTAGAAGAAATAGAAAAAAAAAAAAAAAAGACACCCCTAAGAAAACAAACACGCCCATCATTTCTCGTTTTGATAAATGCCTATTAGAAATACAAGGAGAAGCGAGAAGTACTCTTAGGGAAGGGGATTACCTAAAATTCCCCAAAGATCAAGACACCTTCCAAGAGGGACGCAGCCGCCGGGTAGGGGGAGCCTGCGGGTGCCCGGTTGGGAGCATGCGCTCACCCGCTGTCCCTTTCCTCCCACCGCAGGCAGTGCAACAAGACGTCCCACGGCAGTGACAGCTGTGACCTCATGTGCTGCGGACGCGGCTACAACCCCTACACGGACCGCGTGGTCGAGCGGTGCCACTGCAAATACCATTGGTGCTGCTACGTCACCTGCCGTAGGTGTGAGCGCACCGTGGAGCGCTATGTCTGCAAGTGAGGCCCTGCCCACCCCGTGGGGACTTGTGGAGGCCCAGCCAGGGGCCCGGAGACACCCCGTGGAGTTTTTCTTGGGAATTCCAGATGCCAGGCATGGGAGGCGGCTTGTGCTTTGCCTCCCCTTGGAAACCGCCAGAAACAGAAGGCCCGGCCGCTCTGGAAGGAGGGCCAGGACATCAAAGGAAACCGACAAGATTAAAAATAACCTGGCAGCCAGAGCCTGGGAGTGCCCACTTGCTGCCTTCCAGACTCGTCTAAGAAGCCAGGGGTATGAGTTGGGCAGGACTGGCATGGACTTGACCTTTCGCAGCCGGAGACACCAGCCTCCCGGGAAGGGAGGTCTGCCTGCCCTCCTCAGAATGTCTGCAGGCCCAGCCCTTGCAACGACCCCCGGCCCACCCCAGGGTCTGAGCCTGCTGGGCATACCACATGGAACCACTAGCTTGGGTTGTAAATGTTTTTTGTTTTGTTTTGTTTTGTTTTGTTTTCTTCCTCTGGGATGTGGGAGCTACAGAAATATTTATAAAACAAGCTTTTTCTTTGGGGTGGCTCGCCTCAATTCCTCTTTATATATTTTATATATATATATAAATAAATATATATAATGATCTATATTTTAAATAAGCTTTTTAAACAGCTCTATGGAATAAATGGTGAGAGAACCCCAGCCTGCCCCTGCGGTTTGTCACCTCCACAAGGGAACTCAGAAGGTCCTGGGGCTGGCCGGGTGAACTCTCGGATTTCCAGGCATGGCGGCTTCCCGATTGATGTCCCGAGTCCCCGGCTCTGGCCCCGATCGCCCCGTAAGATCTCTTGGTCAAGGGCGAGGACAGACTTCTTGAAACATAAACCCAGCTGGCAGATTCTTTGTTCCTCTGGGACACACATGCAGGCGCGCATAGCCTGGCTGTGTCGTCAGACCTGCTAAGCTCGCTTCAAGAGAAAACCTACCCCCCCCCCCCCCCCGGGAGCTGGGGACTCAGACCTCAGGGAGGTGGTGACAGACCCAGGCCCTGGTGGGTGTTCTGTGTGACTGCGGGGGAGGCTTTTCCCCTCCCTGGGCCTCGGTTTCCCCATTTGTAAACCGGGAGTGGTGGACCTTAAGGTTGGTGGTTGGGAAAGTACGCCCCCCGGCCCCTCCCCGCTCTCCAGCCTCCGCCTGGGCCAGGCTGGCTGCAGTGGATATGGTGAGAAGCAACTGGAGCCATCGGGATTTTTTTCTCTCTGTGGCTGTGGGGTGTGGGACCAGGAGGATCGAGAAGGATTCGAGCCTTTGGCCGGGGTACCTGGAAGCCCTGAGATGGGATGAAGAGAGAGGGCTGGGACTCAGACTGGGCCACCGGGAGGGAGACTGTGAGGTCCATTCAGTCCCAGGTAGAACCGGTGGGGAGAGGCAGCATCACTAAGGGGCACGATAAAAAAGCAAAGCGGACCAAGACCTGGGCCTGGGGCACCTCTGCTTTGGAGGTCAGGGAGTGGAAGGGGGGAAGAGGCAAAGGGGCTGGGGAGTAGCAGCCAGGGAGATGGGGGGGGGTGGTTCTTAGTGTGGCCAGCTCTGCCCCCTCTGAGCTTCGGCTTCCTTTCCTGGCACGTGGGTGGTGCTGGTGAGCAAGTGGAGGCTATCCTTGGTGCCTGGCCCCCAGAAGGCCCCCCACACAGAAGCAGTTAGTAATCACATGTGCTCTGGCCCTGGGGGAACCACTCAAGCCCAAAGATGGAAGAGAATGTTATAACCTGAACTTCTGTGTATGTGAGAGGAGGCATGAATGCCAGGAAGGAAGGCTCTCTGCTACCCACAGCTAGCTAAGGCCCTACTTGGAGGGGCTGGGGCACAGCAGGTCCTGGGAAGCCCCAGAAGGATTTGGGGAAGCGAAGCAGGGGTGGGGGTGGCATGCCATGCCAGAGGCTGGACCGATCACGGGGTGGGGAAAAGAGACGGCTGTGTGGCCACCCTCCAAGTCCCTGCGAGCTTGTGGTGGGGCGGCCAGAGTCACAGATTCACGGTCTGGAAGGAACCTCAAGATACTGGTCTCTCACTCTGTTTTACAGACGAGGAAATTCTGAGATGGGAAGGGCCTTTCCTGTGGTCACAGAGCTGATAAGGCTGGTGGTGGAGTTGCAGGGCATCCGGGGGGCGAGGCTCTTGCTAACATCTCTTCAGAAAACAGCTTCCATCGAATGTGCCCCTGGAGTGTGCTCTCTTCCAGGCCCAGGGCTGCCCCTGCTCCGCAGCCTTCATTGGCTCCTCCTTACGGCCCCGGAAAACCCATCCCCAGTTCCCGGGCCTGGCATACAAGGCCCCTCCCCCAGGTCACAGGTCATGCTCCCAGCCACCTTTCCTGCGACTGCCCAGGCATCCCCTGTGCTCCAGCCACAAGCAGACCACTCATCCATGCACAGATGCAGAAACCTGACTGCTGGGCCTGCGTCTGGGTATCTGCTGTTCTTTACAGGCCTGGAATGTAACTTTCCCTGTTGGAATCCTGCTCAGCTGTCCTGGCCATCTCCACCAAGCCATCCATAATGCCCTGGGTGGAAGCCATCTCTCCCTCCTCAGGCTCCCTGCAACCCTCTGAACCTTTGAAGCAGCCATCACACTCATGCTCACTGTGCCCAGCCACTGGCCAATCTTCCTCCAGGGCCCAGCTGACTGGTCCTCTCCTCCAGGAAGCCTTCCTTCCCTGACCACCCTCAGCCTGGGTCTCCTCCGGGTTCCCACGGCCATTGTGCTCCTCTGCAACGTTGCATTGAGCCGAGTTGTTGTACAGGTCGGTGTGGTGTCAGTGCCTGCCTCCCCCACCCATCTGGGGCCTCCTCATGACCTGGGACCAGCTCAGTGCACCTGTGAGGCCCTGGAATCTGGGGGTGGCACACCTGGGGCTGAGTTCATGCCTCAGAAATGTTGGATTTGGGGGTGTTCTTTGGACCTTAACCAGGACAAGCGAATGAAGAAACCAGACCAAGGACCCAGAGTGGGTCTCAGAAAGGGTGATCATAATAACCTAAATGCTACTGCTTACTGTGCTCTTACTGTGTGCTATTCCAAGCACACTGTCCCAAGTCATGTTCACGGCAAGCCCCAGACGGGCATGGTCGTCTCCATCTGGCAGGCAAGGAAGCTGAAGCTCTGAAAGGGAGGCAGCTTGCCCCAGATCTCCTCCTAAGTCCACGGCGACGTGGGGCTGCGGGCTCAGATGTGTCTGACCCCAGACCCTGGCCCCTTCTCACGGGTCCTCACTGTAGCCAGGCACAGCAGAGAAGGCAGAAAACTATTCCCAGCTCAGGACAGGAGACGCAGCTGGGCCCCTGACTCAGTGGGCCTTCTGCACCTGCCACTGGCCAGTGCCCAGGCCTGTGGTGAAGCCCTGTACCTCTCCGGCCGGTCACGGGCTGGGCAACCAGGAGTGGGTGGAGAGCTGGTCCCTGGGCTGCTCCCCCGCACCCCGGCCAGGTCCGGGTTCTAAGCATGCAGTGAGGATGAGCCCCCACTCAGGTGAGACGGGGGCGGGGGCGGGGGCTCCACCGTGAATCCCAGAACCTCAGAGCTCTCTTTGCGTTCAGAGATTTAGAACCATAAAATCTTGATACCTTGGACAAGATGGCAAACCACTCCATTGGAAGCACTGTAGAGGCCCCTGGACCGGTAGCCAACCCTGAAAATTGAAAAGGCCCGGGTGCTGACCCGTGGGTGCCCGAGTGCTTGTCACCAGCAGGATTGCTGTCCCTCCACCTCTCTCCTTCCTAAGAGGCGAGCAGTCCCAGACTAGGCTCCGTGAGGCTCTGAAAGCCCCGGAGAGATGGCAGCTTCCCAGGCACGACAGGAACAGGACCAGCTGCTCCAAGGAGGCTTCTGGACCAAGTGTGGGAGGCTGGCTAGAGACATGGGAGAGACAGGGCCTGAGGAGGGAGACAAGAAGGCGGCAGAGAGGAAACAGGAACTCCTGAAAAGAGGGAGAGATTAGGTTGGTGGGAAAGGAGAGAATGGACAGATAAGGGCCCCTGGGGAGGCCAGGTCAGGCCAGAGAAACAGCCCAGGGGGGGCCTGGGCCCAGCCCTGAGTAGGCTGATGGTCTGTTGTTCCTCAGGTCAGGGATACCAGCTGCCGGGTTATACAGACCAGGCCTCCAGCAGGATGCAGGCCCCAGCCTGGGACCCCTGACCAAGGGAGGCTGGATGGGGTAGAGGGAGTTTGGGGCTGGGAGGCCAAAACCCCAGAATGTTTTCCACTCTCTTGCAGTGTGACTTCAGGCAGCCACTGACCCTCTCTGGTCTCTGCAATGGTTGTCACTATTCTGTTCTCACGATTCTGAGGGGTAGAGCCCGGTATCTCTGATGAGGAAACTGAGGCCCAGAGAGAGAAGCAGCTGGCCCAGGGTTTAGAGCTATAAGGGGCAGAGTGGGCATTCAAGCCCCAGACTCCCTGGCTCCAAGTCTGTGATGGGCATCTGAGGGTTGGAGGTGGCCTCCAGCTGAATGGGTAGTTGACCATGAACCGGAGGGGCTGGAGAGGATGTCACACAGGAGGGAGAGGGAACAATTCAAGACTGAGCAGTCCCTGACATCTGTCACAGGAACTGGGGATTGCAGTCCAAGTGCAGGTGCCCAGGTGCCCCCATCCATGGCCATCAAGCTGGAGCTCAGCCAACGTTTTCCTACACTGTCCTCCCCAGCTGAGGAGCTCACCATCATCACGTGGGTGCCCGGACTCCCAAGCTGCACCTGTGGGGGGCGGGGTGAGGGGATAAAGCACATGTGTCTCCCTTGAGTGAACCCACTCCTAGTTAGTGTAGCCAAGGTGACCATAGTCAGAAGACAGGCCGAGCCTGTCTGGAGGCTTTGGGGATATAGGGAGGGAAAACCCACTTCTCTCAATGTGTCAGGGATAAGGAGTAGAAAATCTACGGGGCACCTGGGTGGCTCAGTCGGTTGAGCGTCTGACTTTGGCTTGGGTCGTGATCTCGCAGTTCGTGAGTTCTAGTCCCACATCGGGCTCTGTGCTGTCAGCCTGTCAGGGCGGAACCCGTTTCGGATCCTCCGACCCTTCTCTCTGCTCCTCCCCTGCTGTGCTCTCCCAAAAATAAATAAATATTTTTAAAAAAAGAAAGAAAGAAAGAAAATCTGGAAGACTTCACAGAGGAAGCGCCATCTGCACTTCTGGAAAGTGCGCTAGGTCTGGAAAGCTGAGTAGGATTTCAAGAGATGGAGAAAGAGGCAAAGGGGAGGGGTCTGCATGAGCAAAAGCGTGGCAGCGGGGTTTGCTGGGAGGATGCCAAGAAGCGGGTGTGGCAGGAGCTCAGGGGCCTGTGGGCACCAGGCTGCCTTGGGCCCTGGGCTGGTACATTAGAACCAGGGTGTCTAAGACCACCCTCACCATGGTGCTAGTAGCCACAGGCTGGTCCGGCCATCCTGCCCGCCAGGCCCCCCGCCCACCCGCAGAGATGGCTGGCCTCAAGCAGAGCGATTTAACAGCCGCACATTTAACAGGTCCCTTTGCTCCCGTAGACCAAATCAATATCCGCTCGGCTCCCCAGGCCTATGGCTGCTGAAGACATTCTCCTTATCGGCCCCTCGGTCCCCATCGCCTCACCTGCTGGGGGCTGCAGGGCTTGGGGAGGGGGCGGGGTAGGGTGGGGGTAGCAGATCACACAACCATCCCAGATAGCCCATCCCAGCTGGCGGAAGGGTGAACCGTGGCCTCGGCGCTGGCAGGGGAGGACGGAGTTTCAAGAGGCTCAGGCCTCAGTGCTTCTGGACTGGGGCACAGCTGGAGTTAAAACCTCAGTGTTTATGTCTCCACCATCTTTGCTTCCAGAAAAGTGTGGCGTCCTTGAGGGGCTGTGGAGCAGAAGGCTGTCTGGATGGTGCCGGGACAGCAACTTGATAGGTGCCGTGCCCTTGAAGGCACCTTCTGACTCAAGATTCTCATTCAGCTTTTCTCAGATTCTGGACACCCCCCGAAACATTCCTCTGTCCTGGGAGCCCAGGACTCTAGGGTGCTAAGTGTCTAGCACGTCTAGAATCTAAAGAATCCAAAACTACCCCTTTGTCTTCCTCCACCTGACATGGGAGTGTCATGGTGGTTTTTCTAGGGTTTACGTTGTCCTTCTCCTCCACCAAGAGCTGGCCTCGTTTCCAGTCACATCCCACCCAAGGGGGTGTAGAGCTGGCAGGCAAGACCCTGGTTCAACTTACCATTATTCTGGACATTGCCGGATAAAAGGATAGGTAACCACCATCAGATGGTGACCCAAGGCCAGCTTCTGGGGACCAGCCGCTTGTCTGATGGTCTCCCTGCAGGTCTGTGATGGGGCTTATCTGCGGTGCTCCAAGTAATATCCCCCCGGCAGCTCTCCTGTCCCTCAGGTGTTGGTCTGGGGGGGCTATTCTCCTCCTGAAAGTTGCTGCCCTTCCCTCCTGCTGTCCCTGAGGGCTCCTCTCCCCACAGAGACCCCATTGTCACAGTGATGGGTTCTGGATCCTCAGGAATGGGGCAAGAACTGTTGTCGTCACTCCCTGTCTGTGCCAAAGGCCAGGCTGGGTCTAAAATCCATTTCTGAAGCAGAGGAGGACAGACATCCCCCACTTCCGGCCCACACACAGCCTACCTCCCACCCCGACGCATGTCCACACCCACACCCCAGAGACACCCCACCACCCTCTCTCTCCGTATCTGTCTCCAGAACACATTGGAAATGCATAAGCTCTGTGGGAGGCTGCACCGGGTAGCAGGTAGGGCAGGGCCTGTTAGAGTCACACAGCCGGGGTTTTATCCCAGCCACCGCTCCTACAAACTGAGTGACCCTGGACAAGTCTCAGCTCCCAAGACGCCATTGCCTCGGCTGTGAATTGGGGGTGAACACAGGTTCGTCCTGACCTTAGGAAAGAGCCTCGAGGGCCTCACTGGGCTGAATCACCCAGCCAGACCTTGGCCGCTGGACCCTGTTATGCACGCCCCCTTCCCTTCCCCAAAGCTTCCCTGAGCTTGGGCTCCGTGCCTGTCTCTGTGCTGCCTGCTGGGGACACAGGGAGGCCAGCCCCGGGGTCCTGGATCACACACGTGCCGGCGGGCAGAGGGAGGACTCAGCCACAGGAGGGCTGGGAGCACTGCTGAGGTTAGGGGCACTACTTTGCCCTCTGCCAGGCCTGACTGGCTCCTGGCTCTGCCCTCACTGACGGTGTGACCTGGGACAATCTTCTTAACCGTTTTGAGCCTCAGTTTGTTCATCTGTAAAGTATCGTGAAGAACAACACTCACCTCTGGATTATTGCGAGGTTCGAACTAGATGGAGCACTTGGCACATCAGATGGCAAGAGTTATTTATTGGTGGCCGTTGTTATTAAATCAGAATTCGGTCACTCAGTCCACAAACCTCCGCAGAGCACTGCACTGAGCCACACTCTGCCAGGCACTGGGCAATCAGAGCTGAGATCAACATGGCTCCAGCCCTCAGGGTCTCCAGACATGGCGGAAGGAAAGTGAGCAGGGAGCCTGGGGCCAAGGGGTAGGGACAGAGTCAGGGCCGTCCCATAGCTGGAGCTGGAAGGACTAGGGCTGTGCCCAGGTAGACTGGAGGACACACGGGCCGAAGGGACAGTGTGGCACAGGCTCAGAGACGGGGAGAGCAGGGTTTCCTGCTTCCTTCAGACGTGCTCTCGGGCCTCGGGGTTGGTGGAAAAGCCCACAGGAGGCTGTGGGAAGGATCATGCAGGAGGCCCGGTTCTACCCTCACACGCTGCTCCTTTGGCAGCCGGGAAGGAGTTGAGGAGAGGGGGCTTGCCCCGCTCCTTGACGAGGCCCTGAAACCCCGTGGTCTCTGGAGGACAGGGGCATCCCCACACCCTCTCCCCAGGAAGCTGTGGGCCTCTGGGAGGGCCTTTCCCCATCAAGTTCCCAGCCCCAGCCCCACCCAGTGCCCCCAAGGGTACCTCAGGCTGTCCTGGGCTTCCTGGGGACACCACCTTGCTCCCGCTGTCTACTCCGAACCCAGCGCAGGCCTGGCGCACAGATGGAGCAGAAGGGCAAGGCCTGACGGGGTGACGACCCCACTGGAGGGGCAGGCCCCCCCACCAAGGCCCGAGGCTGGGGTTCAGGTCCGGGCTCTTGGTGGGTATCACCCGCCCGGTACACAGAGAAATTGGTGCCTTTTGGAGGATGCGGCTCATCTGATGACTGGTAGGCGGCCAGAGAGACGGCCAGATTCCCACCCACCTCCAGGTTAGCGCCCTTTTACAGAGGAGAGACCCGAGAGACTGTTCCTTACACTCTGGCTCCCGGCGGAGGGGGGGTGGGGGGCTGACATCAGCAGGCCCCATAGTGACTCCCAGCCTGCGCCAAGGACTTCCCTGCCCCACCTCGTTCGTGCTCGTGTTTCCTGAACACCCACTGTGCACTGGGGCCGCCCAGCAGTGTGAGGGTGCATGCGGGGTGTCCCCCAGAGCTTCCGAGTGCCTGGACCCAGACCCGCGACGACCCATGACGAGTCTGAGGCACAGGTATCAGAGCTCAGCCCCAGGCCCTGGCCCCTGGGAGGCGCCTGGCTAAGCTCTCGAATGGGGTGCCATGGGAAGGCAGGGGGTTCAGAATCACACTCACCCAAGCCTTGAATGTGGAAGCTAGACCGAGCCTCTCCTGCAGTAATGAGCCATGGCCAGCATTCACTGAGCACGGCCCACACGCTCAGCACTGCAGCACTCACGCGTCCGGGCTGCTTAACCTTCCCCACGGCCCTGGAAGTCCCGCACACCGTTACCACTAGACCAACAACTTACTGGAAGCGACTCTAGAGCCAGGCCAAGGCTCAGCCCCACCATTTCATGCCTGGCTGTCTGGTCATTTTGTGTGCCTCCGTTTCTTCCTCTGTAAAATGGGAACAATCAGTCCCCACTTCAGGATGTTAGGTAGGGGTCAGAGACGCAGGTGGGGTCAAGGGCTCAACAGTCTGTGGCAGCGTCGAGGTCCTGCAAATATTTGCCACGGAGATCATGCTGCTGGAACTTAACACCTGCGCTCTTCTGACTCGATGCCACCCTCAAAGCCGGAGCCAAAAGGCCATGTCCGCAGGCTCCCCACTCCTGGCCTCCTGCTCAGCCCCTGCCACAATGCCGGGCGGGTGCTTTTTCTTATTTTGGGGGGGGGGGTGGAGAACATGAGTGGCATTTGGAGGTGCTTTCACATAAGCCTGACCCTCCCCTGCAAGATGCCAACTGGGTAAATAGAGTTCTGCCAAGACCTTCCATCGTAGGTAAAGGACTTCTATCTGTGTTGTCACTGGGTCCGCCCACCTCCCTGCTCAGAAGGGATTGTTCTTTTTTTCGAGTTCCCTGTTTTGCGGGCTGAGTCTGTGGCAGGCACTGCGGGGGAGGGTCAGAGAGGTCAGTAAGAAGCCAGAAGGGGCCTTGGAAGTCATCAGCCCGTTCAGTCCTCCTGCCCCATCCCCACTGCACAGATGGGGAAACTGCGGCCCAGAAAGGCAGGGATGCTCCGGGTTCCATTGTGTCAGAGGCAGATTCTCAGCCGGCAGCGCTCTGTCCTTTGAGGGGCTGGTCCACGCTGGGCCTTCTGTGATCAGTCTCCACCACCCGCCTGCCTTGCTCCCCTGCCACAGGCAGGGCCCTCCCCCTCCACAGCCCCAGAAGCCAGGCTGGCCACACCACAGGGGGCCCTGGGTCCCGCCAGGCCAGGGAAGGGGAAGCCCAAATGTTTAGTCTGTGCGGAAGGGAGCAGGGCTCAGATCCCAGCTCGGCTTGGTGGCCCTTCCCCAGGCCCCACGCCAGGAGCCACATCACAGAGGGTCGTGAGCTCCTATCCATCCCCCACCTTGCATGTCCTCGGGCTCCCGTCACAAATATTTTTTTTCACAAACTTATGGTGCCTGGAAGGTCATTCACTATTGCTCTGGGTTAAGGCATCATATCTTTTTGCTAAGTTCTCCTTCCCTGAAGTAGTAGTAGTAAGAATAATGATAATAATAATAATATTATTATTGGTCCCTGTCTGACTGCGGTCCTGGTCCTGTGCCCGGGGCTTCCCAGAGGAGGGTGCCACTGCTGCAAAGCTAGGTCTCACATCAGCCCTGCCTACAAAGGAGGCCAACCCCCAGGTCGGGGCAGGGACCCGTTAGGCCCCTGGGTCTCCTTTTTCTCCACAGCCAGACGCCTGCCCCTCGGCCTCAAGCCTGGCTACAATGTGACACCCAGATCTGGGTTCCTATAGGTCCTCTGAGCCCTCGGACTTCCCTCTCCTGATCACTCCCCAGTCCCAAGCCCCTCCGGGTTCCAGTCTGCGTGGTGTAAAGAACAGCCCCTCCTACTCCAAGTGTAAGAAATGTACATTTGCGGGCCCCACCCCAGCTCTACAGAATCTGTCACCCTGGTGTGGGGCCCAAGCCCTCGGGTGGCTCTGATGCTACAGACTGGGAACCTGTGCTCCAGCGCACGCCCTCACTCAGCACTCTCCTACTTAACACCCCTGTGGCTCCCCAAAGCCTGCAGGATAAATCCTGGCGCTCAGCCTGGCATGGAGGGCCCTCTGACCTCGCCTCTGGCCCCACAGAGCCACTCTCCCGGCCCCTTCCTCTCCACGCTCCCCTCCCCCAACACGCCTCCTCTGCTCCCCACCACCTCCCTGAGCTACACAGCATCATCGCACAGGCCATCTCCTGCCACAACTCCTTCCCCATCTCCCAGCTAAGTCCGGGCCATCTCTCCTGCCTGGCCCTAGGCAGCCTGGAAACTTCTTCGATCTTGCAATACCCTGTGTCTCTGGGAAGTCCTGCCTGACTCTTCCAGGCAAGAGAGGGCCCCCAGTGGTACCCAGAGCCTCCGGGCTCCCTCTGGGACAGACCTTGTCACCTATGTGGTCCTGCTTCTCCTGCCATCTGTTTCCCCCAACTGGTCTGTTTCAGTATTCAGGCCCAGAGGAGGCCTCAGTGAGCACTGAGGTGAAGAGAAGAACCACAGGAGGTTTGGGTGGATCAGGGATCAGCCTCTTCTACACTGGGCCTAGCTGCCTAGGTCATGTCCGGGGACCAGGCCCTGGGCTGTCCCCACCACCTCTGCCCCATGGTGGGCCCTGAATAGGTCCCTGCCCCGTGGCCTCTGCTTCCCCAAGTCGGAGGAAGTGGAGTGGAGGCAGCCCCTTGAGTACAGTGGCCCTTGGGTCAAAGCCACAGTTCTACTCACTTGCTGCCCCTGAAGCCCTAGGAATGGTGACCCCAGAACCTGCCTGAGACCCTGAACAACCAGGGTGTCACCTACTCACCCTTCCTACCCACTACCTTCCCATGGTCCATTTTACAGAATGGGAAAGTGAGGGTGGGGAAACAGGCCCTGGCCGCCAGCTGAATCCACTGAGGGTTCAAGCCAACCCTCACCGGGCTGACTGGGAGGACGGGAGCTTTCCCCCCTCCCCCCAGGTGGGGGAGCCAGCTCCCCACGAGCCTCCCTGAGCTCACTGGGGCCAGGTCAACCTGGTGGGAATCCTTAGCATTGGCCAAGCTCCTCTCTGCTCCTGTTTACACAGCCCGACACACTGCAGGCACCCCGCAAATGTCCGCCTTCTCCCCGAGCACACCTTTCCTTCCATCTGCTCTGTGCCGGGGCGCTGGGCATAGAGGAGGTCCTTCCGGCTCTGTCTAGCAGGAGGTCCTGTCTCCCTGGTGTGGTCTGAGGGGTCTGGGAGCCCTTGCTCCATTCAAGCTTGAAGCTTCCCTGCCTGGGATTCCTGGAGTGAGGCCCCTTGGAGCTGCGGCCGCTGCCCGTGAGCAGGAAGTTGACCCGTGGAGGCCGCCTGCACAAATGCCTTTCTCCCTGCTCCGGATTGCCGCATACCACCCACCCTCCTGACTCCCGGCCTCGGCCCTGCGTGCCCACCCTGGTTACCCCTCCCTAAGCGTAGCCTCCCAAGTTGGATGGTTTTTAGTTGCATCCCTTACTAGCTGGGTGACCTTGGCCATTGTCTTCTCATCTCTGTACCGTTATTAAAATTACCGTTATTTTTCTTTCTTTCTAATTTTAAGAGAGAGAGTGGGGGTGGAGGAAAGGGGCAGAGGGAGAGAGAAAGAGAATCTCAAGCAGGCTCCATATTTAGCCTAGAGCCCAATGCAGGGATGGATCCCATGATCCTGGGATCCTAAGTCGAGCCAAAATCAGGTGTCAGACGCTCGACTGACTGAGCCACCCAGGCGCCCCAGAATTACCATTATTTTTGAACCCTGCCTGCCCCATCCCTCCTCCCCACCTGCCCTTACCTCTTCTCCGGCATCTGGCTCCCTTGCTTTCCCAAGTTCATGTTCATGTTCATGTTCGTGTTCATGTCCAGGTCTACCCTCAGGCATTTGGCTGTACCCCAGACTGCGGTGTCTTCCTCTACAATCTGGCAAATGCCAAACTCTCACTCAAGGCCCAACTCGGTGCTCCTTCCCCAAGGGTGTTCCCTGGCTTCACCAACCCACACCTTCCCTTTCCCAGAGACCTATTGCCCTCCCTCCCTCCCCCCTTCCCACCCACACACATCTGCTTTGTTCCAGGCACTGTCCTAGGAATTCCACAGTAAACAAGAGAAAAAATCTGCCGTCTTGGAACTGACATTCTAGTTGGGGAGATTGACAATAAACAAAACTTGGACTTCTTTCCTTTTTTTTTTTTTTTTTTAATTTTGTCAGGTGGTGACAAATATTAAGGAAAAAGTTAATATGACAGCCTGAAGAGGACAGAGACTATGGGCCAGGAGGGGCAGCTGGTAGAGGGGAAGGATTGTTTTATTTAGGTTGTCCAGAAGGCCCGACAACATAAGTGGGGCTGTTGCAGGCAGGGGTCTCCTGGGGGAGGGGCTGGAGGACTGGAGGGACAGAAGGGGGCAGAAGCGCCTACAGGGCAGGAGCCGGCCAGGAGCAAGGGTGCCACCACAGGCTTAGGAGCAAAGGCGCAAGGTGACCTGCGCTGTGCCCGGTGCCGGGCTCTGAGCTGCGGGCTCGATGTGCAACTTCTCGCTTGATCCTTCCGGCAATTCTGTCATTTGAGGTTGGTTTTCAGACCCACTGGAAAGGCCGCAGAGGCCCAGAGAGACAAGGGACCTGCTAGAGGACACACAGCCCTGAGGCCCTTTCCCCCGTCCCGAATCTGTGGCAGGGTGGAAGCTAGTGAGGACTGAGGAGGACTCTGACCTGAGACTGCTTATTTTTCCCCAGTCTCTCCTCTCAGCATCTGCCCATAAATCACTCTGACACCCGACGAGGGGGGCAGGACGGATTCCACATCACCTCCGTGGGTGAGCGCTTCCCAGGCCGCCGCGCTCCAGCTGAGCCTGTGGTTCTTGGCTCCGGATGCTAGCTGCCCAGCCCAGGGCTCCGAATGCCGGGCCCACTACACCAGGGGCGTTGAATTTGCCCTGGGCCGGGAGCGGGGTTCGGGAGAAAGGGTGGACCCCACACGGCTAGAGGATCTGGCTACCAGATGAAAGGTTGGAAACACTTGAGTCCTGCTGCCCGAAGACCTGGGTGAGACCCCGGCCCATCCGCTGGAGAGTGTGGCCTGCCCTCACAGCAGGGGGCCTCCGCCTCCCAAGGTCACGCCTCCCTGCCCGGGTGGTGCTGAAAGCTCCCGGCTGTGCCAGAGGTGTCCGGGATTGTTTTGGAGCTGGCACAGGAGCAGAGGCGGGCAGAGAGAGAGAAAGACCCCCCTCAACCCCACTGCCCTCCCCGCACTCCCCACACTGGTGAGTCACCAGCACAGGGATTATCAAATGCTTTTTACCTGGAAGGGGGGGGGGGGGGGGGGGACCCTTTGAAGAAGACCTCATGGCTTCCCGGAGTCCCCTAGAGGAGAAATGGCCCTCGTCTGGACATACCTTGGGGATTCGGGGAGCACCCATCCTGTGTGGGGCTCTGAGCTGTGCTGAGGTCACGCCGGGAACAAGGCACCCTGCCCTCGAGGAGGGGTTGGTCTCCAAGCAAGACCCACCTCAGCCCGCACTCAGGGCCTTGCCAGCGGGCCTGGCTGACCTTTCCCACCACCCCTGCCATGTGCCACCCCCTCGTTCTCCACACTTCCCTTGGACTCAGAAGCCATCACACCTCTGTTTGGGCGCACCCCTCCACCAGGCAGGCCCTTCCTTCCACCACCCACGGTCAGAGTCCACTCACCCTGCAGAGTCTACGTCAAGTTCTCTGCTCCTATCGCTTGTCCTTAAGTACCCATCCGTGCCACACCTCATTTCCGGGTTGGCATCACTGGGCACGGGTCATCCCAGAAGGTGTGAAGAGGTGGGGTACCAAGGGGGTGGGAAGTCGCAGGGTCTGGAGTCAGAGGGGTTTGCTGACGTCCGGCCCTGCCCCCCACTGCACAACGTGAGCCTCAGCTCACAGAGGGACACTCGATGCGAGTCTTTTTTGTATTTTTTAAAAATTGTTTTAAGGTTTAGTTTTGAGAGGGAGAGGGAGACAGAGTGTGAGTGGGGGAGGGGCAGAGAGAGAGAGAGGGAGACACAGGATCCGAAGCGGGCTCCAGGCTCCGAGCTGTCAGCACAGAGCCCGACGCGGGGCTCGAACTCGTGGACCACAAGATCATGCGTGACCAGAGTCGAAGTCAGATGCCTAACTGACTGAGCCACCCGGGCGCCCCTGGATGCTAGTCTTGTTAAGACACACAGGGCAGGGCGCCCGGGTGGCTCAGTAGGTAGAGCGTCCGACTGCGACTCAGGTCATGATCTCGCCGTCCGTGAGTTCGAGCCCCGCGTCCGGCTCTGTGCTGACGGCTCAGAGCGCGGAGCCTGTTTCGGATTCTGTGTCTCCTTCTCTCTCTGACCGCCCCCCCCCCCCATTCATGCTCTGTCTCTCTCTGTCTCAAAAATAAATAAACGTTAAAAAAAAAAAAAAGACACACGGGGCGTTCTGGGAGTGTGAGCACTCAGAGGGCACATCACTCCTAGAAGTCCCACAGCTGTAGCTCCAGTGGCAGGCCCCACAGGGTAGCTCTGCGGGAGCCCCTGCTGAAGCTCCTGATGGCCACTGCCAGCCACAGGGCACGGCACCCCCCCCCCCAGGAGGGGCCCTCCCTGGATGCTGGGAGGGGAGAACCACCATAGCCCGTGCTTCTCTTTTCCTTTCTGATGGGGATAAATGGCAGTAGCAGTGAGGGACAGGGCTGCTCGAGGGAACGGGGGAGTCGGGACGCCGGAGGCCAGAGATGGGTGATAGGTTGCCTGTCAGGACTCGGGAAGGTGAGGCCCAGGTGGGTCCCCTAGGCCCAATCTGGGCCCTCCCAGGTTTCAAGAGTTCTAGGAAAGTGGGGGTGATGTCTGCCGGCCCCCTATTTGAATCCTCTTCCCTTCCAGAGTGGAGGGCAGTGAGAGCTGACCCTCAACATGTGTCTGCTCCTCGTGGCCGCTCCTGTCCTAACGGTGGGTCCTCAGCTTTTTTCTACAGCTTGAGTTCTTCCAGCCGCCAGCCTCGCTTAGCAAGGGGCAGAGCAGGGGACTGTTGGGTAATGGCAGGGTGTGGGCAAGAGGGTGGTGGGGGACCTGTGAGGGTGGGGGTTGGCGGGTGGCCAGCCTCACTGCGGGCCTCCCCAGGGCACCCTAATAGACCCCACAGAGGCTGCCTGTCAAGGCCTCTTGCCTAATTACCAAATTGTTCCCAGATCCCCTCCCGCGGCCTGACCTCCTCCCAGCTGGAGTCTGCTAGGAGATGTCAGACTTCGCCCAGAGATGGGGACACTGGTGTGCAGGGCAGCAGGGCCCCGCCTGTGCCCTTCCCTCACTCCCAGCCACCCAGTCCTCCAGCCATCCAGGCCCAGGTGGACTCCTGGCCCCAGGTCCCATGTAGGACAAGTGCTGGTTTAGGAGCCGGCCCCACTTAGGAGACCTTGGCTGGGTTCTCTGATTGCTGTTTTCTTCTGTCGAATGGGGATTTTAATCTCCACCTCCCAGGGTCATAGAAAGAGTGTTTACTAACTCCTGGCGGAGCCGATGCTTCTCTCTCTGAACCCTGAACGAGACCCTGGGAGGTAGAGTGTGGGCTGAGGGCCAGTACCTGGCTACACCCTCGCCTAACACTGACAGCAGGCTCACCTTGCTCTAAGCAAGTGCCCCTCACTCCTGCATCCTCCTGAGACAGACTCAGCGTCCCCATGAGTCAACCTCCCTGAGGAGGACAGGCTCTCTGCAGGCCAAGCCCTGTGCCAGGAGAGAAGGTGCCTCGGGCTGAGGTCCTGCTCTGCGGTGCACTGCCCAGGGCTCTGGGGGCCTGGTGCGGGTAGGGTGGGGACTTCCCAGAGTCCCACTGTTGAAGCCCCAGCAGAGCCAGTCCCATCCCTAGACCCCCTTTCGGTACTCCCCACACTCTTCAGTGCAACCTCACACACGTGTGCGCACACACCCACATGCATATGCACACGCAGCTGCAAACACGCCCGCAGATGCAAACTCGGATGCACGCGCACACGGGAACCAGCGGGGGTGACGAGGAGCTGACATCTGCCCACCAGGTGCGCCCCAGCTGTTAATCAGGGCTTGGAAGGAGCCGCTGGTGCAGGGACCCCCGGGGAGATGAGGGCAGCCAAAGGTCGCCTGGGGTTCCCGCAGCTCCTCACGGTGGCCTCGTGGACTGTGCCAGGAGCCTGTCAGCCCCCCGGCTGCCCCCTCCCATTTCCAGATGGAGAAACCGGGCTCAGAGAGGGGCGGGGACTTAGTGGGGGCCACACATCAGTGGCAGGTGGGGCTGGACTTCCTGCTCA
This sequence comes from Lynx canadensis, assembly GCF_007474595.2. Taxonomy (NCBI): domain Eukaryota; kingdom Metazoa; phylum Chordata; class Mammalia; order Carnivora; family Felidae; genus Lynx; species Lynx canadensis. The sequence goes on from NC_044312.2 coordinate 56,218,759, forward strand.
GCCTTTGTGGCCTGAGTTGGGCCTCCCCCCTCCCCATTCAGCCCGAGATGTGTGCCCCATGCCTGCCCGGGGCTCCCTGCCTGGAGGAAGAGGACCCAGGGGGCTTTGGCCACTGTCTGGTCTCCAGACTCTTAAGAGGCTGCAGGAAGGCACAGGGCAATCGGCTCCTGGGAGGAAAGACATCCCTCCAGTCAGAGCTGTCCCGCACGGGCAGAGGCTGCCTCAGATGGAAGGGCGAACGTCCCTGGGGGTGTTCAGTCAGGGGCTGCAGGCTCTGGGAGTTTGATGGGTAGGCTCAGCGACCCCCAAGAGCCCTTCCAGGCAAGGCATTTCCCTGTTCTAAGATTCTGAGTGTTAGTGATCCTCTGAGTTGAGAATTCCTTTGAAGTTTGGATTAAATGCAATCCCCTCCCCGGGGCTCCTTCCAGCCTCCTTACTCCAGGACTTTCTGAGCCTCTAGAATCCTCTTGGCCGAGCCCCCCAGGGTGTGAGCAGACAGTTCCAGACTGCAATCCCTGCTCATCAATGACAGCTATTGACTGCCTCACTAACCTTAGTGACTCATCTGTAAGACTGGGGCCATCCCAGTAGTACCGGCTTCACGAATTGTGGCTGTGGCGGGGGTAACGTGAGGGGCCACACGTGAAAGCCACTGTGAACTAGACCCGGAGCTGTGAACTTGACTCTGGCTTGGAGGGCTCTGCAGGAGGAGGAGACAGTAGGAGTGAAGACCGGCGGTGGTTGGGAAAGATAAGGTGACAAAAGGGCTGGGCGTGAGCAAGGGAGCCACGGGGGCCAAGGCCGGGGGCTTCCGATGCCAGACAGAGGCCCCAGGACCTGCGTGAGCGGACATGTGTTTCCCAGCAGGACGCCAGACGGGAGCATCTATCACTGTCCGAGGCCTGCCGGCTCAGGCTCCAGCCACTGGAGCTGGCCGTGGATCAAAGGGCCATGAAGATGAGGCTGACAGCTGGGCCAGGCTCAGGTCACCTCATTCACCCAAGCTGGTGGCCCAGGCCTCAGGGAAGTGGGGCTGGGAAGGGCTCAAGGATGAGGCTGCCGGAGGCAGATTCTAGTTCTGCCAAGTGTACCTACTGGGCACCAGACTGGGCGGGGCTTTGCCCTCATCATTGAACTGGGTGCCCACATCATGATGACCCATTTTACAGATGAGGACACGGAGGCCCAGAGGTCTCGTCTGTCTGGGTCTCCTCCTGCACCCCCATCATCAACCACAAAGGAGAGGATGTATCCAGGGAAACGTGGTAGAAGCATCCAGACTGAACAGGGAAAAATATTAGAACGTAGGAGGAAGCAGGCCCTGGAACGCCAGGATGGTGACTCTGGACCTACTCTGTTCAGCTTGGAGAGTCCAGAACCACAGTCCGACCTGGCCTGGCTTGGCCCTCCCAGACCCACAGCAACCACCGTGGCCTTGGAGGGGCTTCTCCAGGCCTCCGTCTCCCCATCTGTAAAACGGGTGGCTTGGATTCACTGCTCTCCAAGAGGCCTTCCAGCCCTGAGGTGGAAGGGGGAGGGCTGGAGAGGGTTCCAGAAAGGAGGACTCTTCAGCTCAGATTTAACGAGCCGTCTGTTCAGTTGGAACTGATCAAAACCAGACTCGAGCTCAGTCGTGTCTCTGATTTGCACGGACTGAAGCCGCCAAGAATTCATCCCTCACTGTTTCCAGTAAATAATTGGGCTCCCGTGGGGTTCCCGGGGCGGGCCGGACGTCTCACCTCCTCTCTTCACAGTGAACTCGACCAGGGGAGGCCTGGTGGGAAGGAAACCCACAGCCAGGCCTCCTCTTGAGCTCCTACCACACCAACCCGCGGTGGGTGGGAGCTGGCTCGGGGGGCCCCCACCCCTCACATGGTCAGGGTGGTCAGCTGCCAGCTGGAGCCCACGGGGCCCACTTGCCGGGGAGTCTGGCTCCATTATTTCCTTCAGGCACACAGTCAACAAACCTTCACAGAGCTCCGGAGAACTGTCATGGAAGGCAGCGGCCCAGCCCCTCCTCGGGGTTCCCAGGGGCCACCACCTCTTCCTTTGTTGTTCCTCCAGTTTATAAAAGAGACGAAGGGATGCCAAAACCAGGCCTCAAACAGTGATGTCGTGTGAGCTGCGCAGTGAGCACATCTTTCAGTTCTGCCGGTCACTGCTGTGGCTGGGGGCGTGCCATCGCCAGGTGAGGCACCCACAAAAGCCCGAGGGGCCGTGTTCAGCGGAGGTGATGCCTGGACCGTGCTCATGCACACACATCTTAGTGTCAGGTTGCGGTTAAAATACAGGGATGCTGATTCGGTAGGGTGGGGTAGGGTGGAGGTCAGGAGCGTGCCCTAGTTTAACAAGGGTCGAGGGAACCCAGGCCACAGACCTGACCTTGACAGAATATCCACTCTCTCTCTAGGATTGTAACCTTGGGGTTCCCTGGACCTCCAAGTTACCCTTCTTGCTCAAAAAAAAAAAAAAAAGCCACAAAAAATATAAAGATGTGGGTGATAATGGGCGTCCAACCGCTGCCATTTCGCAGTGAAGCGTGAGTGGCCGTTGGGTTTTACTGCGTAGGAGGGTTTGCATTGACGCAGCCTCGACCGGGTCAAGGAGTCAATGGGCCGACCTGTCCAAGCACAGGGTGGCCTGGAGGGCTGGCGTTGTGCAGGTCCCCTCCTCCAGGAGAGGAAGGGACACTGGAGTCTGAGGTCCCCACCTCATTGCTAGTCTCTCTCCTGGACCTTGGTTCTGCCTACAGCTCCATTTCCCTAGGACCCTGGTTCTCTCTCCTCCCTTTGTGTCTAAGAACCCGTTTGGGGACAGGTGTCCTGGAGACTGGGCTATCCCTCCTCTTGATACCCTGAGAAAGGGATTTGGGAAAATCTGTGTTTCAAGCCCCCACTTACAGCCTGGACCACTTGGGGCTCCCCCTCCTCCTCTCCCACCAGCCCTTCTCCCAGGCGCTGCCAGCAGCCTAGCTTGGGACAACAGCCCTCTGGCCCTTCCCTGCAAGCATTGCCTCAGTTGGCCATGTGTCCCCTTCACAAGCCCTTTGTTGGGCTCTGGGGACGGAAGAGAAGTCCCAGCAGGTAACCGCCCACATGGGATCATCCTTGGCTCTCTCTGACCCCAGACTGGGAGCACCTTCTAGGCAAGGGCTAGGTCGGACCCTCCTGATCCTGGCATCCAGCCCAGGCAGGGAGGATCTAAAAAGGTTTTGGAAAACATGAGCAAGGCCCCAGCCTGCCCCAAACCTACCACATCCAGCACAAGACTGACCCAGAGAGCGTGCGAGGCGTGAGAAGCAGGGAGCGTTCCCACAGGGGAGCCCAGCTGATGGCGGCACCTGAGCTGAGGGCTGGTGACGGAGGCTCAGTGTGCGTGGGCGCCAGAGGACAGCTGTCCTGCTAGACCCTGGCACCCTTTCCCTAAGTGCCTTCCTCTCTGGGGGGAAGCCCTTCATGCCTCAGGAAGCTGCACTGCCTGCCCAGGCTCCCGGTACCTCTGGCTGCCCCCAAGGCCTCCGCCTGGCTCCCTGAGCCACCCTGAAGGGGAGAGGGGCCGGCTGGCCAGCCCCTGGCTCACATTGCCATGGATAGCTCACTTCCCAGGGGCCAGCCTGCCCCCCCACTTCTCCCCTCCCACACCTGAAATAACAGGCACGTGCTGGCGTTTCCAGTCTGTGGCTTTTGCTCCCTTGTTATCCCCCTAGTTTGACAGATTGATATTCAGGGAAGCCCCAGGGATGGTTGGAGAGACCGGCACTGCCCGGGCTCCCTCCACCTCCCTGGCCAGGGGTCTCTGCTGCCGGGGAGGCGGCCCTGGTTCCGCCTCATCTACGTCCCAGACCTGATGGATGGCAGACAGGTGCCTGGTGTCCCAGCCGCCTCCCTGTCCTTCCCAAGCCTAGCCAGAGAAAGTCACCATCTTGTAAGTAATTAGCCCCTAAATACCTGTTGTAGGCAGTTCTGGGCCACCCAGGGGGAGGGAAGCTGGCTGCCAGCCTGGGTACAGCTCGCCTACTGGTCCCCAGTGAGGGGTCCTGCTTGACTTCATCCATAGGTCCTGCTGCCACGAGACCTGGCCTTTGTGATGTCTGATCATGGGGGTCCCGGACCCTAATGTACCCGGAGAGCGGCCACACCAGCCATTCACTCCCTGGGGAGAGATCAGGAAGAAGGTATTGGTGGGCACAGCAAGAAGGACCTTGCCAACCAGGATGAGCCTTGACGTTGTGCTCCCAAAGCTGCCCCACAGCCTCCGACCAGCACTGCCACCAGTTCCTTGACAGGACAGATCCTTGGGCCTCTCTCACCATCACCGTCTGCCAGGGTGGGGCTCCCACGGTTGACAAGCGGGTTTCCCCAAATGCTCAAATCCCCTGCAACCTTCTGGATCATATCCAGATTTCAAGGCCATGATCCCATGCTATGGCTATTAGATCCTCATCCAAGAAACATTTCCAGGCACTTTTCTCTGCGCAGCCCTTAATGACCAAAAAGGAAGAGCTGGAGTCACAAGAACTGACTTTGTAACCCTAGACCTTTGTAACTCCTATGTGACCTTGGGCCAGTCACTGTCCCTCTGTAGGCCTTAACTAAAAAGTGATACTTGGATGGTAGGCCTATTTGTGATCTCATTTTTCATTGCTAGCATTTTCACATCCCATCCTGGGACCTTTAATTTTTTTTAAAATGTTCATTTATTTATTTTTGAGAGAGAGAGAGAGTGAGCTGGGGAGGGACTGAGAGAGAGGGAGACAGAGAATCCCAAGAAGTCTCCGCACTGTCAGCACAGAGCCCGACATGGGGCTTGAACTCGTGAACAGTGAGATCATGACCTGAGCTAAAATCAAGAGTCGGACACTTAAGGAACTGAGACACCCAGGAGCCCCTCACCCTGTGGCATCATAGACAGTGGGTGACAGGGTTCTTACTCTCTCCATTTCACAGACACAGGAAATGGAGGGGTTAGGGAAAGCTGACATGTTCCCTGCAGGGCCTTGCTACGGGGGCCTGTCATAGCAACCACACGAGGCCTAAACCAGGAATGCTGCCCTGTTAAAGAGAACCATGGCCCTGAGGGGTCAATGCAACAGTAATAGCCAATACTGACTGCCCGCTTTCTCTGTGCCATTAGCCAGATTAAGTGCTTTGCATTATTAACTCATTTAATTCTCAGAAAACTCCAATGAGTTTGGCCCAACTATTCCCCCTATTCCAAAGACGAGGAAATCAAGGCTCAGAAGGGTGAAGTGATTTGCCCATAGCCACACGGTTTGTGAGCTGCAGTGCTGGGCTTAGAATCAGGTCGGGTGACACCCAGAGCCTAATCCGATATAACCTATCCCTGGCAGGACTCAAACCCAGATATGCTACCCCACAGCTCCCCAGACATGTCTGCTCCTGCTGCCTCTCTAGGTCTGTGTGTGGGAGACCCCCAGGTTGCAGAGAGGGACAGGGACCAGCAGAGTAGGGACCAGTCCTCTCCCAGCTGAGCCCCTCCCAGTAGACAACGGTGACTGGGTGGGAGGGTGCAGCCTGCCTGCCTGGGGCTGCACCAAACTCCCCAGGGGCCGGGGCCAAGCACAGAGTGGTCAGTGGCCAAGCAGTCCTTCCTGACCCACCTGCCCTCCCCTAGTGCCCAGGGAGGGACAGCCTGGGGCCCTTGTTGTGTTAGGGTAAATGGAGGCAGCCATCCTGGGAGGGGGCTCTGTCGGTTTAGAAACAGGAAGTGTTTTCTGTGGGAGGGGGGAGAAGCTCACAGACCCAGAGAAATCCCCAAACCAGCTAGCATAAGGTAGCCACACACTCAGACCCTAATTCCCCAATTAAGTGCTGCTACCTGGCCCTCTATTAGCCTTATTTCTACACTCAAAAGACAGGGCAGCCCGCCTGTTGCTCTGGTCCAGACCCTCCTTCCACCCTGGCCAGGGGTGCCTTTGGTGTCCCCATAAAGCTGTGTGGCCTTAGATAAGTCACGTAACCTCTCTGAACCTCATTCTATCACACGGGGGCACTCACGCAGACCTCACAAGGGGCTCTGGGGCTTGAGTGAAAGTATGCAGGGCGCTTGCTTCAGCATCTGGCACTTAGCAGGTGCTCAGAGGTGCGTTCAGGTCACATGCACCTGCAGCAGGGGTCCGATGCAGATTGGGGTTTGGTCACCAGGCACTTGGCCTCAAGACGAGCACTGGGAGAAGGAAGTCAGGGGGAGTGTGGCTGCCCTGGAGGGTTTCTTATCCAGCCGCTCCCCTTCCTTCAGGGTGAGAGGGAGAAATTGGCCCCCAGAAGGTAAGTGACTTGCCCAGGGTCATGTAGCCAGTCTCTGCAACTTTCTGGGCCTCAGAGCAATGGCCCTTCTCCTCGAGCTGCCTTGAGGAAGTCAGCTGGGAGGGACACGAGGGAGGGGAACTTACTGAGAAGAGCCAGAAGCAAAGAGGCCTCTTCCTGTTTCCCCTTTGGGATCATGGGTCTGAGGGTCCAGAGCCAGTGGTGAGCAACTATCTCAGGCCACCGCACAAAGTGGCCCACCCACGCCACAGTGCTCTCTTGCTGCAGGCTGTGTGACAGGATGGGCCAGCTCCCTCCTCACGCTTGCCACGAGTGGTGGAGGCACTGAGGGGCAAGGGGCAGGGGGCAGGGAGTGGGCACCGCCCAGGTGCTCGTGAGCAGGGTGCTTTCGTGTTCCCAGGAAGCTCGGGGACAGGCGTACACTTCCCCACACCCCAAAGTGCAGCGGGGGTGCTCACGACACTCAGACGTGCGTGCACACACACAGCTTCCACTGGGTAGGAAAGCCTGTAGAGCAGGGACCCGGCCTGGAGCTGGAGGCCCCATCTGAATGAGACAGAGAGAGATGGAGAGAGACAGAGTCAGACTTGAGCTCTGTACCAGTCTGTCTTAGTGTGTAAAGTGGAGACGTTGCCCTTTTCCTTTTTTTTTTTTTTTTAATGTTTTATTTATTTTTGAGAGAGATAGAGAGACAGGGTGTGAGCAGGGGAGGGGCAGAGAGAGAGGGAGACACAGAATCCAAAGCAGCTGTCAGCGCAGAGCCCGGTGCAGGGCTCGAAATCAAGGACCGTGAGATCTGACCTGAGCCCAAGTCAGAGGCTCAACTGACTGAGCCACCCAGGTGCCCCGCCCCTATCTTGATGAGACTTTAGGTGTGGGTTAGATGAGGTCCTCTTAAAGGCCTTTTCATCAGATACAGGGTGGGGCCTTCCCACTGCCTCCCAGCTTTCCCCTCTTGGTCTCTGGCTGTCCATCTGTTCAATGCGGAGATTGGGCTGAAGGATCCAAAAGGCTGCCTCTTGCTCCTGAAAGTCACCTGATTAAGTGGACAACTCAAGAAACAACAGATGTTGGCAAGGATGCGGAGAAAGAGGGAACCTCTTGCACTGTTGGGAATGCAAACTGGTGCAGCCACTCTGGAAAACAGTATGGAGGTTCCTCAAAAAATTAAAAATAGAATTACCCTATGGCCCAGCCATTGCACTACTAGGTATTTATCTAAAGGATACAAAATTGCTGATCTGAAGGGGCACATGCACCCCAATGTTTATAGCAGCACTATCGACAATAGCCAAAGTATGGAAAGAGCCCAATGTCCATCAACTGATGAATGAATAAAGATGTGGGATACATATACACAATGGGGTATTACTCAGTAATTGAAAAGAGTGAAATCTTGCCATTTGCAACAACACGGGTGGAACTAGAGTGTATTATGCTAAGTGAAATAAATCAGTCAGAGAAAGGCAAATATCATATGATTTCACTCATGTGTGGAATTTAAGAAACACAACAGATGAACATAGGGGAAGAGTAGGAAAAATAAGATAAAAACAGAGAGGGAGACAAACCACAAGAAACTCTTAAATATGGAGAACAAACTGAGGGTGGCTGGAGGGGAGGTGAGTGGGGGGATGGGCTAAATGGGTGACGGGCATAGAGGAGGGCACTTGTTGGGATGAGCACTGGGTGTTGTATGTAAGTGATGAATCACTGGCTTCTACTCCTGAAACCAATACTACTCGGTATGTTAACTAACTTGAATTTCAATAAATAATTTTTTAAAAGTCACCTGTTACCTCCCTAGTTGGGAAGGAGGGGCCTGGCAGGGCTGAGGGGGAGGGTCCACAGAATATCAGGGGATTGGCTGGGCCCCCAGAAGTGAGATTCTGGGGTCCCCCAAAAGCCAGCAGAACCATCTGGAGCAGTCTGGAGCAGGGCCAGGCCTGCCGTGCTGGAGATGAAAAACGGCTCCAGGGACGTGGCTGAGGGGGCAGGGGGTGGGGAGGGGGTCTGTCACCCTCCGGGCGGGTGGGATGATCCGAGTCTAAATAAATCACTAACACACGGGCAGAGAATTCCTTGAACAGGCGCCCTGGATTATGGACAACAGAAGGGGAGGGGGTGGGGGAGACGCTCGAGGGAACCATTCCTGTGATCCCCACTCCCCTGCCTCATGCACCAGGGCCCTTCCCCCTCCTACACTGGGGGCTGTGACTGTCTGAGGACTGGCTGCCTCTGGGGTGGGGTTGGCCTTGGTCAGGGGGCTCTCGATCCATGTCGTGAGAAACTCCAAAAGCCCGGAGCCCCTCCGAAGGGAGAGAGGTGTTGAAAGCCGCATCCTGCTCTGAGGGCTGCGCCAAGGCCAGAGATAATATCGTGTGCTGGAGAACAGTGGGGCTGGGCCTCACCAGCCCCTGTCTCCCCTCACCCCCCGTGCTCTGCACCCCTGCCTGGGCCCGAGCTTGCGCCGTTGGGCAGGGGCGTGTTGCTTTCTGCCTGCGAGGTGGCCTGTCCCCCGTCCCCCTGGATTTACTCCAAGCTTGAGAAATCCAAACTGGTGTGGGGCAGGGTCAGAGGTCAGCCTGGCGGTGGGGAGGGATAGTCTGATGCTGAGGTCTGGAACTGGTCAGATCACCCTGGGGTTCCCTCTGGCCTCTGGACCTCAGTTTCTCCACCTGGAAAGGGGGGTTAGGGAATCCCAGGTCATCTCTAAGGGCATCTAAGTGCTTACAGGGCCTGTCCTGGGCAAGGGCACGAGGCTGGCTCTGGGCCGTGCTGTCCAGGCTTTGGCTGCAGCTCCTGAGGCCTGGTTAGTGGCTGCTGAATGGATGAGTGACTGAGTAAGAAACAGCCAGGATCCAGAAATGCTACAATCCAAGCATGACTGGAGAGCAGGTCCAGAGAAAAGCGTTTCTACTTCCCGGCTTGGTAATGATACTTCATGAAGTCTCACGCTTTGCGGTTTACAAAGGGTCTTTGCATTCAGTCCGCTGGCCGTGGGAGGAAGGACAGGAGGGCTGATGCTGCCTGTGGCAGATGAGGAATCCAGGAAAGGCCCAGCTTGGCATCAGGCCGTCTGCCCCAAGGTTTCCGTGTCCTCTTTCTCTGAGCTCCCGGGAGCCCGGAACTGCCAACAGGGCAGGAAATGTCACCCTGTTCAGTAGACGAGACAGTCGGGTCCAAGGAGAGTCCACACAGAGGCCCTGTCCAGGCCTGGCTTGAGCCTGCTGAATGCCTCTGCGGGAGACACAAGCATTTCCCCGAGCACAGGGCCTCTGCCTAGTCAGTGCCCTCGGGAATGTGTGCAACGGAGGCCAGGCCCCGGGTCTCTCTCCTCCTTAAACCGCTTCCTTGCTCAGGCTCTATGCCTAGCTGCTGCCCACCCCCCCCCCCATGCCTTGGCCCCTGGCGACCTCTGTGGGGTGCCAGGCAGTAGAGGGAGATCTTTCCTAGGAATCCGGAGCCATCTGCCACCCCTGGAGCCCGAGCTGCTCCAGACTGCAGCCCCCACCTCCCGGCAACACACATCCGTTCTGGAGCCTGAAAATGTCTCACCGAAGAACGGCTCTGCTAGTCCGTCGCCTCTCATCAACAGCCCAAGTTACACCCTCAGATGTTCCCTGCCGGATCCCAGGCCCCTGCCAGGCCCTGTGAGGGGTGGAGAGAGGCCGGGCTTTGACTCTGGGTTGCGTGGACCGTGCCCCTCACCACTCGGGTCGCCCTCGCCCACCCACCACCCTTCTCTGAGCCTTGGTTTCTTCATCCGTAAAATGGGATGATGACCCATGTCAGAGGACGCACAGTAGCGCAAGACTCAAAGCAAAGGAGATGTGAATGTGCTTTGCAAATTATAAAATGCTGTTGAAAATACAAATGAACTATGAGGGAGGAACTTAGGTGATTTCCCAGGGTCACACGGGGGTGGTCCCAGAAGCGGACCCCGTCAGTGTGGGAGGGCCTGACTGTGGGGGCACCTGATTCCGAAGGGCACGGGGAGCCGCGTAGGGGTCCGCGGACAAGCACCTTCTTGGGGGCGCTGCCCAGCACTGGTCAGATGGCTCCTTCTCTGAGAGCAGGCCTAGGCCCTTTCCTGTGCGCTTCTTGGCAGCCCCACTCAACCTCTTGGAAAACAGGCCCAGCGAGGGGACAGACCTACCCAGAGTCACATGGTCACTAGGAGAGGGCCAGAGGGGCAGCTGGGGCAGCATCCTGACTCTCTGGGGACCCTGTGAGCACTTACAACTCCCCAGGCCTAGGAGCCCAAGCCCACCCCCTCAGGCCACACCTCGGACTGGACTCCAGCCTTGAGTGCTAAAAAGGGTTCAGAGGAAGCTGGTCATGGGAACCAGAGGCCCAGGGAGGGAATGCTCTGAGCCCATCCCGGGAGTCTCAGTCAGAGACTGAAGTCTGGCCCACACAGAGCCCATCATGGCTCCTCGGCCACCACCCAGCACCGTCCCCACACAAGATGGACCCCAAGCAGAGGGGGCAGGGGCAGCCAGTGGTGGAAATCAGGGATTTTATGAGGCTCTGGGATGGGGTCGGGTGACATTGACTCCTCAGAAGGGTTTGTGAAGCTAATAAATAAAGTCGACGTGATGGCTTAACCTACGGAGGGGTTCAGGGGCCACTCAGGATGAAGGGCAAATCAGTTCAGTCAGTTCCCTTTGCCAGGCAGGGAAGGGTGAGGCCCTCCCGCATGTCTGCACCTAGGGGGGTACTTGTTTCTCTGGCTCCCACAGGGGCTCTGAGATGAAACCAGTATTGCCTGATTTGTAGATGAGGACGCTGACCTTCAGAGAGGTGAAGTCACTTGCCAACAAAGGGCAGAGCAGGCATTTGGACTCAGGTCTATCTGTGCATTTCAGGCCAGGGGCCTTTCCGCTCCCGCCCCCACCGTCCCCCACCGCAGTCCAGAAAGGAATTTCACAGGAGAACAGGGCTCTGCCCCAGCAGGGCCATGCAGGTCACTTCCCCCTCCCTGCTGTCCTCAGAGTTCACCTATTGGCTCCCTACCCCCCCCAAGCCCACTTCCCACAGCTCCTCAGGGAACGAGGGGAGCTAATAAAGCCCCCAGTGACCACTGAGGACTCGAATGTCCAGGTTTTCCCTGAGGACAATGGGGAGCCACAAAAGGCTGTTGAGCAAGGAGAGACAGGGTAGGATTAAGCTGAAGTGGGTTTCCCGAGAAGCTGACGACTCTCAAGCTTCAGGTCCCTCACTCGTCTACGTTTCTTTCAAGGCAGGGGGTGGGAGTAAGAGGGTGGAGGCTAGCAATGTGTTCATATGATTGGCAGAAACACAGTGTTTTAACTCGAATTGGTTAAGACCTCCGTCTCCACTTCGACTTCCACCACACGGCCTTCTGGGGAGCAGCTAGGTACTTTGGAGTTTGAGTTTCATTTGGGTTTAGGGGGCATATATACATATGTATATATACATATATACATATATACATATATATATACATATATACATATGTGTATATACATATATACATATACACATATATGTATATATACATATACACAGTCCCTTACAAGTATAGTTCTGTTAGTCCTGGCCAACCTCGTGTGGAATGGCTTCTAGGAACACTCTCCCTGCATCCTGCACAGGCCCACCCAGCACTGTGACCCCCGGTGCAGGACCACGTGTCATATTGTGACGTCAGCATCTCCCACAGACCCTGGTGCGGGCAGCATGTGGACAGTGGTAGAGAAGCACCACTTGACATGGACAGAGCCAGATGATCGTCCGTGGAAAATTCTGCTGATCATCAGATTGTGTAAGATTTTAAGTGGAAGGGACACCTGGGTGGCTCAGTCGGTTAAGCGTCCAGCTCTTGATTTTGGCTCAGGTCCTGACCTCACGCTGACAGTGCGGAGCCGACCTGGGATTCTTTCTCCCTCTCTCTCTCTGCTCCTCCCTCACTTGGGCTCTCTCTCTCTCTCTCAAAATAAATACACAAACTTAAAAAAAAAAAAGATTGTAGGTGGAAGATTTGTGCTTCATTTATGCAAACCCAACATGAAAGTTTTCTCCCGTCCAGGATATACTCAACAAAACAGCAGGTTTAATTATAAAAGCATCATTCATGTTTCCTTTTCTCCGATGACAATCATACAAAACAAAATTTACTAGAACTCCCGTGTTTTTGGCAAACCTGTAGCATTATTACCAACAGCAAATGTATCTGTGCATAGGTCGCATGTTTTGTGGATCCGGGCTGATGGGACCCGGAGACAGTAGGCTGACGCCTCCCATCCTGGTGAAGTCTGGCTGTCCCAGCTGGAGCTGGGAGAGCTTGTCTCTCAGCAAGGGCTCGCCACATTGCACAAGCTTCAGGCTATCACACTCCATCTGCCCCTGGTCTGCGTGAAAGGCCTCGCTCGCAACCTCCACAGTGCGCTGTCTCTGGCTGTAAGGAGTGTGACCAGAATCAGGGCCTCCCCCCGGGACCAGGTGTCCCCCAGCCTCACCCGTTCCCTTAGAATCTCTGTCTCTGCCTTACACTCCCCAGTGCGAGACCCTCCTCTTCCCGGGCCTCCCCGCCCTGGGGTGCACGGCGGCAGGTAGCGGCTCAGTTGCTGGGTGGGGGCCAGGAGAACAGGGATTCTGAGGGGGCCGCTAGGCCTCTGCAGCTGGACTGTGTGTGCCTGATAAAGCCCCCAGGAGAGCAGCCTGCGTAGGAAATGAATTCAGCAATCCCGCGTTTCCAATGACCCGTGTCTCAGCGTTCTGGTACTTGTGTGGGTCAGACCCTCTGCAGCCTTCCTCCTCACGGGTGCCCAGCCCCTGCTGGCATACTTCTCCACACCTCCACAGCTGCTCATCCCCTCTCTGGAAAGCTCCTTGCATCCTGGCCAGTCACACTTGTGAGAAGCTGCCTCCTTGAGACCTCCCCCACCCCATAGGTCTTGGGTCCACCCCTTGGATCAAGCAGAAGAAACTCAACCTCCCTTCCCCATCCGGAAGACCCTTACTCCTACTCCTCCTTCCCAGCCCCGGTCAAACATTGCTCCTCTCTGAGGTTTTCCCTACTCCCCATCTCACCTCCAAAGTCCAGGACCTCCCACACTGGAGCTCTTGCAGGGGGTGGGGACTGGGTCATGGGCCTCGCTGGGCCCCGAGGACGAAGCACGCCCGGCCAAGGGCAGAGTTCAAGGCCACAACCCCTGCCTTCACTCCTCCCGAACTGGTCCCATCGGCCCCCTGATGGGGCTGCCGCCCTCCCCCTCCCCCAGCCCAGCCTCAGACCTGACTTCTCGGCAACATTTTCCCCTGCTGGCCACACCCCTTTTCAGAGAGCCCCCTTTCCTCTGGTCTCCCTGCTTCCCTCCCACCTTTCTGGCCATTTCTTCTTAGGCTCTCCTGAGGGTTTCTTTCCTCCTCTTTCTCCCACCTCTAAATGGGCTCCAGAGTTCAGTTCTGAGCCCATGACTCCCACCTGTGGTCTCTCTGACTAGCCAGTGACCTCTATGCACATGCAGCACCCGCCAGCGTCTACCCTCGTGAATCAGGCAGGACAGGCCTCTCAGACGGATCACGTCTCAGTCTGAATCAGCATTTCTCCTCATAAACCTGCTTTTCTTCCTGTTACGGCCCCCATCCTGCTTCCATTCCAGCCGAAGTTACCCTTCTCCTCTTCCGCCCTTAGCATCGACTGTGCTTTTTCAAAATCTGCCTTATTGAGGCATAATTACGTGCAATAATCCGCACTCATGTAAAATGTTCTTTTGTAATTCTGCTGTTTCTCAACGTATTGAGCTTTTTATTGTCATTATGGAATGTACTATTTTATGCCTGGTGAGATCTTCTTTTTCTAGTCTACTTTATCTGATGTTAATATAGCCACACCAGCTGTCTCATGCTTACCATTTGCACGGTCTATTTCATTCTATCCTTTTCTCCCCCCCAGTTTGTTTGTGTCTTTATATTTAAAGTATGTCTTTTTTAGGAGGCATAGTTTTTTTTTTTTAATTTATTTATTTTGAGAGAGAGCGAGCGAGAGAGAGAGACTCCCAAGGAGGTCCCGTGTTGTCAGCATGGAGCCCAATGTGGGGCTTGAACCCATGAACCCTGAGATCATGCCGTGAGCTGAAACCAAGAGTTGGACGCTTGACTGAGCCACCCAGGTGCCCCTGTTCTTGCTTTTTAAAAAAAAAAAAATTCTGACAACCTCTGCCTTTTGATTGGAATGTTTGTTTCATTTGTATTTACTGTTATGATTGAAATGGTTTTCTTTTAGTCTGCCACTTTGCTATTTGTCTTTTGTGGATTTAGTTCCTCCTTTCTGGCTTTCTTTTGTGTTAAACAAATATATATTTTTTTAATGTTTATTTGTTTTTGAGAGAGCACAAGAGAGAGCAGGGGAGGTACAGAGGGTGGGGGGTCGGGGGTGGGCAGAGGATCTGAAGCCAGCTGACAGCAGAGAGCCCAGTGCAGGGCTTGAACTCATGAATCGTGAGATCATGACCTGAGCCGAAGTCAAGACGCTTAATTGACTGAGCCACCCAGGCACTTCACCAAATATTTTTTAATATTCCATTTTTGGCTTTCTAGCTATATCTCTTTGCATAACTTTTAGTGGTTGAGCTACAGATTACAATATGTATCTTTATTATACTCATATGAATATAATATGTATACATATGCATATCTTTATCAGAGTCTACTTAGAGTTAATGAATGAATTAATTTAGGAATGTTGCAATAATATATTTCTATTTATTCTTCACTCTCCTTGATGCTATTGTTGTCAATTACATATATATACTTTATAGCCCCCCAAATATATATGTAATCTTTTCATTGACCCCCATTTTTATCAATTCCAGTTCTCTTCTTTGCTTACTGTAGATTTGAGTTCCTTTTAGCCTGAAGAATTTCCGTTAGCATTTCTTGTCCGGAAGAACTCCTGGTCATAAATTATCTCCTTATTTATTTATCTTAAAGTGTCTTATTTTACTGTCATTTTTGGAGGCTAGTTTGCCAAACACAGAATTATCTGTGACAGTTTTTTCTTTAAGCATTTTAATTGTGTTGTTTCAATATCGTCTAACATCCACTGTTTCTGATGAGAAATTGACCATTAATTGTATCACGGTTTTTCTGTATGCAGGGTCTCTTTTTTGTTCTGGCTGCTTTCAAGATTTTCTCCTTAACACTGGCTTTCATCAGTTTGTGCCTAACAGTGATATTCATTGTGTTTCCCTACTTGGGATTTGTTGAGATTCTTAGCTTTTAAAGCTAGTTAGTTTTCCACTAAATGTGGGGAGTTTGGGGCCAGTATGTATTCAAGTACATTTGTTTGCCATTTTTTCTGGCATTCCAATTACACAGATTTTTAGACCTCATGATATCCCTCAAGTCTCCAAAGCTCTAGTCATTTTTCTTTGATCTTTTTTCTCTCTTCAGATTAAGTGATTTCTGTTCATCTATCTGCGGGGTCAGTGAATCTTTTTTACTGACATCTCCAATCTGTTGTTGAGCTCAGCCAGTGAAATTTTCATTTCAATGATTGTACTTTCCACCTTTGGAATTTCCATTTAGTTAAATATATGTATATATAATATTTATTAATATATATTATATAATTAATATAAATATTATTATTTTTATATATTTAATATAAATATTATTATATATTATATAATTAATATAAATAGTTAAATATATTAAATATATATATAATTTCCATTTCTCTGTTGAGATTCCCTGTCTCTTCACTTATTAAGACCATTTTTTCCTTTAAATCTTTGAACAGATTTCCTTTTTACCATATGTATAAAAGCTGCTTTGAAATCTTTGCTAAGTCCAACATCTGTGCCCTACTTAGATCAGCGGCTTGTCTTTTTTTTTTTTTTTTTTTCCTGAGGACGGATCACATTTTCCTGTTTCTCTGCAGTCTGAAAACTAAACATTGAAGATTTCTGCGTTCCATTGTGCTCTTCTGATAACTGTTGCTGCTTCTGGTGAGCGGCTCATTTGCCTAGATTCAAACTGCAAATTCTGTCTCCTCTACAGCCTGCAGTAACAGATACCGTGTCTCAGTTCTTACAACTTTCAGGTGCTGATTTTGTTGTTGTTTTTTTTAAATCCTGACTCCTAGGGGTCTTCTCCCTGCCCCTCTGGATGCTGGCAATCATCCAAGGATTTGGACGGTTTATATTCAGATTTGGGTGCTCACTTTTTTGTGGTTCCCTTGTTTCTGTGTATTATCACCTAAATTTTCAGTACAGTTTTGGATTCTGTGCTCTGACACCTCAAGCCAGCGAGGCTTCAGCCTCCTGCTACATGCATTGCACACAGGCCGGGAAATTCACTGTTCTTTAAAAGCAGCACACTCACATATATTCCCAGTCTAGTGCAGTTCTGTCTTTCAAGGGTAGTTCCCTCTCTGGCCCCTGCCTATTTTTTTCATAAGGCCCTCTAGAGTTTGGCTAAAGATTTGGACAGCGTTCATGCACAGATTTTGGGTCTTAGGCCTTCTGCAATTCTCTCACTTCCGCAATTTCCCCTTTAAATTTCCAGCTGCTCCTACAGCTCGTCAGCGTACTCTCTGCAAACTAAGGAGGCGAGGCTGTGTTTTTCTGCCCTCTGTGGTCTTGGGGCTTGGGGAGCGCCATCATGATTCTTCCATCTTCCAGTTGCAGTCTTTCAGAAACCGTCCTCTGGCTTCTGTCTGTTTTGAGACGCTTCCCAGGGCCTTTAAAGAATTGTTTTGTTCGGTGTTTAAATTTTGCCCAGATTTCATCAGTGTTGTCTTCAGGAAGGTTCGTGGCGATCACTTCATGTCACCACCATTACGAGAAGTTTCTCCCATTGCATTCTTTTTAAACATATACTAGAGCATGTCACTTCCCATGCTTAAGAGAAGGGTGGTCACTTCCCACCCTTCAGAGATCTCCCACCACACTAAGGTAAAGAACGGAGTCCCTAGTAAGGCCTGTGACACCACACGAAACGTCATGTGTAGACTCTTTTAAGGTTAACTATTCCTGTAGATCCCCTAAGGCGGGAAACTTATTTTTATTTATCATATTGCCTAAACAGGTCTGTGCCAGCATAGGATCTTTTCCTTCCCTTTCCGTCTCCTTCCTGGGGCCTGGCACACACTGAAGCCAGAAATCAAAAGGAGCATTTGGGAATGTGGCCAAGGTGAAGCGGGAGACGGAAAGTCTTCTGGCACAGCGATGCTGGGAGGGGCTCCATGCAGGCACTGCAATGATCAGGCCATCTGCTGGATGCTCTGCCAGCGGAACCCAAAGTTCCTTTCCTTCTGCCCAGGCCCCCGGGAGGCTGAGGGGAAGAAAAAGTGAAAACCCAAAGGGGAGGGGAACCCAGGAATTAAAGGCCTCCAGGGAAATAGTAGGGAGGGATGAGGGTTTGGAAGAGAGGTGCCGGCCACAGAGGGCACTCAAGGATCTAGAACAAAGGCCACAGTCGCGGGCAGGTGAATTCAGCCTTTCCTATAGCCGAACCCCCTATTTCAGGGATGGGCAGGGATGGCCCCAACTTCGCCAAGCAACGACTGCTGTCATTTTCTCCTGGATCCAGTTTTGTTTGGTTTGGTTGGGGGCCGGGGTCGGGGGGGGGGGGTGGGTAGGTAAACAACTGCAAGGAAAGATTATTCTGGAAATAACTGCTGGAAAGACTATTCCAGCCTCCCACTTGTACACTCAGGAACATCTGACAAACAAAAAACTAAACACGAACTAATGTTTGTAGCTCTCCGACAACCAAAAACCAAAACAAATTCACAAATTAAGACCACACACAACTACAAAGCCAATTAAATTCCTATTAGCGACGTTTACCTAATGTGAGGGATGATGTTTCACCAAGACCAAGTCACCTCCGTCAGGTGACTCTGGTGCCGCCTGACACACTAGCAGGTTCTTCCGCCTTTAGTCCAGTCCCCACGCCAAGGACGACTCACTTCTCCCACTATTCTCTGCCTCTGAACTCCTGGGATTCCTCTGGGCCACAGGCCCTGACGTCATTTGGACTTCACTCAGTGGGAATGCTTCGTTATTTGTCCAGTCGGCCTCCTTTGTCCCTGCTCACTGGCCGCGAGAGCAGAATGTAGCATTAAGCTAGGTGTTTTTCATTCCTTTGACCCTCTGGCTTGCCCCACCATTTACTGCCTCCAGGGCAGAGAGTGGATACAGTCCAACACAATAAAGGGAATTGAAGTGCGGAATGTCTCGAAAGCCAGGCTTTCATTGCAAGGCCAGGCTTTGTTGAGCAAGAAAAGGATTAGTGAGTTCTGACCAGACAAGCCTGCAGCCCAGAGAACTTGGAGTGTGTGGTCATAAAAATCACGCATAAAATAAAAAGACAGAAAGAAAAGCCACGGAGGAGAGAAGAATGCAGGCTGGTGAGGTCGTGGAAAAGTTTTCCCACCACTAAAAAAAGAGAGGGTTGGAAGAGCTTCAAGGGTGCACCTTTTGGAAGGCGCACAGCTAGACCCCAAAGTCAAAGACTGGTAGAGCCTGAGAGGAGGACTTCCCCCCCCCCGCCCCGCCCCGTCCCTGCCCCTGTCTGGGGTCTAAGCAGGAGGTAGGTATGGGGCCGTCACAGACAAGGAACCCAACTGTCCAGGTCTGCCAGGAAGACCTAGGTGAGCCTTCACAGAAGCTCCATGATCAGGGTGCGGGGCAGTCAGCTAGAAGAGGGGAGAAGTCCGGGCAGGTGGGCTGAGGGCAGCTTCCCAGAGCAGGAAGAGAAAGTGGGCCAGGTGGCCTGAGTTCCCAAGGGAGGTGAGTGGGGTGGAGAGGGGAAGAATGACACAGGGTGTGAGGACCTAGGGACGAGATCCACGGGGAGGAGCTTTAGCAGAGGAGGCCAGCGGCAAACACCCAACCGAGCCACGCCACGGGCAGGTCAGAGGGACTCTGATCCGAAGCCCCGTACGGGGGCCCAGAGCGGCTGAAGGTTGGAATCAGGGAGGCTGTGAGAATTTGAACACTTACCCCAAAGATGTTGAACGTTAACCACAAATGAATGAGATACCTCGGAGTGGCAAGATCAAGAGTGTTCTGCCACCAGCTGAAAAGGGCATAATGCGCTTGGGTGAAGATAGTTTATGGGGAAATAAAGCTACATTTCTGCACATGTGGGCTGTGGCCATGCGTTGGAACCTACCGTCTTAAGTAGATTTCCTCGTGCCAGGGGGATGGTCCACACAAAGGCCGGGGCTAGCACAGAAGCTGAGTCCCAAGGGGGCCGGCTAGAGGGGTCAGGAGGCATTTCTATTTCTAAAAGCTCATCAACACTACAATACACAACTGGAAGCAAACCATCCTGATAGAGGAGATGGTTTTGTCTGTGGCTCCCAGTTTGAAAGAGCCTGGCCCCTGGCCACCTCTCCAGCACCCGGCCTCATCACTCTACTCTAGCCCCACTCACCTTTGAGTCCTTCGCATGTGCTCTGCTCCTTTCTGGTCCAAAGCCTCACATATACTATTCCCTTGGCCTGGGATGGGCTCTCTGTGGCTTCATATCTGCTTAAATTCCACTTCCCCAGTGATGCTTGTTGAGATCCCAGGACAAAGTGGCTCCTTTGTGTCATACTCCTCAACGGTCACCTGTGGCCTTTCTTCATAGTCATGGCCCCATAATTGGTTTGGCCAGTGCCAACCAACAGGGGGCGCCCAATCAATGCTAAATGAATGAAGGAAGGAAGGAAGGGAACTGTGGCCTGGGGCTCTGATGTAATGCAAAGAAATGAATCGAAGGTTCTGGTTTCATGTTCTAGCATTCTCATGTTTTAGCTCTGGGAACTTGGCTGTGACCCTGACTTCTCTAGGCCTCAACTGCTTCATCTGTAAAACGGGTACTCGGCACACGGACACTGAGCAAACCTTCCTGCGCACTAGTTGTTACTTAAACAAAGGGCCGGTCCTCTAGGAGGTGAAGGGGGGGAAGGGGGGGCACACCCTTAGGAAAAATGCCAGAAGGGCTGTATTGGAAGCATGCACAAGTGGCTGGAGGAGCACAGAGGAGGGTGGCCCCCTGTGTGGGGCGGAGGTGGGGATGGAAACTGGGCAGAGGGCAGGGAGGACTCTAATGAGGGAAGGGAATGGCTGAACCCTGGCTTACAGGATGAACAGACGTTTTCTGTGGGGTACGGGGAAAAGATATGCCAGGCTCTGGGGGATGCAAGGCATTCTGGGAATGGCAAGCATCCAACTGGCTGGAGGGCAGGGTGTAGGCCAGGAGGCACCAGGGTGAGTAATGGACCCCCAGTTACCTCTCACCCATCACCCATGGCCAATCCGGTATCTTCTACACCCCACTACATTGCCCTCTCTAATCCTAGACATACGCATTTCATCTGTAAATATTTCAGCATGCATCGCTAAGAGATAATAGACTTAAAACTATTACTGTGGCACCGGGGTGGCTCAGTCGGTTAAGTGTCCGACTCTTGGTTTCGGCTCAGGTCATAATGTCACAATTTCACGGGTTTGAGCCCCATGTTGGGCTTGGCTCTGGCAGTGCGGGGTCTGCTTGGGATTCTCTCTCTCCATCTCTCTCCGCCCCTCCCCCACTCACATTGTCTCTGTCTCTCTCAAAATAAGTAAATTAAAAAAACTATTATAGGGGTGCCTGGGTGGCTCAGTCGGTTAAGCGGCCGACTTCGGCTCGGGTCATGATCTCACGGTCCGTGAGTTCGAGCCCCGCATTGGGCTCTGTGCTGACAGCTCAGAGCCTGGAGCCTGTTTCAGATTCTGTGTCTCCCTCTCTCTGACCCTCCCGTGTTCATGCTCTGTCTCTCCCTGTCTCAAAAAGAAATAAAACGTTAAAAAAAAAAAATAAAATAAAACTATTATACATCTTTTCTATTACTATTATCATACCTAAAAAAATAACAAGTCCTTAATACAATCAAATGTTAAGTCAGTATTTCTGATTGTCCCTTATTTATTTATTTTTTTATTCAGTTTCATTTAGTTTCTAGGAACCAAACCAGGTTCATAATGGGATTGATTGATATGCCTCAAAGATATTGAGTCTCTTTTTAATAGATTTTCCCCTCATTTCTATTTTTTCTTACAATATATTGGAGAAACCAATTTGTTTGTTTGTCCTGTAGGGTTTCCCACTGTTTAGATTTTGCCGATTGTGTATTCCAGGCATGAACATGCTCATCTGCCCTCTGAATTTCCTAGTAACTAGTAGTTAGATCCAGAGCCGTTCTGTGCAACAGTAATACCAAGTGAGCCACAAATGCAAATTTCATATGTAGTTTTAAATTTTCTAGTAGTTACCTTTTAAGAAGCAAAAGAAACGGATGAAATTAGTTGTCACATTGTACTTAATTCAATGCATGCACAATATTATCATTCCAACATGTAATCAATACGAAAGTTATCAACATAAAATTATTCTATTTTTGTGCTAAATCTCTGAAACTCAGGGCATATTTTATGCTCACAGCGCATCTCAGTTGGAACTAGCCACTTTTCGAATACTTAATAGCCGTTCACGACTAGTGTCTATTGCATCGGACATCACAGGGAGAGGTTTGACCACATTGAGGGGCAAACTTTAAACAGGGTCAAACTTTTGACAAGGCTACTTCATGGGTGCTCTTTTATCAGGAGCCATAAAATGTCTGGTTCTCTCTCTGTGACACTAGCCGTCACCGACAATCATTGTCTTAGATGTTATAGTTTAATTCTACTATCCCTTCTGAATCCTTTTGCTTGGAATGTTTCTGTAAGAGAAACTTCCTCTTATCAACGATTTGGTTAACTAGCGAGTACAATACCTCCGGCAGAGGTGAATAATGTCTGTCTCTTTCCTGTATTTCACAGTTCCTGGAGGGTTAGAGCCGTCTAGGGCAGCGTGGAGTTTGCAGTGTGGAGGGCGGCTTGGAGGGCGGAGGGTGGCCGAAGGGAGCCAGGGCGGAGGTGACTGCAATCCAGGCGGCAACCCCAGCCACAGCGGCCCCCTCCCTGGGCAGCCAGCCAATCTTCGCCCCTGAACCTCAGGAATCTTCTGCAAAAGGCCAGGAAGCTCCCACCACCCCCACGGCGCCCCTTCTGTCCCGGGCCTGTACCCTGGGACAGTCATCCCATCCGGCCCCCATCCCAGGCATCGGGGCTAGGTGGGAAGACCACAGCTCCCACCCGCTGCAGAAGGACGCTTTGGTCCAGTCCCGCCCTCCCTGCCTCCCTCCTGTCCTCTGACCCAGGTAATGTCTGCATCACACTCAGGGTGCTCCTTTCATTGATTGCTCTGCCTTCTTCTGAACTCACCTGCTGCCCGCTAAGATTCTTCCATTCGCACTTATATGAAATCTGCCCTCCACCTGACATTCCGCACCAGCTCCCACCCTATTTGTCTCCATTTCTTTACCAGTAAACTTGTGTCGTCTACACTCGCTGTCCCCACTCTCACTGTCCCCCCCCCCCCGCTCCCTCACTGCTCCTCCATGCATGCAGGGTGCAGACAGTAGCTACTTGCGGAAGGGATAGATAAATACAGGTAGGTCCCTGGCGGTTCCTTCTCTCCAGCTTCTTGCTCTGGCTGTAGCCCTGCCCCCATTCTATCCCCTTGACAGATCGGTTGGCCGCATCTCAGGTGAGTCCTTAAAAAAGCCTCCCTGATGCTCTGGCTCCCTCTATCTTGTAGGTCTGTGAGTCACAATTTACATGGCCAGCTTCACGGACTTTGACAGTTACATCGCATTCCTGACTGTTACAAATATGATTTCCATTCTCTGGAAAGTTGCAGTGCACCTCACAACACAATGCTCATGAGGTGCTGATTTTTTCCACTCCCTGGGCAGAAACGTCCTCCCGACTTGCTCCTCCTTCTTAGCAAGGGGCTACTGAATGGGGAAGAGCTATATTGTAAGAAGGCAGCTGGCAGGATGTTCAGATGGGTGGGGAGAAGGAGCGGGCTACATAAGGGGCCTTGATAAGGCTTAGGGTGCAGAAGAGGCCCTGGGGCGAGGTCAGGGCCTGCTTTGGCATCACTGGGGAGAGAAAGCAGGTTCCCCAGTGCAGATATTCTGTAGGGCAGGGCAGCAGGGGCTTGGGCCCTGCACGGGTTTCCCAGCGAATGGGGGCTCATTACCACTCAGGATGTTTACTGAAAACCTGTGATAATCCTTCAAATGTGCACCTCTTTTTACTGTTCACAAAAACTCAGCTCCGCAGTCTCCACCAAGCCCTGGACGGTTCTGCCTCTAAAGGTCGTCAGTGACTTTTGGTGCTGACTCTGGGCGCGTTGCGCCTTCACGGAGCTCCCAAGGGACCGTGAGACAGACACAGGTGTGAGTTACAAAATCCTTGGATCAATGCTCTGTCTCATTCTCCCACTCCCCCCAACTTGATGAGCACCCGCTGTGTGCCACCAAAGGGATTAGACGGGGCTGGGAACAGAGAAGTCAAGGCAACTGGCAGGTTTCTAGAAGTAAAGGGTCTGGCCTCAAGGTCAGTAGGTTCTGGAGACCTCTGTTGCACGAGCAAAAGTTCACATACCGTCTGCATGAACGGTAGCCTGGGTGGCGGGGAGGTCGTCTCGCGTCACAGTAACAGTGGCCGGGTCCCTCACCCGAAGAGCAAGAAGTCTGTGGAAAACATAGCGATGCGGGGTTCCTTGAGGAATAAGTTGTTCCCTATAAGGGAATTAGCACATTTTTTGCAAGTAAATTTTTGAGAGAACAAGCTCAGCCCTTCAAATATCAAAACTTATTTCAACGGTTCAGAATAATACATTCCCTTAAAATATTTCATGCACTTTCCTGTCCAACTAAAATTAATTTATCCTTTTTCTGATGACAGAGGGCCATCTTTAGGAACAGTAAAAGGCATTCTAGCTGAATTTCTTAAAACCCTGACCAGAGGCAGGCTGTGTTAAATGGTTTAGCCCTAAGTTCTTTACAACCGGCAGAGGGACACGTGAGTGTTCTTTCTTTTTCTGCCGCGCTCTGGGCCACGAGGCAATCTGAGGCAGCTTTTGAAGAACAAACACCAATTTGCTCTTAAGGCAGGAGGAATCTCTGTCCGGGCACAAGGGGCAACCCGAGCAAGGGACTGGCTTCTCTTTTCGGAGGAGCACCTGGGCTCAGAGAAGTCAAGCGCCTTGTTGGGGGTGGCGCGGCCAGTGAGCAGCGGGCTGGGTGGGATCTGCCGGGCTGAGGGCTCACATACCCAGACTGCTTCCTTCCCGCGTGTATCTGCCTCTTAAGAGTCGGGTTATCCAATATTTCTGTCCACACCCGCCTTCCCTTCCTTCTAATTTGCCGCTCGTAATTAGTGGGGACCGAGAGAAGCTCATTCGAATCGTGTTTTGTACAAAACCGGAGGGATCCAAGCCTGCCGCTCCCCAGCTTGTAATTCGGTGCCCGGGCTTGGCTGGCTACAGCTACGTCACCCAACTGGCAGTCTTTCTCACTTTTATCTAGATTCAAGACCGTTCTTTTTCTGGATTGCTGACCTTGCCAGCCTCTAAGATGTGTGGAATTATTTTATAGACGTGTGTTTTTTATTCATTTCAAATCCACAAGGCTGAGCTGTCTACCTACAAAACTGTAATTAGATGCGCTGGGAGGGAAAAAAAGAAAAAAGCCTGTATCTACTTCAAGCAAGATGAAGAGCCCTGGGCACCGGTTCAGCATGCGGTGAGGTAGCCAGAAGCGGCGTAAGAGAATATTTATGGATGAGGTGGGCCTGTATAAGCTCATCTGCCAGGTGTTAAAAAACATGCAAATTCAGCTAATTAGGCTCACAGACCCTGTCTCAACACTGTGTCCATGCCACCCACTAAAACACCTCAAAACACTTGACATCTGTTTAGAGCTTTAGTCTTCCGAAAGACCAGCTTCGGTCCTGACGCAGTCTCCGTGCGTGCAGAGTAAATCTCCGCCTTCGGCTGCCCCACCAAGGCCTGATGCGTGCGATGCCAGGATCCTTGCTGAATGACCAACTCCTCCCAGTGACCATGGTGCTTTGTAATGATCGCTAAGCGCTTTACAAGCACGTGTCTCTTCTACAAGCCCGGTGGGGGGTGGGGGTGGGGGCAGGCGGTATCATCCCCACTGGACAGAGGAGGGGCCAGATTCAGAGAGTGGAAGTGGCCGTGCCCAAGTGCTAGAACGGGAAACGGCGATAGCGAGTCCCGGGCATCCTCTCTGTCACTACGCGGTGGCCTCCTGCAGGACGAGAGGGACCACCACTGATGGCGCAGGCCCCATAGAAATGTAACGGCAAGGATAGAGTTCAGTCCGATTTTTTACAGATGCAGAAATGGGCTCCTTAAAAGGCCAATGACTTGCCCAGGATCACAGGTTCAAAGTGGCCGAGCCGGGGCCTTCAGAACCAAGCTTCTAAAGAACAGACGCTGGCTGTTCACACCACCCGGGGATGCGTGCGGTTTGTTATGCGATACTTGCCCGGAAAACGCTGGGGGCCCAAGGATGCACCTCTTTGTCAGACGCAGACTTTTTTTGCACAACAAAATAGGAAAGATTCAACAGACTCAAGCGACTACCACTAGAGCCCAGCGCCGACTTGGCTGCCGGCTGGTACTGGGCTCTAAGCAAGTTACTCTTCTGCCCAGTAGGCAGCCTGGAGAGGACGCCTGGCAACTGCCCACCGCAAATATTGAAATCTCTGGTCTCGGCACCTGGAGGCCTCTCCTCTCACCTTTCTTCACACCCATTCAGGCCCCTTGCCGTTTTGCAAACACTCCAGGCCCTGTGTTGCCTCTGGGCCTTTGCCCATGCTGTTCCCTCTACCTGTAACTTCTCCTGTATCTTTCAGCGGATCTGTCTTTCATCTGCATTACCTCCACAAACTGGTCCAGACCCTTGAGTCAGAATAGCTTTCTCTGCATTCCCTAGCATGGCTATACCGCTCTCCATCACAGGATTTGCCACACTGAATTATAGTACATTGTTAATAGGCCTTTTTCCCTTACCTTCCACCCCCAGAGATCATGGCAGAGGCCAGGGCTTATTCATCTTTGTATTAACCTTGTTTAGCCCAGTCCCTCACAGACAGAGACAGAGTTAGCTCAATAAATGTGAAAGGGCTGGCTGATGGTTGATGAACAAGGTTTTCATAGTTAACTCAGCTCCAATATGAAATTCAAAACAATGAAGAAGACAGGACTCAAACATAGCTGGGAAATAACATACACTTTTACTCTCAAAATAAATACTAATCAATTTTATTTTATAAATACAGATGCTGAGTTTTCTTCCAATTACCAACAGATCAGTTTCACATGCCATTTATTATTGGTGGTGGTTTAAAAAATTATTTAAATAACCAGTTAGGTCAGGATAAATGGGCACCATTAGAACCGCTAAAAAAATAGAGCTGGATACAATCTTCCAAAACTAATATTCTGAGGGGGAAAAAAAAACCTCTGGAATTTCTAAAGTGGGTAAGGGGAAGTGGAGAGAGGGAACACAATCAAATATTCATTTGATAACACTTGCCAGCCGTTCAAAGTGTCTCCGCTACATGAAAATGGAAAGGGCTCTTAGCAGTTCAGACATGGATAGTAGTGGATTTTCATTTCAACTTATATCCTCAAAGCAAGTTTTATTTTCTTTAGCGATTTACAAGACTAACTAAAAAGATTAGTAGGAGATAATAACTCATCCCATATTTTGGCCTTGGCCACTCCAAGCAGAGGCAAAACTAATTCTGCAGCTTTGGAAAATGTCAAACAGAGCTCCTCCCGGAGACATGCAATACTGTTGGTTCTACCCCAAGTCAAGGCAGAAACTGTAGGCATCGAACAGACTCCATGGAAACCTGAAACCCAAACCAAGCGAACCCAAACTTAAGTGGTGTTTTGAGGCATAACATCGTCGAACACAGTGTGGACCAAGCCAGTGTAGGAAACCAGTTCTGAGCTACCTAATATCACATTCAAAGGCAGGGCCCCACGCTGCTGGTGTGTGTGTGTGTGTGTGTGTGTGTGCGCGCACAAAGCTGTGGATCCCAGAATCAGGGAGTCCACAAATAGGAGGCTGGCAGATAGAGTCTCAGAGCCCCAGCTCTCTCTGGCTCTGTGGAACCTGAGGTACACACTGTCCCCGTGGCTGCTCTGCGTGTGGTCCCTCTGCCTGGGGGTGCCAGGACCTAGGCCAGAGGGCTTACAACTCCATGCACTGTCTTTAAGTTTGGCATGAAGTTCAAAGTCCACCCCCATATGTGGACTTTAAGCCACATGTGATGTACCTTCCACTGTTCAATACTAACACAATCCTTCCAGAACCTTTTTCTTTTGGGTGGGGTAAGTGCTATTTCATTGGAGGACCCCACACAGCCCAGCGTGATGTAAGACCACAGATATCTCCCCCCTCATTGACTCTACCGTGAATGGCAGGACATTGCGAAGAAGCCGTGACTCTAGAGTGCTTCTGCTTTAGGTTTGGAGTGGTTCCACCTCTGTATGTGAAATACGATGGATTTCTTCAGATCAACTTAAAGCTCTTAATTGCTTGCAGGTTGGGTCCATGTGTCAAGCATGGGTTGGGTGAGTTCTCTTTACATATGGAAAACAACAACACGAACCATTCTGCATGACAACAAGGCTGTAAATGAGAACTTGAGCTCAGGAGTGCTTGGACAATATATGAAAATGACCATGAAACCTAGGAGTTAAGCTGTTACGTCGGACAAATGCAGTTCCTGGAGAGAACACCTGTGAAGGTGTTTGCGCTGCTGTGCGGAACAGCACACGCTCGAGTCAACGACATTAGCTTAGGTACAGCCACGGTTTCTGTCCAGGCTCGTCCTGTCGTGATGGAAGATGGAGATGTAGGTTCGAGACGGATTTCAGAACTGGAGAGAACAAATCAGGTCAAGTGAAGTAAATTCAGTTTTTATTCTTCTATACAATACATGGGTATATGCATAAATTTTCCTTAAAGAGCTTGCAACCCTGAGGCAATGTCCTTGGGTATATAAAGTATATGGCAATAGCAAATGAAATCTGAGCTCCAGGGATGAAATTGGACTTGAAGAACATAATTTAATATGAACGCAACTGCACATACACCAATAGTATTGTATGCCTCACCTAAGCCTCTTCATCCAACTATCTCAACAGCCTTGCTGTCGGCACACTGGACAGCCTGACTCTCTACGGGTATTTCATCATATACAGCGCCTTCCTTTCCAACTGAAATTTAATAAATTAACATGGGATTTACATATGGGGATTTTTGTCTGGTGAGTGCACTGCCAGAAAGCATGCCTGGTTTTTGACTGCAGCGTCTGCCCACGTAAAAACTCTGGCCCCCAGAGGACACTGGATGTCATCTGACTATTGCAACCTTGGGAGCCGTTGAGGGTCCCCTGGGATCTACCAGAGGGGAAGTTTTTCCCTCTCCTTGGAGGGTTACGTTAAGGGCGTGGCTGAGCTGAGGAGGTGGAAGGTCTTGGCTACCGCATTCGAGAACCAGTGACTCTGCCGTCCTCAGTTTTCAGGGTGCACGACCCACCTGCTGTGAAGACGGGGCAGCAGAGAGGCTGACTGGGGGCAGGGGCAGGTGGGCCTGGGTATAAGGAGACCATTGTGCTTCTTACTCATCAAACTAACGGATGGTCAAAGGTCTTTGAGTTTACTGGTGAAAACCTTTGTTTTGAATATTCGGTTTTCCAAAGTTTTATAAACTATGTTGAGGGCAAATGCTTATGAGAAACTAAAGGTGAGTTTATCATATTATTTATATATTATCATCTTCCCTCTGAGGATAACACAGAAGTGTAAATTAAAAAGCAGACAAATATCTTTAAGGTGACTCGAGCTAGAGAGTGAATTTTGCCTTAAAACAGTTGTCAGGCCTGAAAAGCAAACCTTGCAAGCAAACTCTAACTTTGTCTGGCCCACTGATACACAACGATCCTGAGCCCCTCCGTGATTTACAAAGTCTGTTTTTCCGAGGAATATCCTCCATTAATATTCATTTCGTGTCATAATTATTACAAGGGGTAACCAGTGCAGCTTTATCCTCATTTCAGGCAGCGACTCTGTCCTGGTCCTACCGGCTGGCTGCTCACTTCACTTATCGGAGCTCCTGCGTGGCCGGCGGAAGCTGGACACGTTTTCGTTCAGTGCATAGATCCTTCGGGAGAACTCTTCAAATTCTCCCAGGACTTGTTCGTCACACTCCACTGCCACGGCGCTATCCACCGGGATGCAGTTAAAGGCTTCTAGCTGATCGCCCGAGGTGAGACCCGTGGCTTCCATCCCGATGATCTCTTCCGCTTGCTCCACAGTACAGCAGAGCTCGGCCTCCGGGACCGGGAGGAATGCCCCCGGGAGCCGGACGCCGGAGGAGCCAGCCTGCTCGCTGGGCAGGAGAGCGCCGTTGACGGCGGCTGGGAGTCCAGAGAGGGCTCCTTCTTGTTCTTGGCTAGTGTTCACACTCACGTGACCTCCGCTTAATCTGTCACCCAAGTCAGCTCCTTTTTTCTTGCTTTCTTTGGAGAAGTCCAAGGAGGTATCCAAGGAGGAGGACAGAGATGTCGTCTTTCTCTCGGATTCTCCTACGGAAGGGATGGCGGTAACAGGCTGGGCTAGCGCGGAGTTGTAACTGGGAGGAGGGGTTTTGTACTGGAGTCTCTCATTCTCTGAGCTGGCCCGTTTTCGGTGTCCTTTGTCTGGGGAAGGGATCCCCCCAGAGAAGCCTACATCTGCACCTCCAAATATGGAGCTTTGTCTCTTTGGAACAGGGATTGCGCTGGAGGTGTGGTGTCTATCGCTAGAAGACAAACAAAAACGAGAAGTTATTTTCAGCTTTCGAACTCGGCCTAAGACTTCCGGATCCAGAGACAGGAAACAACATATTTAGGTTTGAGATAATAAAAATTGATAATAATCAAGTCTAGTATTAATTGTAGGGTCCGGATGCAAGAAAAAATATGAAGCAGTCTGAATTCAAGTTTGGGAGCTTCCTTCAAGAAGGATACAAGACACCCTACGATCTATCCAGAGGATGGTGCTCAGGGTGCGAGAGGAGAGAAATCATGTCTTTGGGGAAGAGGTGAAGTACCTGGAGAGGTGGGATTGGAAAAAAAGGCATCTGAGGGATGTAATCAACCTTACTGGTCCAAAGGGCTATCGGTATTTATATTCTTGTATTAACTATTCAATGCTTAACTTATCGTCATGAAGCAGGCATCCTTATTTGGCAGAGAAGTTAAATGACTTGTCCCTGATAACCTCAGGGAGGCAGTGGCAGGCTAGACTACAACCCACGCCTCACGACCTGATGACCAACAGGCTTTCTGATACCCAAATGCTAATCACCCTGCATTAGAGAACTGGCAGAGAGGGAACCAAGGAGACATCTATCTATCTAATGGACTATCTAATGGACTACTATCTATCTAATATGTATATCTATCTATATTTTTCGTAATGAAAAATTAACTTGGAAAATGGCTTCTCTTCTATCAGGTCAGTCACACACACATTTTACAATACTCGGTCTTCAGTGCCTTCTTTTGAAGTTGAGTCCCTTCTCAGGAAGATACTTTTGGGCCAGCAATAACGATCAGTGTTTAGCATTTTAGTTCCTGAAGACATTTCACATATGCCATTTCAGTCGGTTCTCACAAAAACCCTGTCAAGAAAGCAGGGTATACGCTATTGCTCTTAAGTCTGAAACGATAAATAATAATGAGTTCATAGAAATCGAGTATCCAGACGCTGGAAATGACGGTCGTGTTCAATGCTGGGCTACTTAAGCCACCCCTGTGGCACTGATCACAGTTCTAGATACTACACTTGGATGAAGATAGTCAGCTCAATTCACTGATAGGAAAAGACAGATCCAGAGACGGAGGTGCAAACACAAGATCCCTTTGACTTGTATTCTTCCGATGAGGACACACGCACAGAAGTGACTTACAAAACAGCTACTCGGCTGGAAAAGAGACGAGACTTGAAACTATACTCACCCAACAGACAGCTATTACATGTGCCAGCCTCGGGGAGGGGAAACAGATACAAGACAGGACAGGCCCTGCCTCTGAGGAGCTTCCAATCTTGCAGAAGAAAGGCCCCCATAATTATTGAAATGATACATTTTCAAATTACAGTTGTGATAAGTGCCCTGAAAAAGAAGGAAGGGTCTAGGGTTCCTTCCACCCGTGTCCACAGCCACAAGCCCTTATGCCAGCTCCCTGCTCCCTTTTCTCTCAGATTTTTTCTGATGCTAGATTATGCCTGTGGTCTCTGACACCTAAGCAAGGGTTCTTCTTCTTGCAAAAAGGCAACCACCAGACTTCTAATCCATGGGCCTACCAGACTCCATTGCTTGGCTATGAGCGTGGGTGCCTGGAGAGATTTCATAATTAGGGGTGGTCACTGGGGTGCATATGAAACAGCACAAGCAGCCCAGTAAATTACTGTTTTTAGTCCTCAAGAAAAACAAAACAAAACAGAGCCAAATCTACTGGCCTTAATCTAGGTTTTCACTTAATATGTTGTCAAAACTCACAGCGATTGGGTAAGCCACACATTTTTGCCAATCTTGTTGTTTTTACTATACCACTTGCTGACAGTGTCCCTCTCTGAATGATTTTGCAGGGGGCCCAGGTAATCAAACCAAAACAAAGCATCAGCACCACCCACAGACCCTTTTTTTTCTGGAGCAGACGGGCCAAGCTTTCAGCTGCCACCCCAGCCCAGGAGGGTGAGAAGCACCAAGTGAACCAGCCTGGAATGCTGAAGGTGACGTCGCTGGCACACAGCCAGAGGCCAGGTGCCTAAGCACTCACTGCCACGAAGGGTGAACGACATGATACCCTCATTGCCACCGCCACCCGGCCCCACCCCGTGGGCTCTCTGCTCTGCTTCTCTGCTGGGCTGCAGGTGGGCTGACAAAAAGCAGGGCATGAGGAACAGACCTGGGCGCAAGCTGTGCTTACGACACAAGAGGACAGGGGATTTTGTAGCCTTCGTTGATTCCGAGACCCCTTGAAAGCTCTCCACAGCTCTGTACGACAGAAAAGTAATAAAGTTTCACATCCCTCCTCTCAACTATAATGGGAAGGCAGCTACCATTTTCTTGTACATCAATAAAGTTGAACCCTCACATCTACCTTGTGGAAAAGGTAGGCAGGTGGGTGGTTTTGTTCAAGGCTGCAGAGCCCACATCTGAGCCAAATTTGGTCGGACTCCAGAGCCCACGCTGTCTGTTGCGTCCCAAGTGGGAAAGTCATATTCAAATTCAACTGACACTTGCTAAGTGCCAACGGAATGCCACACCTCAAGCTAAATGCCATTACACAGGCCTTCTCATCTAACCCGCTCAGCCTGTATCTAAGCTCTGGGGTGCTACTCCTATTTTAATGGATGCATTCTAAGTCTGTACGAGGTAGAGACTTTGGCATTTTCTGACATCCCAATTTTTTAAAAAAATGTTTACTTTGCGCGCGTGAGAGAACGCATGCATGCGCACAAGTGGGGGAGGGGTGGAAAGAGAGGGAGAGAAAGCATCTCAAGCAGGCTCCACACTGTCAGTGCAGAGCCTGACTCAGGGCCTGATCTCATGAGTCACGATCTGAAATCAAGAGTCGGATGCTCAACCGACTGAGCCACCCAGGTGCCCCCTGACATCCTGATTTTTGCAGCATTCTCCAGTTCCTTTAGATTTTTATGAGAACCCAGGGAATGATAACGTCAGATACAAGTTGGAAAGTCCAAGTAATGGTAAAATGTCCCCCCTGAATAATGGTAAAAAAGTTGAGTTATTACAGGTAGACAAGGAAGTCTACGTATCTAAAATTTGCCCTTTAATCACCACATGTTGTCTTTCTCCCCATTTTAGTCATGTGCAATAAGACTTTTCAAGCATTTTCATTAAAGTCTTTCTTATTTTATATATATATATATATATATTTAATTTGAGAGAGAGAGAGGGAGAGAGAGAGAGAAAGGGAGACAGAGAGAGAGAGAGAGAGAGAGAGAGAGAGAGAGAGAGAGAGAGAATCCCAAGCAGGTTCCATGCTCAGCACAGAGCCTGACATGTGGCTCAATCCCACGACACTGGGATCATGACCTGAGCCAAAATCAAGAGTCAGATGCTCAACCAACTGAGCCACCCAGGTGCCCCAAAGTCTCTCTTACAATCTTAAAAAGAGTAAGCTGAAGAAAAGAGGATTTTCTTAATAACACTGGGCCATCACTATGAACATGTGCTACTTAACTGTGACATGGGGAAGAGATGACAGGACACTCAGGGGCACAAGTCCGGGTCTCTGGGCTCTCCCACCTGTACCCACGCTTCCCTGGGTCCTCTCTCACCGTCAGGCTGGTGGCGCACGTGCGCCGATGCACTTGTCTGCAGGCCCTTGTCTTTTGTTAATGTCTGCCAGCTCACTGTGCCCTCGTGTAGTGGATGGCCTGAGAACTGTGCGCAAAAGAGTACATCGGCTTGAGTGAGGGGCCAGCACATGGCCGGGGCATAACACACTTGGCTTTATGAGTTTTGTAACATTAGTTTTGGCTGCTTAGAGTTAATTTTTTTATTACTTCCAGGATCTCAGCAGTGTTCCAGATTTTTCAGATACCTGAGTTCTAAACAGCTGAAGTGCCGAATGATTACATTAAAATATATACAAACACACATGAATTTTTAATTATTATAATAATTTATACTCCCTGGAAAACAGAAACAATATAAACTACATAAAAAATAAAAATCACTCATAAGCCTATTGCCTATCGAATAATTTTGAGTATTTTGTTTTTAGGCTTTGATTTTACATATATGTGTTTGATTAAAAAAGAGAAAAAAACCCTGAAGTTATGTTTGTTGTATATATGTAATTCTGTATCCCACCACTGGAATTTATTAAAATCTTTTGGTAAATAACTCTAAATGGCTGCTCCACTGAATGGAATATTATTCTCTTATTTGTGTAGAGTTAGGATATTTCTAAAATTTTACTATTAAAAACCAAATTGCTGTGAGCATCTCTGTACAGAAACACAATGCATAGATTTTTAATAAAACAATTTAGATTTTTGCATTTGATAGAAAGTTTCCAAAGGGAACCTTCATTACACATTTTAGTACAAGCTAAATTCTTACAATTAAAAAAAAGGACATTTTACTTCTATTATTCCCTACACAATAGAAAGGTAGCAATTAAAGAGGCAAATGATAGATCAAAAAAGGTTTGATCAAAAGAGGTTTCAAGATTCTTTTTGTCTGATTATAGCGCGGGTTTACGACGATTTCATCGAGACGGAAGAAGAGGTCAGAATGCATAGACTTCCTAATTACATGACCAATTTTTAAAGGCTGTTGACAATTTACTTATCAAATGAAATTAGTGCATTATTTGACTTGTGATGAATAACTTACTGGGAATTTTTCCTCTTAGAAACAACCAGAGTAAACCTGGATATTTGGGGGAGGGGTGGATGCAGCAGGAAACATGGTAGCTTTGCTCCGTCCTCCACTCCGGCCAAGGCTCCCTCTGTGTTCTATGGCACTAGATCTGGGGGCCCGGAGCCCGAGGTTTGGTAACTGGACCAAGTCCCCTACTTCACCGCACACATTCTCCTTGGCTGTTTGCCTCGAGTGGATGGATGTCTTTTCCAGCTTGGCTTAAGTCCAAACTGGAAACCTGGAAACATGACATCTGGGGTTTAATGCTGCAATTAGAAGGAATTTATTAAAAAACAACAACCCACAGATATTGTAATGGCCAATTTACCAGGCCACGGTTTAGGGAAACATGGGATAGGTTGTTGAGTAACTGAACCACATCGGGACTGTTAGATTACTTCATAATCAACCTTTTGCCACGAGTACAAAAGGATACCCTAGAGTCACAAACAATAGCCTGATGAGGGAGAAGTCAAGTGGTTTGGAGTTTAGAGGTCAAGGAGGATAGTCTGGTTTAAATTTGGCTTCTCTGGATCAAAGTCTTCTCTGATCTCCCTAAATTAAGGTGATTAATTTCTTTCTCATTCTGTGAGTCCTTATTTATTGCAGTTGGTTATTTTTTTATCTCTTCAGCTATATCTGGAGATAGTGGTGGTGATGAGGAAGGGTGCTCAAAACCTAGACCCTCCTCCAAGCTCTGCAGTCATGACCGTCTATTTGGAGTTATAACTTAAGGTCGAACTCACCACTTGTTATATGACTGTAGGCAGTCCCTTATCTTTTCTGTGCTTTAGCTTCCTCCTTCATAAACAGATCACTGGACTACAGTAAGGATTAAATAAAATAATGCACCTGAAATAGAAGAATGCCCGACGTACATACTAATGTCAGTAGTAGCTGTAATTGTGATTGCTGTCATTATTACCAGCTTCCATGGGCTTCGGATTCCCAAAGAATTGCCCTCATTTTACAGAAGGGGTAACTGAGACTCAAGGGCATTAATGTCTCAGACCGTGGAACACAGGTAATTGGGAGTAGAGGCAAGGCCAGAATCTAGGTCTCCTCCCTCCTACTGTTTCTTCCTACATAAAATTGTTTAGAACAGGGACACAAGGAACTCTTCCCATCCGCCCCCTCTCCACTTCTGCACATCAGGGAGCTAGCTGCAAGAAGGAGAAAAAGAACTAAGGCAAATGTAAAAGAGTATTGAAAGAAAAATACTAAATCAATCAGAAGTGAAACATCACTGCAGCTTTTTTTTTTCTTTTCTTTTCTTTTTTTTTTTTTTTTTGTAGACGGGGGTGGGAGAGGCTTTGAATAAAGTAGAAATGCTCAACTGCCTCTATTTACATGATCTGCTAAATGCTTAGGGACTAAAAGAACTTCCCAGAATCCTTTGAGGTACATTCCAGTTGTCCCGAGACCTCTGATGTATCATTTTTCTGTACGAATTTAGCTTCAGGGAGAAAGCATTTTTGTAAGAGGGAGAATTTCTGTTGTCCCAACCTAAATGAGGAGGACCCCGTTCAGCCTTTTAGAACCATTATACAAACACTTTGTCATGAGGCCAATCTGGGAGACAGTAGAACCCAGTTCGTTCCACTCCGCTATTCTTGCCTCCACAATTTCCCCTCCTCCTCCTCTTTCTGCTGGTTGTACTGCCTAAGGCAATAGCCTCCTTTAAAAAGAACAAGGACTGGGAGAAGGAAAACAGGGTAAGAGAGCCCTGGTCCAAAATATGTTTCCGCTTCCATATCTCCCATATATATTCCAGACCTCCGCACGGAGCTCCGCCATTACGAGATATGGCAGACTGGTGAAGCACTTCACGGCTCTGAACCAATGTCTCCTTTTCTGTAAAACGTGAATATCCACCTAACAGTTTTTACAGTGAGGACTAACACTCTTAGTACAATGAGGAGGTACTCCACAGACTGTTATTAATAATAAAACAACGGCAGGTAACATTGATGAAGTGTGATGAAGTACTGTGTTAGTAGCTTTCTACATGGTCTCATTTAATCCTCATCTCTATGAAGTATTACAAACATAATCCACCTTTCACAGATGAAGAGACTCAGGCATAAAGGTTAGGTAACTTGCCCAAGTCACAAAGCAACTAACTGTGATTGAACAAACACAACCTGACGAAGTAAGCGTTAGCTTCCTTCTCTCTCCCAGTCCCCAGGACTTGCCACCACAATGCCTACATGTGATCGATCGTACTTCTGTCTGAGGGAGGAGTGAGACTCAGAAGAATAATTTTTAGGCTGAATGGCTTGGTATGTTTTCTTTCTCTTCTTCTCTTGCCTATATTAAGTTTGTGTGGCTTTTCTGATTTCCTTGGAATTGTTATTCTGTTATAAGAATGCTGACGGATCTAAGCATCAATTATGAAAACACAAGTACATCCTGTCACAAAATGATATAAAGGTGGAGCCTTAGGGGAAAATGAAATAAGGGAAAAATGGAAAGATTTACCACATCGAGAGAGTTCTCGAAGGTGAGGTGAAGTCTTAGCTATTGGAAGTGATTTTTTTTCCCCTGTTCTCCTCCAGATTCACTTGTCCTTGTTTTATCTGTCTACAACCAGGTCCCATCCCATAGAGGTACTGGGAGAGAGCACACTTCACCGTCTCAAATATGTGTCTTTCCCTCCTACAGAATGTTTCCTCTGAGGAACATTACTAGATCACAGCTGGTCAAAATGCTAAATCTTGATTGTCTGGATCCTGGCCAAAGTCTACAGCTACAACGCGGTGGAATAAGAATACTTAAAAAGAAAAAAAGAAAAAAAAAAAAAAGACCCACTTTTAAACAACATTCGATCTTCTTTCTCCCCCTGCAGCAAGCTATGACCTCACGGCAGTGAGGCCTCTGCATGGAGGTGTTTAAGTTGGTTTACGGCCATTAGAAATGTTTGAAGCTTTGGTACTGCTCTGTGCCAATAGCATGTCAACTGTGCTAAAAAGCAATAATAGTTTCTCACCTTCTTAAAGATTACTGCTTAAATAATGCAGAGCAACGACAGGGCTGCAGAGTGCCAAAAGAAGGTTGCCAAGGCGAAGCTGAGGTAGAATTACGTCTTTTGGCAGCTACAGAATTATGACATAGAGTTAGTTTTTTTTTAAAAAACAACCTCCATAAATTAGACTACTATCCTTTTTCAAAACCCCGCAGAAGTTGGGATCCGTCCTTCTCCTTGCTCTCTCTCAGATCGGGTGGAAGCAAAGAGCCTCATTTTGCAAAAGCCAAATGTAACAGTTAGCTCTTAACCTCCTGGGGGGTGGCTGGGGGTCAACATTTCTAAGCACGGAGTCCCCTGACCACAGGCAAGCAGTCTAAAGGCCTCTCACCATTACCAGATAAGTAAAAGTGGTTAATCTTTGCCCTGGATGTTAAGAGAAACAAGAAACAAAATAAAAATAGAAACAATCTTGGGCCAAAAGCAGAGGCTGAAACCTGTGCCAATGGTCACCTTTCCCCTGGGCTCAGCTTGGAAGGTTCCCTGCCAAAATCCGACTAAATAAAAACACAAAGTTTAAAAAGGTATAACTGAACAAGGAAGCCTTTAGATTTTATTTAAACTAAGGGCTGATGGAAAGATGAATTATTTGTGAAAGAGAAAGTTCCACAGGCAAAGGGTAAAACAAGCGAGCTGAAGAAGTCCATTTCCCGGGGCTATGTGATCTGACTGAGGGCCTGGCCATCAGGACAACGGGGCCTAGCTTGGGAAAGGGAGGCCTCAGCACAGGACAGCGGACAGAGGCTCAGAGGGTGCCTACAGGCAGGAGCCCATCTGGAGGCCAGTTTAGTCCGAAGCCTGAGCTCCCTGGGCTCAGGGAATAGAGGGTGATCCTTCAGGGAGACAGAGAGGGGTCCCAGGAGGAGTCAAGTCAACCACTTCACCCATCAGCTCTCATTGTAAGAAATCATCATACAAATTAATGTATTAAAATTACAGCCAGGCAACAAACATTGTAAGGACCGTAGAAACAGAGATGGCAGGGATGACACCAGGGGACCCTTTGGAGTGTCTGGCCAACAGTTGAGACATGGGAGCTTATCAAGTGTTCATGCTGAAAGTTAGGGGGAAAGAAAAAAAAGGAAGAAAAGTAGCTGTACCTCTGCCAGGGACACCAG
Organism: Lynx canadensis; assembly: GCF_007474595.2. Lineage (NCBI taxonomy): Eukaryota > Metazoa > Chordata > Mammalia > Carnivora > Felidae > Lynx > Lynx canadensis. The sequence goes on from NC_044312.2 coordinate 56,257,585, forward strand.
AGGAACAGCAGTGTCACAGAGCCCAACCTCAGAGAGAACTCGACAAACGAAAACTTTGGTCAGAGGATGCTTTCCGAATTTCAAAGGTAGATCTGCAAAGTGAGCTAAAGGTGGTTTTAGACTCCAGAGGCCAATGGCAGAATCTGTGAATGTAAGTCTTTGCGAGATACTGCGAAAGCGGAACCACCACATTCTAATAAGTTCTGACATGAGCTGAACCATGGGGATTTAGTTGTTTGCTGTTTTAAAAGACAAACGAGTAGCTCTGCCACCATTTCCCAAGATGCTGGAGGCCTTCATCTGAAGTGCTTGAATTACACTTAGCCGTCACAGGATCATCACACAGTGCGAGACTGTGGGGCTCCAGGAATAGCATCTTGGAAGCCTTATCTTTTGTAGTCCTCTGTGCTACTAAAAGAGGTACAGTACGAAACTGTATGCATATTAACAAATGAAGTGATTTACTCCCTAATTCAAATATATATTGAGTGTCTATTATGCACGAAACACTGGGGATATAATAATGGTGGAAAATAAGGCCGCAGTTCCTGTTTTTGTGGAGGTTACACCACTATGGGAGAGGACAGAGACTGCCACAGAATAATGACAAAAACGTAAAATGATAACCTCTGACACATGCCGTGCAGGAGAGGACATGGGCTAAGAGAGCTTGTAACAGAACCGACCCAGAAAAGGCCAAGAACTGAAGGGTTAGTAAAATTGTTCACCAGGTGAAGAATGGGTCAGAGGTGACAGCATCTTCCAGGCAAAAGGAGAGAGAACAAGGAGGACCCGAAAGGTCGTGAAGTGAAGAGCAGAATGGTAGAATATAAAGCTGGAGAGGAAAACAAAGTCTAGACCATGCAGAAACCCATAGGCCATGTCTAGAATTTTCTCTTTAAGTCGTGGAAGTGTTTTAGGCTAGGGATATTTGGGGGGAGGGGGGTGGTGGTGTGGGGAAGGTGGTGAAGAGAAAGAGAGATTTATTAATCAATTGATTGACTTGTATTTTGGAAAGTGCACTCTGGCTGAAGTTCGAGAATAGACTGGAGGGGGCCCCGAGTTGATGCTAGGGGACCACAGGCTGTGCAGCAGTACAGGTGAGAGATGATGGAGGCTCGGACCAGAATGGAAATATGAGGACATAGACAAGTAGACATATTAGGGGAGATCAGCAGGGGCTGCTAAGATTAGATATGGGGATGAGAGAGAAAGGGAGGAACCAAGGATTATGCATGGTTTTCTAGAGATTCCATTTGCTGAAAACAGCACTGGAAGACCACGAGGCTTATGGTGGTTGGGTTGGAAGGCAGGAAGGAAAAAACACAGGCACACAGAATGTGCTGTGAAAACATCCAGGGGGCAATCTGAATAGAGGTCTAATATCCGAAAAGAGATCCGGGCTGAAGATTTACACTTGTGCTTCATTTTAGAGTGGGTGATAATTAGAAAGATGGTTGTGGACAAGATCGCCTTGGACTGGAGAATGAAATGAGAGAAAAGAGGGCTTAGGACCGAACCTTGAGGGGCTCCAGTTTTTATGACGAGGTAGAGGAAGAGGGAGCCTGCAAATACGACAAGAAGGAGCAGTCAGAAGGGAAAAAAGAAAACCAGGAGAGGGTTATAATAACAGCATTCCTTTTCTGGAATCACAAGATGCTAAATAATCCCGTGTATAAAACATTTTTATTCTTAACATAGTTATAAGAGAGGCTGTACTGAGTAATAAAGTGGGGCCGCAAAGCTATTCTGCTTGGGGCCAAGTTTTAGGTCCTCCACTTGATGGCTGTGTCATTGTTATTTTAACCTCTCTATGCCTCAGTTTCCTCATTTGTAAGGCGAGGGAGGACAGTGGGTCCTAATTCATGGGGCCATTGTGAGAGTTAAATGAGTTAACTAAGTAACATATTCAAAATGCTTTGGAAGGCTGCCTGGTTTGCAGTAACAGTCGTTTGACATTAGCTATAATGACACTGCTTACTATATATCGTCAGCCACTAACAGAATTGTTGACAAAGCATCATATAAAATGATCTTTAATGTTAAACTCCAAACTTAAAACACAGGGAATTGCGTCTAAATTGAGTTTAAATTCGAAGGTCATAATGAAGTAGTCAGAGGTCATTTTTAATGCTGCAAACTTGTCAAACTTTTGATGGGCAAAGTAGCTCTACAGCCTTCTTGAAACCTAACCCAGTGCTTTAGATCTAGAAGGATGTTTGTCTGCTGATACTTGGCACATGCTGATGGGTCCCTCCCAAAAAACACTGACTTCTTAGTACGGGATAGATAGGTGGCTTTTCTGCTAATTCTTTCCCTCCATGCATTTAAATATACCCATCTTCCAAAGTCCAATTCAACTCCTATCTCCTTCAATAAGCCTTCTTTAACCATGTCAGTTTAGTGTGATCTCTTTGAACAGCCTCAGTACTTGAATTTTACTATCCAACTGATGTTTAATATGATCACTTGTATTGCTACACATATTTTGGTAGACATAATTGACATCCACATTCACTGCCTGGCAGTCTGCTAGGCTCTGGAAATAAAGAAGTGTATAAAATAAGGTTTCTATCAATAAAGAGTTCCCAATGTAAGAGAGAAGATGGAGAGAGTTAACCAATTAACACCACGGTGCTTTGTGCACAATATACACTTCATACATTGTAATGGAGGAGGGAGCAAGTTATCATCTGGAGGACTCATCACAGGAGGCTATATTTGATTGGTGCCTTGAAGCATAAGGGGGAGTTAATCCGTCTGTGTGTGCGTGTATAGGGGGGAAGAGTAAGAAATGAAGGGCAGGATAAAGCAGAATAAAATACAGTATGTGTGCAGTCCAACTATGGAGCCAAGTCTTGTAAACACTGCAAAGGAGGGACCTAGTCTTCTATTTCTTGAAATCTACTCCTTCACTTTCCGGTCTAACGTAGTAAAGAATGGGTATTAAGGGAATGTGTTTGTTTTATGAATAAATGGATTTAATTAGTTGTACTCAAAAGGAATAACTTATGGCTTTTCTTTTGGCAAAGTGTTGAGAAACATTCTGTTCATGTAAAAAAGCAGGTAAAAAAAAAGAACACTACAGGATTGCTTATAACGTGAAAAACCAAACTATCTAAAGATACAGTTACAGTAAATCTAAATGAGAAGACATTATGCAGCCATTAAAATGATGCTAAAAAGTTTTATTATTATTTTTTTTAATTTTTATTAAAAAAAATTTTTTTAGCGTTTTATTTACTTTTGAGACAGAGAGAAACAGAGCATGAACGGGGGAGGGGCAGACAGAGAGGGAGACACAGAATGGGAAGCAGGCTCCAGGCTCCGAGCCGTCAGCCCAGAGCCCGACACGGGGCTCGAACCCACGGACCGCGAGATCGTGACCTGAGCTGAAGTCAGACGCTCAACCGACTGAGCCACCCAGGCGCCCCGATGCTAAAAAGTTTTAAATGGCATTGATAAAAGGCTTAAGATGTGATGTACAAAAAAGCAGATATATACAGCTGTACAGACTGCCCAACCCTAGCTAATGGTTACTGGGTACCTGCCATGCGGCTAGCTGGGTTTGAGATGTGCTCTAAGTATAAAACATATGCTGGTTTCAGAAGGCTTAGCATGGAACAAGGAACGTCAAATATTTTATTAATAATTAAAAAATACTGATTACATGTTGATGAGTTATAATTGGTTTTTATTGGGATTAAATAAAATATATCATCGAGGCGCCTGGGTGGCTCAGTCGGTTGGGCGTCCGACTTCAACTCAGGTCATGATCTCGCGGTCCGTGAGTTCGAGCCCCACGTCGGGCTCTGTGCTGACAGCTCAGAGCCTCGAGCCTGCTTTGGATTCTGTGTCTCCCTCTCTCTCTGCCCCTCCCCTGCTAGTGCTCTGTCTCTGTCTCTCAAAAATAAATAAACATTAAAAAATTTTAAATACATTATTAAACTTAATTTACCTATTTCTTTTTACCTTTTTATAATACAGGTTGCCAGAAAATTTAAATTTACATACGTGGCTCAGACCGTATTTCTTTAGTTTTGAGAGAGAGAGAGAGAGAGAGAGCGAGAGAGAGCGTGTGCACGCAGGAGCGGCAGAGAGAGGGAGACACAGAATCCAAAGCAGGCCCCATACTGTCAGCGCAAAGCCCAATGTGGGGCTCAAACCCATAAACTGTGAATCATGACCTGAACAGATGCTCAACTGACTGAGCCACTCAGGTGCCCTTCTCAGCCTGTATTTCTACTGGACAGTGCTGATATAGATGATAGGATCTCAAATATATAAGAAATACATAGAAAACCGACAAACTTAACAATGGTTTTTGTCCCTAGATCATAGAGCTATTGTTTCCCCCTTCTGTATATTTTTATATCTTCCAAATTTGATTCATTGAGCATGTATTATTTTCTATTCAGGAGGAATTAACAGAAATAAACAACACAAATAAAAAACAAGATTCCAATCTGGTTCAAAGACTTGTTTGCTGGCGGCTGAGAAAAGAAGCCCAGGGATACCCAAATGACTTTCTGTCACTGACGGAGGGTTAGCACACAAAGGATGTTGGCCAGCTGTTCTCCATCCTGACTGGAGACAGAAAAAAGCGGAAATGGGTGTTAACCGCAGGAGGGGGCCTGTAAGTTAAATATAGGGAAGAATTTCCTGAAGCGAGGGTGTTTAAACTCTGGAATGAGTTATGGAAGAAGCCTGGTCCCCCAAGGTCTTTTAAAATACTACAGATACCCATATGCCTTGTGTGTTCCTGTCGAGAGGCAATGAGACGACTTGTCAAGGTTCCTTCTACAATTGCTATCTTAGAGTAAATAACTCCAATAAAACTTCCGTTTTCATTTATTTTTGACCAGACTTCACTTTTCATATTAAGGATATATTCTGAAAGGTGGGCCCATCTACCTTAAGTGGTACTCTTGAGACTTCAAAGACAATGTCATTTGATCTAAATTTAAAAACTAACATCAGCTAGACAACATGTTTTTTTAAGTCCCTTGGGAGTCACCTGCCAAAAACTAGTTCTGAATTCAGCATAAGCGTGATGGAAGGAAGGAAAGAGGACACATTTATTTTTAAAGAGTGCGGCTTTTAAAAAAATGTTAACGTTGGACTGCCCCATCTTCAAAGTGGATAGTTTGGCTTAAAAGCTAAACTATTATGTTGTTACCCTTGGATTTTAAAGAAAGTAGACTGCTATCTCTCTCTCTCAAAAATAAACGTTAAAAAAAATTTAAAAAAAAGGGGTGCCTGGGTGGCTCCATTAGTTGGGAGGTCAACTTCGGCTCAGGTCACGATCTCACAGTTTGTGGGATTGAGCCCCACATCGGGCTCTGTGCTGATAGCTCAGAACCTGGAGCCTGCCTCAAATTCTGTGTCTCCCTCTCTCTCCGGCTCAGGCTCACTTGTTTGCTCTCTCTCTCAAAAAAATAAACATTAAAAAAAACTTTTTAAAGAAAATAGACTGGCTCACTTGGTCTTGATTTTCATTATCCCGAGTTTACTTTAAAAAGCATTTCCTGAAAATGTGCCAAAGTTCGTTCATTCACTCGTCTGTTATTTATTTATCTATCGATCTATTTATTTATCTATTTATTTATTTAAAAAGCTGTTCAGCTTGATTCTCTCTATTTATGAAAAGGAATGGAAGACTAGGTAAGAAACAGGTCAGCAGAAACACCATCTAGAGATTTATGCCGCTTAAGTGAGATGACCATGCATAAAGCCACTACTTGTTCCTTCCTAAGTCACTTCATTAAGTGCGAGAAGGAATCTGCAAAAACATTCCAGGAAGCTGCACAACAGCTAAGGATACTCCTCTTCAGTGTCCCATCTTCAATACATCGCTGAAATTTGATGCGGTCTCTATAAAAAAGGTACACTTGGTCCTAAAACATCAACTAACTCAGTCCAAGATTGACCTCCATGGGTTAACAGCCTGTCCACTGAGGCTGGGTGCCAGGCTCCAGGTCCCACGTGACCACCAGAGTGCACAATGCATAGGAAAATTTTGTGAGTCATGTCCTTCAAAATATTAGTTTGTCTTATCTACTCATTTAGATTATAAACTAAACAACTGTCATCCAAGCAAGGCAGGAACTGTCTTACACTTTTGAATCTGTTTGGTCTCTTGAATAGTGCTATATGCAGAGGAGACAGTTACTGAATTGTTAAAGGCCTAAATCCTACTTAATAATACTTTGCATAGTTCTTTTGAGTTTATAAATCGCTCAGACATGATGTCATTTGCTCCATACAACTACGTTTGGGAAATAAGCCTGGTGCTATTAACTCCATTTAAAAAAGTGATACTCAAAAACAATTTATGGAAATTAAGTGATAGAGCTGAAGCTGGAGACCACATTTTGATTCCCAGCCCCAGTGCTCCTTCCGCTGTATCACACTGCCCTGTATGAAGCTGCTGGTTTAAGCTTTATAGTGGAGAAAAATTAAACTTAGGATAAAAAATTCCACATACGAAGCAGGACAGATGGTTTTGAAATCCTGCTTTTATCATGTCTTATTCTGAAAACAGAACGTGAAATTGGAGGAAGGCAAACACTGGGGGCAAAGGTTATGGTTTAGGCCAACCCATGTGCTTCCATCAGTTTTCTTGTTTCTTCATTAGTAGATTTGAAACATATAATCATTTTGTTTCTTTTGGTCTTAAGTTCTCACATCCTTCACCAAGTTTTATGACTCTTAGTTTCCTACCTCTCTGAGTAAATGGGGCAGGATAAGCTACAAAGAATGTTTTCACCAGAACCCACTGCCTCCATATTGTGGCATGTGCAAGTCTGGACTTGACTTTGGTGGATTTCCCTGTGGAAGGTAATAGGTGCTAGAAATTAAATGATGCAGAGATAGGAGAGCTGGGAAAGGGCAGAGAAGGAGAATAGCCACTGATGAAGAAGGGGCGGCATGGTGTGGTGAAAAGAACAAGGGACTTGGAGTCAGATATCTGGGTTTCTGGCCTTACCCCCATCAATTAGGAGCATGTGACCTTGGCAGACCACTCCACATTTCTAAGGTTCGGTTTTCTGATCTGTGAAATAGTGCTCATCAGCTTTGGCCTGCCTCCCCCACAGGGTTCTAGCAAACTTAAATAAAAACATGGAACATTTTGCAAATAAGAGATTTACTATTCGTAACTTCTGACTCCACGTGAGAGGTACCTAAGAAGGCAGGTACCAGAAAAAGTAGGTAGGCAAACAGATTTGCAGGGTATTTATCTCCATGGCTTCAGAAGGACTTTTATAAAGGACTTAAGGAAAGCAAGTGGGGGAAGATGATTATTTTGCAGCATTAACATACAAGATGGCATGAGCCGCTATTAAAAAATGTGAGCCGGGAACCATTTTCTATACCTATTTGTAGATTTTAAAGGAAAAACGAAACACCTCTAACAAAGAATGGATTAACGTTTTACAGTGTAGATAAAAACTGTGACTCAATTATCCACTACTTTTTTACAATGACCGCTACCACTCAGTGACCACTGCTGTGTGCGAGGCAGTATGCTAGACTTTATATATTTAATCCTCGCAGCAACTCTGTCAGGCAGGCACTACTGACTCCATCTTACAGATAAATATAAGCTGACGGCTTAAACTTGTTTGAAATTACAAAGACGGTAAGTGGTGGGGTCGGCATTCCGACCCATAGTCTTTCCAGGCTCGGTATAACTGGGCAACTATTTCCTTGACCTGCCCGATCCTATTCCCTAACCTTCACACGTCCAAATCCTTCTTGTGCTCCAGGTCCCCTAAATGCTGTCTCATTAATGAAGGCTTGTTCAGGTCTCAGGTCTCACCCACAGCCCCCACAAGGAAGCCAATGACTTCCTCCGAATGTTCAAGGAGTATATTCCATGAATAGAATAAGACGATGGCTAGTTCGTTTACTCACATAATTTTAGGCTTCCCTGATAGCAGGCTGATATCAGGATGAGGAAGACACAGTCCCCACCCTCCAGCTGCTCAAGAGCCTAGTGGCTAAGACTTGGTGGGAGATGTGAACCTATGCTCTTGAGGGAATATATATTTATCTCGGTATCTGCCACTGTGCCTGTAGAGTGAATGAATGAATGACGCAGGATGTGAGCTGGATCTTAAAGTGAGAGAGCAACATTTGGGCAGAGCGGAGGCAAGGGCAGGCTCTTCTAGGCAGTGGGAACTTGTCTGAGTAAAGAACTGAGGTCAGAAATGAGCGTGGTCTATCTGGAGGTCAGGGGAGAAGGGGTGAGAGAACAGAGGAGAGACATAGTCTGTCCCGGGACCTGAATGCCGGGGCCCCATCACACAGCCTGTTCACAACAACCACAGCACATAATCTCTCCAACTCGGTTTGCAACTTATCGTCTTACTGGCAGGCGTCAAATAGCAGCTTCCATCGACATTCTTCCCCGACCGTAATTCAGCACTCGCATCAGCTGAGCGTGTGCATGTCAATTTGAACCTTGGACTTGGCAGTCGGTAGCAAAAGTAAGACGGTATGTTTAAATGGCACGCTGGTGGCTTTTAACCAAAATACTTAAGAGCACAACCTGTGACTTGAAAGTCTACTTTTCAAAGTTGTGTTGCTTGGCAGTTACAATGGGGTTGGTGATCTGAGGATGAGAAAATTGCGGCTCCTTTTGGAAAGACCTAGCATAATGCACTCAGACCGTGCTCCACCTAACCCTCTCGTGAGGAAAACACGTCAGTTTTAGGATGAAGCAGGTAGCTGCTTTTGATATTAGATCAGAATCCTGTAACGCGGAAGAGAAAAATCACGTCACCCAGGAAATTTTCATAACGTTGTCTTTTAAAAAACCAAACAAACAAGCCGTCACACGGCTTTGAAGCCTACCATGAGGAGGGAGTCAGCGGCCGCACCGACCCTCCTCCGCCAGTTTGGAATCCTCGACACCAAAAGCACACACAGCAAATCTGCTTCCGCAGGGACCAGTCTGTGAATGCTAACAACTGCACAGAAAATGGAAGTGTTTTCTTTTACAAAAGATGTAAGAGGCTCCCTCGGGAGTGTGAGTTTTTTTACCCTCTGCCCTAAGGAGCACAGGCTTGGGAGGGAAGTCCTCAGTCCACGGTCGCTCTCGGAAATTCTCAGATTTCCTCAGAGGCTAAAAGTGCTCGCTCCAGCTTTGTTTGCATTTGTAACTTCCAGGCTGGCTTCCTGTGGTGGTTTTTGCTTGGAATCATTCGGTAGCGCTCATGTGGTGGTACTTCGGATCTACCTTGTAGCCCATTCTTCGTGACAGCACCATAAAGGGGTACCTGCTACTCATTCAGCGTTAATGTGAATGTTGGCACGGAGGGGCACTGCAGAAATGTGTGAGTTTAGGGCTCAATGGGTTCACTACATCAGTGCCAGGAGGCCCAGATTCTAGTTTTATTGCTATAGGTTCATGGGTCAACCACGTTTGGAAAGTCATTTATTTCCTCTGTACCTTAGAAGTGAGAATTGCTGGAAATGTCAGTGTTTTAGGAGGGGAAGGGCAGGCGGGTTGCAATGTGGAAGCATTTCTATATGAACATCTCTCTTTAATGAGATCTCAGAAGAAAGGAATCCAATCTCTCAAGTTCCAGTAATTTGTTGCCATTTTGGTTTTCATTTTAAGTATTTACATTTTTTCTTTTTCTTTTTCTAATGTTTTTATTTATTTTTGAGACACAGAGAGAGAGACAGAGCATGAGCAGGGGAGGGGCAGAGAGAGAGGGAGACACAGAATCCGAAGCAGGCTCCAGGCTCCGAGCTGTCAGCACAGAGCCCGACGCGGGGCTCGAACTCACGGACCGCGAGATCATGACCTGAGCCAAAGTCGGACGCCCAACCGACTGAGCCACCCAGGAGCCCCAAGTATTTACATTTTTTCTAATTTTGTATTTGTAGTTTTGTATTCTTTTTCTTGAAAAGGGTTCCCAAATTATATAAGCTCTCTGTTCCTAATGTGAGCATGTACGATAGCCAAGGTGGTCTGTCCTTTGCCAATAAAGCTACTGTGCCTTTTCTAAGACTGTCCCCTCCACATGAGGGGGTAGATGAGAACGGTGGTAGAAGGAAGAGGAGCAGCGGGTCAGAAAAGAACTTGTTCATGTAACAAGACAGGCCAGACAGCGACCATCTGCGAGAGGAGGGGAGAGTGGTGTCAGAGGAGGCAGTGGGGAGGCAGGGGGCAGGAAGACCACGGAAAAGAGCCTGAATTTTATTTTAGCCACCGAGAGCAGGGAGGAATTAAGATACAGCTGAAATGTAAAAAGGCCACTCTGGCTACTGTGGGGAACGAAGAGAGGCAGGACAAGAGTGAAGTTAGGGAGAAAAACTGTACTAGTGCAGTGTCGGGCAAGAGAAGGTGGTGCCCTGGACTGGGGTGGTCGTAGTAGACACGGGGGGCAGTGGTCGGATTCGATATACACTTTGCAGGGAGAGATGACGGGGTCTGCTGATGAATCAGACTAGATCTGGTGCGAGGGGAATCAAGGATCATGCCCTGATGTGAGCGTTTGCTGACAGGAAGAGAGAGGAAGGGCACTTACAGGTATGTCCAGGCTGAGGCGCCTGTGATGCTCTACAGGGGGTTGCGGGGGGCGGGGGGTGTCAAGTCGATCTCTGGCTACACAGAGTTGTCAGGAGAGAGTCTGGATGAAAATGTAACTCTGGGAGTCATATGTGCATAGACGATTTTCAAAGCTGAGGGAATGGATGAGATCACATGAGAAGAGAGTAGAGAGAAAAAAAGAGAGGGAGACCTAAGATGGGGCCACGGAGAGCTCCATTTTTAACGATCACGTAGAGGAGGAGGAACATGACAAGCAGAGAAAAAGCAGCTGAAGGGAGGAAAACCAGGGGAGGGTAGTTAGCGTCAAGGAAGCCAAGAAAAGAGAAGGTCTCAAGCAAGGCTAAATGCCAGTCGCGGAACAGCATAAGGACAGAAAAGTGCCCTTTCTGTAACACAGAGTTCGGCAGATATCTACCTAGATAGAAGGAGTTTCCGTCTGCCGACTGCACTGGAGATCAGACTAGAGTGAGTTCATGGGAAATTGGAAACATAGAACATATATGGACCTATAATCACTAAATCAGTAGTTAAAAATCTGCACCCTCCTCTCTCAACAAACAAAAACCACTAGGTTTTTGCTAAGTTCTATCAGACCTTCGCTGTATAGATGACTTTTTACCTTATATAAACTGTTCCAGAGAATACAAAAGAAGGGAAAGATCCTTCATTTATTTTATAAGGCTATTAAAACCTTGTTACCCAATCAGACAAGGATTATTATGTGAGAAAGAAAAATTCGAGGCTAGCCTCACCTCAGTTCACAGAGGTAGACATTCTAAAAATTAGCAAAATGAGTGTAACAATATAGGAAAAAATAATACATGACGACCAGATAGAGTACATCCCAGGAGGCAAAGATGGCTTAACATTAGAAAATGCATTAACACTAATTAACACAAGGAGAACAAATATAGTGTTATCTCAATAGATTCAGAATAAGCATTTGATAAAATTAAAAACACACACTCCGTATACACACACAAATATACAATAGAATACTATTTGGCCATAAAAAAGAACGAAATCTTGCCATTGCAATGAGGTAGACGCAGCTAGAATATATTACACTAAGCGAAGTAAGTCAGAGGAAAACAAATACCATATGATTTCACTCACGTGTGGAATTTGAGAAACAAAACAAATGCACGAAGGAAAAATAAGAGAGACAAACCAAGAAACACTTTTTTTTTAAGTTTATCTATTTCGAGAGAGAGAGAGAGAGAGCGAGCACGTGAGCAAGGGAGGGGCAGAGAGAGAGGGAGAGACAGAATCCCAAGCAGGCTCTGAGCTGTCAGCACAGAGCCTGAAGCGGAGTTCAATCGAGCTCAGTCTCGTGAACTGCAAGATCATGACCTGAGCTGAAATCAAAAGACAGACACTTAACTGACTAAGCCACCCAGGCGCCCTTGAAACACCCTCAACCATAAGAGAACAAACTGATGGTCACCAGAGGGGAGGTGAGAGGAGGATGGGTGAAACAGGTGATGGGGATTGTCAGACAATAAAAAAATGAGAACAAAACCCCCAAACCACATACCTTCGTGATTAAAAAAACAACTCTTAGTTGTGCTAGGAATAGAGAGAAACTTCCTTTCGCGAATAAAGGCTATCTATCCAAACGTGCAATAAATACAGTACTTAATGGTGAAAAGTTAGAAGCATTCTCTGTAAAGTCAGGAATAAGACAAGGGTATTCACTGTCAGTGTTCCTCTTCCATAATAAAATGGAAGCCAAGAAAAAGCAACATAAGTAAAAACTGGAAGGAAGAAACAATGCCGTCATTCACTAAAACACTGATTATATACATAGAAAATCTAAGAGAATCTAAGACAAACTACTAGAATTAATGTTACCAAGGTTGCTGTACACACTCTCAAAATATAAAAATCAGTGGTATTCCTGTGTATTAGCCACAAAGAAGTTAGATGCTCTAATGAAAAATTTATAATTGCAACCAAAATGGTAAGCTACCTAATAAAAGATGTATAAGATCTTACGAAGAAAATTTTAAACCTTCATTGAGGTATTTTTAAAAAACAGAAAGGGTGGCGGGGGGCTCCTGGGTGGCTCAGTCAGTTAACTGTCTGACTTCGGCTCAGGTCATGATCTCGTGGTTCATGAGTTTGAGCCCCACATCGGGTTCTGTGCCGACAGCTCAGAGCCTGGAGCCTGCTTTGGATTCTGTGTCTCCCTCTCTTTCCGTTCCTCCCCTGCTCACACTCTCTCTCTCTCTCTCTCTCTCTCAAAAATAAAGATTAAAAAAAAAAAACAGGAAGGGGGCGCCTGGGTGGCTCAGTCAGCTGGGCACCCAACTTTGGCTTGGGTCATGGTCTCGACGTTTGTGGGTTCGAGCCCCGCACTGGGCTCTCTGCTGTCAGCGTGGAGCTGACTTCAGATCCTCTGCCCTTCCCCTGCTCATGCGTGTGCTCTCTCAAAAATAATAAGTAAACATTTAAAAAAAAAAAAAAAGGAAAGAAAACACATAAAGAGATACCAAGTTCACAGTAAGGAAGATTTGGTATCAAATCATGCAAATACAATTTTTAAGAAAAACCAAAAGTTTTGAAGAACTGTAAGTAGGAGCCTCACCCTATCAGATATCAAGAAAGTTCGGGGTATCTTCCTTTTCCCTTGCTATGAAGGAACATGATTTAGGTGTAGCACTTCTGGCCTCTCTCCATTCTCTCTCTCTTTGAGAAGGGCCTTTTCTGATGGGCGAATTTAGAGGGAAAAGTAAAACTTGGGTACTCTTGGCTTAGCCCCATCTGGTTTCCTATAGGAGTCTGTGACTGCTCTCTGCAGAGTGGTCAAGGGCCTGCCTCTGTGAGGAAAGCCTGGAGTTCTCCAGTTCACGATGCGACTGTGAGGGGAAGTTTTATTTTGAGTGATGAGAGGGGCGCCTGGGTGGCTCAGTCGGTTAAGTGTCCGACTTCGGCTCAGGTCATGATCTCGCGGTCCGTGAGTTCAAGCCCTGCGTTGGGCTCTGTGCTGACAGCTCAGAGCCTGGAGCCTGCTTCAGATTCTGTGTCTCCCACTCTCTCTGACCCTCCCCCATTCATGCTCTGTCTCTCTGTCTCAAAAATAAATAAACGTTAAAAAAAATTTTTTTTAAAAATTGAGTGACGGGGGCGCCTGGGTGGCTCAGTTGGTTAAGCTTCCGATTTCAGCTCAGGTCATGATCTCACAGTTTGTGGGTTTGAGCACCGCATCGGGCTCAGTGCTGACAGCTTGGAGCCTGGAGCCTGCTTCTGATTCTGTGTTTCCCTCTCTCTCTGCCCCTCCCCCGCTTGTGCTCTCTGTCTGTCTCTCTCTCTTTCAAAAATAAACATTGAGTGATGTTTTTGCAAACCCTTTTTATTTTAGATCTGAATCCACATTTTCCAAAAGGCTTTTTCAGTAATGAAACTGACATTTTGACTTCTATTACTCTGTCTTTTGTATATCCCCTCTAAAGTCGCTCCACATATCAGGGGGAGGAAGGATGCTTTTTATTGGGTATCCTCAAACCTCAACATGACTTAAAGACATTACATCTTGTCATATTTAAAAATGTGGTATTAGCCCACAGATAGACAAATAAAACAAAGGAGCAGAATTGGGAGCCTGGAAACAGATTCATGTATATAAGTAAACCTGGCACATGAAAGAAATGGCATTATCAAACAGTGGACAAAAGACAGACTCTTCAATAAATAATACTGGGACAATTTGCTGTCTGTACTGAGCAAGATTCATTTAGTGATTAGTCAGGTAGTATTGTGGGTTGCTTCTTTTAAAAAAACTTATTTTAGGGGGGCACCTTGGGGGCTCAGTTGGTTAAGCATCCAGCTCTTGGTTTCAGTTCAGTTTTGTGAGTTCAGTTCTCACAGTTTTGTGAGTTCGAGCCCTGGATTGGGCTCTGTGCTGACAGTGCAGAGCCTGCTTGAGATTTTCTGTAACCCCCTCTCTCTGCCCCTCCTTTGCCCCCGCCCCCCTTTCTCAAAATAAATACATAAACTTAAAAAATAAAAAAAAATTAAAAAATTATCTTAGGTTATTTATCATTTGCATTATGAAACCTTTCATGAATTACGTATCTTGTTTCCAACGAGATCACAGATTCTTTGAGTGTAGGGCTTGAACCTTACACTTCCTGTTAACCCTCCAGAGCGCCTATCACAGAACTTTACACAGAGACAACACTAAGTAAATGTCTGCTGGCTCTCGTTATTTACATTAAGACTCAATTCCTATTCCTAATGCCTCAGGGCACATGGGTCCATATCAGTACCAAGCTTTTATAAAATATTTTGATATTCTAAAGTAGAATTCTTTAAACAATTGTTCATTTGCTTAATAGGGGTCCTATCTAAGATCAGACATCCAGAACTTGCACTTTGAGGATCACATAGGACAAAAATAAAAGATGTCAGAGTAAAGGTCAGTTAAAGACGTCGCTTTCTCATTACTCTCAAGGCCTATCCTTCTGGCACAGAAGAAAATGAAACCAATCTTATACCTTCCTCCCTACAGATAGTTTTTCTGTCTCACCACACACTGGTGAGATGAGCAGGGCAGGGATTACAGGTGAGGAAATTAAGTTTCAGAGAGGTTAAACTTCAAGTTCACCCAGCAGGCTGGAGAAAGAAGTGGGAAGAGAAGCCAGTGCTCTTTAGAAGAAACTATACTGCTCCCAGCTCTGTAGCTCTTAAGGCTTGATTTCCTTTTACGTGATTTTGTAAGTTCCTGCCCATCATCCGAGAATTCAAACTTCAAGAATGACTAAATGGCTGGAGCCAACAGCTCTCCATGTAAGTCAGGTGAATCAAGCTAATGTCTTCTTTGCAACAGAATTTCCCTCTCCCCTTCTCTTTGTAAAGGAGTTCTGTCTGTCCCGTCAAAACATTTTTAGACAGCAACTTGCCCTTATGGTCCGACAGGCACTGACATCAAATATAAGAAACATTTTGGCATGGGCCTCCTGGTCTCAGACTGGGTCCGTCAAGCTGACCTATTTGTTGTCTGCTTTCTTCCCTTAACTCTCATAGCCACTGATCCTGAAGCTCATGCTGTAGTTATGTCCTTCGCTGGCTCTTCGAAGAAGCCCCAGGGGCTCCTTGTCTCCCTTCTGTGGATCACATTGGCTGTCCCCCAGTCTCTGCCTCAGCAATACACTCAAGGATTCCTCGCCCGGCCAACCTCCCAGTGTTCAAACAGTACCCCCTCGAACCTGTGCCCTTCCAGAGGGTGCCTCACTCCACTAAGCCAGACTGGGGTGTAGACACACACACGTACAATGGCTGCCTTTCCTTTCCTTCAGGTGTCTTAGCAAAGAAAGCACGTGTGGAGTGATGAGGAAGCCAGGAAAGTTTCTCTGATTATTATCCACGTTCCAGGTTCTGGGTGTCAGAGATAAAGGTACTCACCACCTGACCATTAGTCCATGCTCCATGAAGTTTTTCAGGTTAGGGAGGGTTTGCCTCAAGTCTGGAGTCCCTAGTCCATGTTGATATCTTAGCTGCAAAGGTGGAAAAACAGAATTAAAAGAAATTCTGGCAGATACTAGGCAATGCTTCCCAAACACAATCCATTCACTAAGTTTTTTCTTCTTTTGAACTCTCAGAGAGGAAATGTAAATGTACGATTCCAATATTGTTGACCATACTTTCAAAATGGTATTTATTTATTTAAAATTTTTTTTTTAACGTTTTATTTATTTTTGAGACAGAGAGACAGAGCATGAATGGGGGAGGGGCAGAGAGAGGGGAAGTCACAGCATCCGAAGCAGGCTCCAGGCTCTGAGCCATCAGCCCAGAGCCCGACGCGGGGCTCGAACTCACGAACCGCGAGATCGTGACCTGAGCTGAAGTCAGATGCCCAACCGACTGAGCCACCCAGGCGCCCCCAGGATGGTATTTAAAAGGTAGCTTCTTCCTCTCCTGCTTCCTTGCCTCCTAAAGTTAGAGAAGACAAGGAATGGCCACGTATGGAATTAGCACATTTCAAAGAGCCCTACAGGGTTTGCTGACATTAACTCCAGGGACACATACTGCAAAACCAGTATTTGGTTTTCGATACTGAAGGCTGGCAGTAGATACTCTGGGCACATTCAGCCCTTCTTTCCCTGACCTTCCCCTTTGTATAACCAAGGGCAATGTCGTGCTCATCTCTAATTTCCAACAGTGTCTGACAGTGCTAGGGCTCGGTTAACGCTTATTAAACAAATAAATAGCAAGCCACTTTTGATAGAAGCTGTGCTCTGTTTTTCTCTCATTCCTAACTTTCCTCTTGTCCAGAACCAGGACTTACAGCTGTAGAGCTGGTATGAGGAAACTATGGCCTGTGGATGGATCTGGTCTTAGTTTTACTTATTTCTGCTAGAGTTGATTTTCTAAATTAGGTCCTTCTATGTACCTTGGGCAACTTGCTAATGGTTTTCATCTGTCTATTCCTTGCCTTCTCTAACTCTGTCTCTGACTACCTCTTGCTTTTAACTGGTCACAACAGCAATCTAAATATATGTGCATATTCATACACGTGCTCTCTCTCTCTCTCTCTCTCACACACACACACACACACACACACACACACACACACACAACATTAAATGCACAATAAATGGGGGCGCCTGGGTGGCTGAGTCGGTTAAGCGTCCGACTTTGGCTCAGGTCATGATCTCGAGGTCCATGAGTTCGAGTCCCGTGTCAGGTTCTGTGCTGACAGCTCAGAGCCTGAAGCCTGTTTCAGATTCTGTGTCTCCCTCTTTCTCTCTCCTCCCCTGCTCATGCTCTGTCTCTCTCTTCTCAAAAATAAAAAAACGTTAAAAAAAATACACAATAGGAGCGCCTGGGTGGCTCAGTTGGTTGGGTGTCTGACTTCGGCTCAGGTCATGATCTCGCGGTCCGTGAGTTCGAGCCCCGCGTCAGGCTCTGTGCTGACAGCTCAGAGCCTGGAGCCTGTTTCAGATTCTGTGTCTCCCTCTCTCTGACCTTCCGCCATTCATGCTCTGTCTCTCTCTGTCTCAAAAATGAATAAACGTTAAAAAAAAAAACACAACAAATGTACAAGGCCCTGTGGAAATGTATTTTTCAAATGATATGATATATATGAAGAAAGTACTTTGTAAGCTGTATACTGGTGTACTAACATGAAAGATAATCAGTCTTGACGTTTTACTTTTCCAGCACCTAAATTTAAAAGTGGCTAAGCCAAACTTCTAAATATTTTCCTCTCTTAAAAAATAAAACCACTACTAGGGCTACTGGCTGGCTCAGTCAGTAGAGCATGCGACTCTCGATCTCGGGG
Organism: Lynx canadensis; assembly: GCF_007474595.2. Classification (NCBI taxonomy): domain Eukaryota; kingdom Metazoa; phylum Chordata; class Mammalia; order Carnivora; family Felidae; genus Lynx; species Lynx canadensis. Next base: position 56,275,437 of record NC_044312.2, read on the forward strand.
TTGTGAGTTCGAGCCCCACATTGGATGGAGAGATTACTTAAAGGTAAAAAAAAAATCTTAAAAAAAGAAACAAACAAACAATAAAACCGCTACCAATAACAACAACAAAATCAAACTTTTCTTTTGTTTGTATCTACTACTTAACTGATTTTTTTACTTAAGTGTGAGTGACACTAACAGAGTTTACTCTCACTACCCTGAACCGCTAAAGGAAAACCCCCAAGCCTAACCAGATCTCTCGAATGGTCTGAATATACACAAAAAATAAGGAAGTAGAAACAGAGAATGTTAAAACTCAAAGGTATTTTGAATATTATTTAAGGCAATCCTTTTCTTTTGCAGATGGGGAAACTGAAGCCCAGAAAGGGGAAATAAATTCTCCAGGACCGCATGTTTTCATAGCAGAGATACTATTAGCTAGAGCCTCGTTCTCACAACCATGCTATTCCACCATCTACCCCAAAGTCTGAGAAGAAAATTGGTTGAAATACTTGAGAAGACAAAGGGAAAATATTCTTTTCCTTTTCCAAAGCTAGCTTGGTGACCTAAATCACCTCCTGAGATTTGTTGACCTTGAATTATAAGATCTACTCCTTATTAAATGACATCATTTCTTATATTAGTATAAAGGCATTTTTTCCATACATTGATAAAAGTAAAATGGCTGATATCCCAATGTGACATTCCTGAATTCATTGTTTCAATAAAAAAGTGAAATTGTTTACACATGGCATGGAAATTTCACCTGTGATTCATACTGAAAAATATTAAATATCAAAACACACACACACACACACACACACACACACACCCATACTGAAATAACACTAAGCTATGTGTCCCTGAGCCAGTACATAGTCAATTGCCTGCTGCAGGCTCCACAATGGAAGGTGGGTGTTGAATTCTTTTCACAGACCACAACAAAACTTTTTCTTCAAGTCTGATTTCAACCAAAAAAGGAAAATGTGGGAATTCTAAGCCTCTACCCAGGTCTTAACCCTGCATTTGCTGTATAGCATTATCATTTTTTAATCACAGAATCCTAGGACATTGTATCTTAAAGAGACCCTGGAGACCATTTTTCCAACCTCCTTCCTTTCATAAATGAAGAAACTAAGGCTCAGTAAGGCAAGTGTCCTGCCCAAGGTCACAGCTGATCAGGGACCAAGCCAAGGCTGGATTTAAATTTTTTTTTAATTTTTTAAATCCAAGTATAATTAACATACTTGTTATGTTAATTACATTCAACATTCAACATTTGTGCATTCTACATTCATTTTTCCGATTCAACAATTCTATACGTTATTCAGGTGCTCACCACAATAAGTGTACTCTTAATCCCCATCACCTATTTTACCCATCCCCCTCCCACCTTCCCTCTGGCAACCACCAGTTAATGTTCTCTGTTTCTCTGTATTTCGGTCTGTTTTTGTCTCTTTTTGCTTTGTTCATTTGTTTCTAAAATTCCAAATATGAGTGAAATCATATGGTATTTGTCTTTCTCTGACGGACTTATTTCACTTAGGTCCATCCATGTTGTTGCATATGGCAAGATCTCTCCTTTTTATGGCTGAGTACTATTCCTGTGTGTGTGTGTGTGTGTGTGTGTGTGTGTGTGTGTGTGTCTCACATCTTACATTCCATTGTGTGTATGTGTATACTGCTTTCCTATCTTGGCTATTGTAAATAATGCTGCAATAAACATTGGACGCATATATCTTTTTGAATTAGTATTTTTGTTTTCTTTGGGTAATACCCAGTAGTGGAGCTGGATCACATGGTAGTTCTGTTTTTAATTTTTTGAGAAACCTCCATACTGTTTTCCACAGTGGCTGCACCAGTTTGAATTCCCTCCACCAGTGCATGCGGGTTCCTTTTTCTCCACATCCTTGTCAACACTTGCCGTTTCTTGGTTTTTGATTTTACAAGGCTAGAGTTTCTTTTCTTTTTTTGGCTAGAATTCCTTCAAACAAATTTTTTTAAGGTTTATTTATTTTTGAGAGAGAGAGAGAGCGGAACCAGGGGAGGGGCAGAGAGAGGAGGAGACACAGAATCCAAAGCAGGCTCCAGGCTCTGAGCTGTCAGTACAGAGCTCAACATGGGCCTCAAACCCATGAACCGCGCGTGAGCCAAAGTAAGATACTTAACTGATTGAGCCACCCAGGTGCCCCTTGGCTATGATTTCTTAATAACAACTCCAAATTCTTTCTACCATGTCACCCTTTTAATTTTCAACATATAAAACCAAAAAAAATCACACATAATACATATATATATTAAAATTTAAAAATAAAGTACATGTACTGTTTAGTAAGTCTAAACTGCTATAAGGCTTATAATGAAAAAGCAAATTCTTTGCTCTTCAGTAACAACTTCTTCACCTTCATATTTCTAAATAGTGTGATTATACTAATTTTCCTATTATTTCCTATTCTTCCCAGTTTTAAACATCATCTACTGTGTTCCTACTATGAAAAATGAAAATTTAGATTTTATATTACTCTTCCCTTACACAAACATTTTATCCCCTCATCCATACATCACCTATGACTTTCTCGTAAAGAATGTGAGGATTTAACTCTCTACCCTCCCAAATATACTTCTCTTCACCCTTAAGATATTAAATATCACAATTTTTGTTAGCTCAATATTTAGTGCTTACCTTATTATATATGCAGAAATACTTTTCACTGCTAAGCCATGTAACAACATACTATTCCTTTTTTGTACTTTTTTGGGTTTGCTTTTCCTAAACTGATAATTGTCATTTTTCCTAGTTGTTGGGTACCTATCTCGAAGACAGTGTTAATTGTTGAGTACTTATATACTTATCACTAGATCCCCCCTAAACTAGAACAAAACCTTAAAATTCTTCTCAGTCTGATTAAATACACCACATGACCTACCAGGTCCATTTCCCCCTTGGAAGCACCCCTCTTCTCTGTTCCATTCTGAACTTGCTGCTCTCGGGGCCTTCTCCACTGCTCCCTTCTCAGAACTTTCCTTCCCCATCATCTCTTCTGTGTCAAAGCTGTTGTTTTAGATCTCATGACTTCTCTCTTGATTTACTGCCTCATCATGGTAGTGCATATCCTATAACAGTTTTCTGGGAAAGGGGAACATGGGAGGCATCTTTTTTGACACCTTGAATATTTAAAAATACCTTTATTCTATTCTCACACTTGAATGATAGTTTGTCTGGGTATAGAATTCAAGGCTGAAATAATTTCCCTTGAAAATTTCTAAAATAATGTTTCACTGCCATTTATTTTTTTTTATTTAAAAAAAATTTTTTTAATTATTATGTTTATTTATTTTGAGAGACAGACAGAGTATGAGTGGGGGAGGGGCAGAGAGAGAGGGAAACACAGAATCCAAAGCAGGCTCCAGGCTCTGAGCTGTCAGCACAGAGCCTGATGTGGGGCTCGAACTCACAAACCACGAGATCATGACCTGAGTCGAAGTTGGGCACTCAACCGACTGAGCCACCCAGGCGTGCCCTGTTTCAGTGCCATTTAACTGTGCATATGGGAACTGAGAAACCTGGTAACATTCTGATTCTTGATCCTTTGTATGTGAGTTGATTCTTCTTTCTGGATGTTTTTGGGATTTTATTCTTTAACCCCAGTATTTTAAAAGGCGAAAGATTTATACGATCTGAAGAGAAACCAGAGTATAACCCCAGTATTTTAAAAGTTCACAGTGCTAAGCCTCTGTTTTGGTGTTTTTCATTCATTGTGCTGGGCACATTGTGAGGCCTTTCAATATGAAAACTGTTATCCCCTAATTCTTCTTTTCTTCTTCTCCTCCTCCTCCTCCTTCTTCTTCTTTTCTTCTTATTGTTATTAGCAGCAGTAGTATTTTGTCATCTGCTCTTTCCCTACTTTCTGTTACTTCTGGGTTTCTTTCTTCTTCTTCCTCCTTTTTCTTTTAGGTTTGAAAAAACATTCACGGCATTATGAATGAGACTGTAAAAGCTCATCAGATAGTCTATGCAGTGCTTGCTGACTGGGGTGGGGGGGGTTCACTGTAGAGCAAGTGAGGATTGAAGCCTAGCCCTTTCTGTGGGGCACACGTCAATCCCAGTAGTTCTCATTGCTGGGACTATATTTCTCCAGAGGGAATCCTCCAATCTTCTGCCTAGGAATATAATCTAGATCCCATTCTGAGAGTAGGAAAAAGCGGTTGGGGGAATTCATTGTTGGTATGTTGGACTTTAACTGAATCCCCTCGTTTTCGGTAAGGCATCTTATTTTTTGACCCTGTGTACCGGGCAGTTCGGAGTTCAGAGCTTCTCTGGTTCAATTTTTTCAGAAAGTAAACCTCCAATCTCCCACTGGGGTGTGTGCAGGGGTAATTGCTTGGCTATGAAGTGTGGATGAAGTGAACTGGCAATCTTATTTCTCTTTCTATAGAATTTCAAGCAATTCTCCTGTTTTTTAGACCTATTCCTTATTCTACACTCTATGAGGTACTTCATACCTCCAAATCCCAAGTCCTTCTGGAGGGCTATGGCTTGAATTCCATGGTTACTTGAAGGCTCTAGGCTTCCTTTTTCTCCATTCTGCCAACTCAGTTTATCACTCATTTATTTGTTTGCATTTTTCTAAAATTTTGTTGACTATCACTCACTCTCGTCTCTTCTGTTCTCTTCAACCCCATGAGTTTGCAAGTTTATATTATTTTATCTAGTGCCACTAATAAATAACATTTCAATGGGGAGCTGACATAAACGAGTATGACACAAATGAGTAAATTCAATTTGTTTATCATGCAGTCCCCTACATACATAACAGCTTTTTCATACTGGCTAACAACCTTCCGGACAGCCTTTTACAGAGTACTCAATAGAGCTCTATTTCCTGTCTCCAAGTCTCTCTCTAGGCATCCTCCATCTGGCCATATTCTCTTCTTTATCTATTTTGGGAGAGAGAGAGAGAGAGAGAGAGAGAGAGAGAGAGAGAGAGAGAAGGGAAGGGGCAGAGAGAGGGAGAGGGAGAATCCCAAGCAGGCTCTGCACTGTCAGCACAGAGCCCAACACGGGGCTCCATTTCAGGAATGCGGAGATGAAGATCTGAGCTGAATACTTAACTGACTGAGCCATCCAGGTGCCCCCATCTGGCAATATTCCATCTGTTCTCAAGGTGTGGATACAAGTTCCATTTCCTGTAGGTAGCTTTCTCTGACTCCTCCAGGATAAGGGAACATTTTACACCACTCCCCAAATCCCTTCCCGCACCAAGTTTGCATGTGCTGTCTTTGGAGAGCCTTAACTAACTGAGTAGGTACTTGATAAATATTTGTTAATTAGTAAGTGAGATCAATGCTGTGGGGAGGGAATGAGAGGCATCATGACGCACTGCAATGAGCTTCGATGCAAAAGATCTGGATGTGAACAACAGCGCTGTCAGTTACTAGTTGTTTGACTTTGGGTAAGTCATTCACTTCTCTGAGGAGTTTCAGCTTCCTTACTTATAAAATGGGAAATGTTACCTCTCTTGCAGAGCTGTTGTGAAGTTTAAATAAGATAAAGTGTACAGAGCACCCCAAACAATATGTGGTACATAATAAGCGCTCAATAAACTATACTTACTACCATTATAATACATATATACTCTGTATATTATCATCATCAGAGCATCTACTACTAGGCTGGGCATAAAACTGGTGCCCAAAGATGGCTTATCACTTAACTCATTAGAATGAGTGTCAGAAAGGAGGGGGGGGGAGAGTTCAACTCAAAGGAAAAAAAATCTTAAGTACATTGTTCACTTTTTTACATGGCAATTTTTACTAATTTACTAAGCTTCTGACTGCAAGCACTCTAAAGAGGCAGTAATGAACACGATACATGTCAATATCTTTAAAATAATTGCACAGTGAAATGGAAAGACATGATGTGGGTGGTCAGAAGATCTGGGTGACTGAGCTCTACTGTATGATCATCAGCAAGTGCCTCCCTGCTCTGGCTAGCCAAATAATTTTCAATTTTTTTTTTTCCTGTAGCTCTAGAATCCTTTGTTTAAATGAAATATTATGTAGAAGCCCAAAGCGTAAAGCAAATAAGGAACTCCTCTAACTAAGGGAAGTGGTGGAACAGAATTAGAGCTCAGACAGGCATTCCCATCTTGCAGGTTAAACAAACGCTCCTGAGCTACATCATCTTGATGAGCCTTTCAAAGTTTTGTGAGTCCACTTTCAATGCTCTAACATTACAGGTTTGCACCATGTATATAAGGATTTTGATATAAAAATATGGTTTGCACAGCACACATTCACAGTGTGAGAGAGGAAAGAACATCAGCCCAGTCAGCCCCATTTCTGACTTTGCCCACTTCTGATGGTATCAGAAGTCAAACTTGGCAAAGAGGGTGTCAAACCTTTATGTGTTCACTTGAGGGGTAGGTTTTGATGGAAGAGCCTACAGAAGATACCTTTCTGAACACCTCAGGGGAAGTATATGAAAATAGAAGGGGTAGGATGGGATTCAGTCTTATATACTATACTATGTCAGGTAGAGCTGACCCACTATGTACTTATGTACATGTAAATGTACATACTTTAGGAAAGAAATAAATCTAAATTTTTATTAAGTAATTCTTTTTTTTTTTTTTATTTATTTTTTTTTTCAACGTTTATTTATTTTTGGGACAGAGAGAGACAGAGCATGAACGGGGGAGGGGCAGAGAGAGAGGGAGACACAGAATCGGAAACAGGCTCCAGGCTCCGAGCCGTCAGCCCAGAGCCTGACGCGGGGCTCGAACTCGCGGACCGCGAGATCGTGACCTGGCTGAAGTCGGACGCTTAACCGACTGCGCCACCCAGGCGCCCCTTAAGTAATTCTTTAACAAGTTAACTGTGGTGATGCATTAGCAGAAACAGGAAAAAAAAAAAAAAAAAAAAAAAAAAAAAAAAAAAAAGGAGTGAGGCCAAGGAGGAAAAGACAAAGGACAGGGAAAGGGGAGAAAGAACTACATTTACTAAGTTCCTACATATTCTATTCTTTCATTCAACAAGTATTTATTTAGTGTCCACCAGGGTAGGCCCTGTAAATCAGCTCTGTCTCTGGAATGACAGGCCTGGACTCACAGTCTGTTCTCACCACATAATATATGAAATCTTGAACGAGTCACATAACCAATCTGTGCCTTGGCTGTAGAACATGAGCAACACTCCAGAGGCGGCTCTGAAGGTTAGGTTCAAAGACTGAAGTTCTCTTTTCTCTAAAAAAAATCTTATTTCACATTCCTCAAAACCTGCCCTCACCAAGTACTATCAATACCACACTTCCCTAAAGAGCTCCTTCTGCTCTCACTTCTGATTGGGGAAGCGGGGGGGTGCCAAGAAACCCAGGCAAATAAAATATTGCCTTGGGTCCGTCTAACTGCCTCAAATTAGTCTCTGAAATAAACACCTTTTGTAACAACTTCCTACTTAACCACCACCCAAAGAGTCTAAGCAGTTTTTAAGTGGAATTTTGGTTTCAATTAGCTTGAATTTCGGCTTTACTTTGATTGGTTTAGAACTCCACAGGAGCAATTAAACTTTTGTGCAACTCTATCGTAGGCTAGTAGGTGAAAACTACACATAAATGATAAATGAGATGGGAAGTGGGAAGAAGAATGTTCGGTGGTTCCCTGAAAAAATGAACAAATGCTATTGTCTATTAGCAAAAGAAAATCCCCATACAAACCAGGAAGATCTGGCTTTATAGTTACTGGAACAAGTTAAAGAAAAGAAAACAAGAGCACAGAATACATTTAGACCTCAGCAGACAATTATAACCATGTCAATTCCATTAAAGTATCTTTCCTTATCTTCCTCTCCCACACCATCTTCTTGTATAAAAATACAATTTGGTTTCATCCAAATCACTGTGAGTTTCACCAAATTAGATCAACTATGATGTTAGAGCCTTTGTAGTTGAAATTGACTAGTTCCTACAGCTTGATGAATGGTACTACTCCACTGAAGGAGTAAGACCATTTGCAGCTCCGTAGATCATATTTTAAAATAAAGTGTGATTGTACTTCTAAGAAATAAATGCTGAGCTCTTATACTCAGTGAGCATCTGCTTATTGAGCTAAGAGAGCTAATTTAATATCAAAGTACTCAATTTTGTTTTTATTTTTTAAACACACAATTTTTCCAGGCCAAGAAAGACTCCAGGGGTTCAGGAATCATTTTGTCATTTAGGTTTTGGCAGGAGAAATTCAGTTTAGACAACAGACACATGCACATGCATACGCACGTGCACACATAGACACACACACACACACACACACACACACACACACTCTTCCAAACTATATTCATCTACACAAGGCCACTTACTGCGTGGCTTATTAGTTCCATATGGGACTTGAGCTAAGCTGCATGATATGTTTGATACAAACCGTCTGTTACCGTGAGGGAATGTGGATTAATACAATGCTTCAATAAAGGTTACTAAAAGATCAACACTTTCGTGATGGGATTACAATGAATTTGACTACAAAGAGAACTGGTCTACAGGAATTGCAAAAATAAGAAATTAAAAACGTACATATGCATCAAAGACTTAACTTTGGAGTTTTGGCTTATGTAGTCAAAAATCTCTATTGGACTAGTTACCAATATTTCAATTCATTTTTAAATGCTAAGGTTTCACTGACATGAAAAGAACTAGATTAAGAGCTTAAAAAAAAAGGGCACCACCATGTCAAAAATAAAATCTGCTTTCTTAGAAGAAACAACTCTTTCAAAGATATGGAAAAGCTACTTAAGGAATATTTAATATGAGCAATAATATTGTTTCTTACAGTGAGTCATTGCAATATATACCTCTAAGGAAAAGTATAAAAACCTGATTATGGGCCTCTAGTTGCAAGAATAGCCTAAGTACTTTTCCATCCCCGTCTACAAACCATGCCAGTTCTTTTCCAAAATAGATATGTTATAATGTAAACACTGGACACAGCTGACCTCAGACCTCAGAAAAGCCTGAAAGTCAGGTCTAAAAGCTTGAAAGTCTAAGAAATGGCAATGTTTCTTCTATTCCTCCTCCCAGTTATACTACCAACTACTCTTAGAGTCATGGGATTCATATTAGAGCTGAATGGCACCTTTGAGAGCATCAGCCCACCTGCCTCATTGACCCTGTGCGGTTAAGTGCAAGGTTACGTGGCCTAAGGTTGAACAGATTGAGTCCAGGGAGAGAAAACGTTTGCTGAGTTCTAACCACAGGCTCTTTTCTTTACATCACTTGTTGTATTTCTGAAGCATAGGTTATATCTGAGCCAAACTTATCATTGTAAAATCTGTCATATCAAAAACACTTCAATTAAGATGGTCCTTTGCTTCAGCATCTTATGTTTGCCAGAAACTAACTAGAAGCCCTGTTAAACTGACGCAACTCTGGGGTCAACCTGATCGGTAAGTGTGGTCTCTGTCGCGGCCAATTCTTAGGAGTTGCTAAAGAGGGTCAATAAAGCACACTGTAAATGGACAAGCAAGGCAGAACTGGAAATCTGTCAAAGGCAGGCAAATCATACCCTTGATAGCAACTGCGATCAGCTGTAATTAATGATCATCAAAGAAAGGTTATGTTCTCAGGAGGCTAAAGGCTGTGTGAGTGGACAAACTTGTATAGGATCCACTGAAGCAGATATGCTGTCAGGTCCAGCTCCCTGCCTTCGTGTTTAATAGTCCTGGGCATACTGATTTACCCCAAACTACCTTGTATTCACCTTTGACCCAATCTGGAGTCCTGACTCCCGTAGGGGCTATACGTTGTTCCCGACACGGTTCAAACTCAGAATTTCTGCTTCTCGTTCACTGACTTTGATGTTATCTTGGTGCAAAGAACTCTATCAGACCAAGAAGGTCACAGTCTAATAAGGCAGAAACTGTTTTCTAGGATGACTTATAAATGAAATCACAAAGTATTTAGCCTCTTGTGTCTGTCTGCCTTCATTTATGTTTTTGAGATTCATCTATGTTGTTACGTGCATGAGTAGCTCATTCCCTTCCATTGCTGAGTGGTATTCTGTTGTATGAATACACCATAAATTGTCCATCTGTATGCCAGTTGATGAACATATGGGTTGTTTCATGTTTGGGCTATTATGAATGAAGGTCCTATAAACATTTGGGCACAGGTTTTTGTTTGAACTTGTATTTTTATTCCTCTCGGACCAATACTTACCTGTGGAACACCACAGAAATATGTCTAACTGTATTTTAAAAATGCCAAACTGTTATCCTAAGTGGCTATACAATTTCACATTCCCATCAGTCATATATGAATGTTTCAGTTGCTGTACATCATCATCATCAGGAATGGATACTGTCAGTTCTTAAAAAATCTTAGCCATTCTAGTAAGTATGCAGTGGTACCTTCTTATACTTTTAATCTGCATTTCCCGAATCACTAACAACATTGAGCATCTTTTCATATGCTTTTCTTGTCATCTGTATCTCTTCTTCTGGCCCTCTTGTACTTTCTGTAAGCTACTTCTGATGAATACCTGATACATCTGACTATATCCTCTGATTAATCTTAACACCTTCTAATCGATAATCCTCTCATTAGTATCATTTCTACTTAATCTAGAATAGATTCTCCATATAACACCACCACAATCCTATTTGTACTAAGGAGCCACAGGGAGTTCTTGTGTATGTAGAAGTAAAAAAAAAAAAAAAATGAAAATGCTATTTATGAATGCAGGGATTCCCTCACAGAAATTTAGGTAAACTAAGTATCAGTTTTATTGGAATAAAAAATGCCCTTCTATCAGTTGTTAGAACTTTGATTACATGGGAATACAGAAGCCCATTCCGGCATCTCCCCAGCCATGTACAGTGACCACAGTACCTGATATAATCACTGGTAGAAATTACTTAATTCAGTCCAACAAAAAATTATCGAACGGTGCGTGCGTGTGCGTGCGTGTGTGTGTGTGTGTGTGTGTGTGTGTGTGTGTGTGTCTTTGGGGAGGGGTGATAAAAATAGAAATGAAGATATGTATATGCTGTTGTTTGTAAATAGGGACAATTTGGAAACTGAATATATGCTAAGCCTTTAGTCAGGTTCCAGGGTGGAATAATGACTGTGTTACTATAATGAAAATAATGCCATATAGCTGCTAATATATTTACGGAGTGATTAACTATGTGCTAAGCATTTCACACTGCGTTATTTCATACAGTCCTCACTATGACCCGCTTACAACTGAGGATACTAGAAGTTAATAAGTGGTAGCACTTGAACTGGTACCCCAGGTTTGTCTGACCCTCGCCCTTTGAACTCTTAACCACTTCAGAGTGATGATGATAAGGGTAATACCAATAGCATCTACAGTCCTTCTCAACCTGCAATCTGTGCCAGGCATGGAACTTGACTGTTTACTTAAGTCATTTCATTTAACCTTCATAACAACCCCATGAGATAGGTAGGTGGTATAATTTCCACTGCACACATGACAGAGTTTAAAAGGTTAAAGGAGCTGCCTGAAACTTCACAGCTACGCAAGCAGAAGAGCCGGGATTTGAATTCAACTGATACTTTACATCCCAGCACACAGTCTAAATACTGCTTACACGTTGGTGAGAAAAGATTTTCCCATTCGTGATTTGATTCCAATACTTAGAAAGAGACTCTCAGCTCTTCAGAGAAACACATTCCTTCTCTTGATATCAGACATTTGACAACAGCTACATCTCGACTCAGCTGTTGTTCAGCTAAGCTCTACATATTTAGTCTTCTAAAATCTTTGCTTGTAAGTTAATCCCTACAGCCTCTTCATCATTCTTTACGTCTCTGAACTCCCTCCAGTTTCCCTTAAAGAATCTGGTAACGAGGTGCCCTAAATGGAACACAGTTTTCCAGAATGCTCCTTTCTCTCACTAATGATTTTTTTCCCTTAAAATATTAATTTTACTATAACATCCACTTCATGTCCTTCATGTTTTTTTCGTGCAATTCTTCTGACCTCACATGAATAGCACTGGCGTCTAAAGCCCATGTGTCCACTGTTTAGTCTCTCCGGTCGATCATAAATAAATGTAGTTTCAAAAAAGGAAAAACAAAACCAAAATGGCAATGAACTGTCAAGTCACGATGCTCCTCGAACCGGGCAGATCCTCTTACAATTTGGTCTGGAATAAATTTATTCACCTTTGATCTCATCAAGTCATTGAATGAAAAACAATTCATCCGCCATACATGTACTGAATGTCCACTGCAGGCAAGGCGTGCAAAGTATGACGGGGTGTCACGAAATGCCTCAGCCATGGATGCTCCCTTTAAGGAGGTTACCTTTTTACATGCACATAGAAGGAAAGGACAACCTTCGATGAGAGTTTGAAGGGCTGGGTAGTAGTCACAATTTTAAGATGGTCACCAAGACTTTCGTTCCCTGGTGTTATTACTCCCCTGATTATTTTATGTCTATGGCAAAGGGAGATCATCTGGATAGGCCTAATCTAATCACACGAGGCCTTTAAAAGGAGAAAGTTTTCTCTGGCTGGCAACAGAAGAGAACGTTCTGAAAGATCTGAACTGTGAGAAGGGCTTGACGGGACATTATTGGTCTGAAAATGGAGGGGTCATGTAAGAAGGAATGCAGGAGGCCTCTAGGAGCAAAGGCTGGCCCCTGGCTAAAAGCCAGCAAGTAAATGTAAACTTCAGACCTACAGCTGCAAGCAACTGGATTCTGCCAACAATTTAAATGAGCTTGGAAGTAGATTATTCCCAAGAGCTTCCAGATAAGAGCCCAGCCTGACCAACACCTTGATTCTGGCTTTCTGAGACCCTGAGCAGAGAAACCAGATGAGCCCACCCAGACTTCTGACCTAGAGAGCTTTGAGATAAAAATGCACGGGGTTTAAGCTGCTACATTTGTGGTGATTTGTTATGAAGCAACAGAAAACTAAAAAAGGTGAAAAAGATTACTTCTACCTTTTACCTGAAGATATCTGAAATGGATTCATGGGGATAATGCAGCCTGGGCAGTTAGTTCCTTGACAGACAACATTTCTGTATGTCTGCTATGTGTCAGCACAAAGGGGATAGCTCTATACAAGGGCACAGAGGTTTTTAGTTAGCAAATAATATTTTGAACATTAAACACATGCTGGGACATACTTCTCTAAGGGCTAATTTAAGTGCTCAGGGGAAGGGGTTAGAGACGCTGAAGAATTATCTCCAACTTTATCTATTTTGGGGAGTCTGAGTTTTTGTTCTCCAGAGATACTGATTCTCTAAAATATTCTGCAAGATTCTGTCAGGCTAAGAGCCAAATCTGGATGTTCAAATTTATAGAAGACAGACTGAATAACTGAAAACACATGAATGACAAGTTCAGAACAGGACAAAATCTTTGGTGGTTAAAGCAAAGCACAGCAGTAAGTGACCTTGTTTATCAAGCTGGGAAAACACAACACATTGTATATAATAATCTTTTTCAAGTACAAAATAATCTTTTTCAAGTATAACGGTCACGAGTCAAGAACCACAATATAAGTAAGACAAGCATGTTCACTACCATCATAGTTAGCACAAATTTAAGTCAGAGAAAGAGTTACGAGTTATAAAAATGGGGGGGGGATGGCAAAATGATCATTTTTTAGAGATGATATATGATTATACATCAAGACAATCCAAGCAAACCAACTGAAAACTCATCACAGACTATAAGATAATTCGGTAGAAAATTTAAAAACAAAAATCAGAAGTCTTCTTTTATAGAAATAACAATCAATTAAAATATTACATGGTGCCATTTAAAAAAAATTTTTTTTCAACGTTTTTATTTATTTTTGGGACAGAGAGAGACCGAGCATGAACGGGGGAGGGGCAGAGAGAGAGGGAGACACAGAATCGGAAACAGGCTCCAGGCTCCGAGCCATCAGCCCAGAGCCCGACGCGGGGCTCGAACTCACAGACCGCGAGATCGTGACCTGGCTGAAGTCGGACGCTTAACCGACTGCGCCACCCAGGCGCCCCAGCATGGTGCCATTTTAAATAGCAACAAAGATAAACTATCTAGAAATAAGCATAACCAGAATAGCAAGAGCCATACGAAGAAAACTATTATATTCTATTAACAGATGCAAAAGAAGATCCCAATAAATGTAAACTCACCCTGTTCTCCAACAGGAAGATATTATTATAAAGATGACATTTCACTCTAATCTATAAATTTATTATGATACCCGTAAAAATACCAGTAGGATATTTTAGAACTAGATAAAGTGACTGCAATGTTCAGTTTTGTTTTGGTAAATAAAAAACCACTTCTATAGTATTTTCTATTCGTTAGGCCCTACCTTAAGTACTTTATAAATACTAACTCAGTATAAGCACCCTACCAAAGCAGCTATTATCATCTTTATATTATAGATGAAGAAACTGAGGCACACAGAGATTAAATCATTTAAGCCCACAGATCCAACACAATATTTACAAGACTGTAAACTCTTTAAAGGTAGAGATCTATCTTATTTATCATTAAATGCCCAGCAGCTAACAACGCCAGATGCATGGTAATTGATAAACTTTTTTTGGAGGATTGAGCTGCAAATTGCTGGGGGGGGGGGGTGGGGGGGAGACATCTGTATTTGCCTATTTGACTTATAAAGAAATCTCTGTGGGAAAAGCTTTCTTGAAGTGTTGGGACCTACGCCATAATCTGACAGAGAGTGAGCTGAGCCCAGCTGGGCACTAAATAGGAGGAAAGGAGGCAAGCCAGTGGAAACAGAAGAAAGAACGTAAGGAAACCCTGGAGGCAGGGAAGTGCGTTAGATGAATGAATATATGGGGTTGCAGGGTTGGGGTTGGTGGCTGAGGAACAGACTCGCCAAGGAACTGTTTTATTTAATTTCTCATAATACAGCAGGAATGCAAATTTTTTCCTCAACAAAGTGTACGGGAAGTAAAGTTTATATAATGTGTTAATCATCTAAACAGGCATCAACAAATGAACAATTTTGGACAACTTTATTGGGGGTCCAAAAAATCAGCACAGATTTTAGACTGTGTTAACACTTCCATCAAGAGGTTTGCTAAATGAGAGCTCCATTTGCTATTTAAATATTAGTTTCTGGCACTATTAATCTTTGAAAAGGTTATGACACAAAACCACCCCATCAAATCAATTAGCTGTTCCAAGGTCTATGCCAAGGCTATTAAACAAAATGAACGTCTATCTTCAAACTGCCACTTTTGTGTTAACTTCCTAGCTGACTTCCAAAATTTTACAGTCAAAAACAATCTAATAAAAAGCCAATTTAAAATATATGGACTGGCATAGGAGGTAGTCAAAAAGTGAGAGTTTTGTGTTGGAATACCTGTGTGAACTCACTTAACTCCTCTGAACCTCTGGTTCCTCATCTACAAAATGCCCCCCACAACATTTGCTTCATAGGGTTATTGTATGGATGAAAACAAAATAATGTATATAAAACTCCCAGCATAGTCTATGAGCTATAAGCATCTTGGAATTAGTAGTCCTTGTCCTTTTTCCTTAATGGTTATTCCTAAGAACACTACTGTTTTTTACACTAAACCATTACTGCTATACCTCACTTTTCTACTTCATTCATTACTAATTTTTCTTTCTAACTTCCCTTAGTTAAGGCTATATGCTATTTTTGGTCTCATGTGAATCTGACACATTTTTAATGTGACATGCTATAACCTCAAAAGACAAGACTCACCAGAAAGAACACATCCATGGTAAAAAAAAAAATACAGCCATAGCATTTTGAAGGTAAGAAATGCTAAAATTCTGTGGATGAGAGGAGATCAAAGTAAGGGGATCAGAAAACTGTGGGGCGCCTGGGTGGCCCAGTCGGTTTAGCGTCCCACTTCAGCTCAGGTCATGATCTCGCGGTCTGTGAGTTTGACCCCCACATCGGGCTCTGTGCTGACAGCTCAGAGCCTGGAGCCTGTTTCAGATTCTGTGTCTCCCTCTTCCTCTCTCCTCCCCCACTCAGGCTCTGTCTCTCTCTTCTCAAAAATAAATAAATGTTGAAAAAAATAAAAAAAAGAAAATTGACAGAAAAACAAAAGACGGATGATAGTGGTAGCGTTATCAAATAGAAGGCATAAGGTAAAAGGCAGCCTTACATTCTGAACCTAAGTTCATCAGTGTGTGTGTGTGTGTGTGTGACATATGTGTGTGTATAGACACACACACATATGTCACACACACATACATGTACGTTTCAAACAGAATTTGAGCTAAAAATAAACTAGCTTTAGTAACAGCACCAAGTTTATTCCTTTCTGTTCCACCTTCAGTCTTATACAGGTACAAAGAAGACAAGCAGGTGAAATCATATATTCATTCAGTCAGTAGATACTGAACACCTATGTGCTAGGCCATGGGTAAGTCACAAAATAAAGATGAAGCAGTTTCTCCTTTTAAAGTAATCATAATATAATGGCAAAGACATTTAAAAATCAGAAACATAATTATATTAAAAAATAATCACATCAGAGAAAATGATAGGAACACAGAGGAGGGACATCTAACTAAGTCTAGGAGAGACAGGGGTGTGTGGCCAGGGAGTGGTAACCTATCTGGCTACAAAGTACATGTTGGGTTTTATTAGGCCAAAGGGTGGGGAAACAGTATTTCAAACGGAGGAAACTGCATGTGGAAAAGCCCAGGAGCAAAAGCAAAATGGGGAACAGCAAGCAGTTTGTTTGGCACAGGAAAGACAAGGATGAGACTAGAGTAATGCAGGGTTACTTCCTTCCTACAAAGGAAGACTGTTGGCAAGGTTGCAAATTCTGAATGCTCCAAAGAAGTAACCAGTGTGTCAGACGGCAGTGACTTGCTGTGAGAGAGAGTTGAATATTTAAAAGGCTTCAAAGGCTGATGGTTTCACATAAGGAGGGAAAAGTAAGGGTCTGGAGAAATCTACCCATCCTTCCCTCCACCTTCATTACCTGTGGAGTGTCAGAAAACAAGGATCCAATGGGAGGGATTGTAGGTTTCAGGTAAGATAGAGAGAAGGAAAGAGATCTATGGCTGCTAGGGGCTTGTAAGGCGCTGGCAAGCCCCGTCTCAAGGTGTCTGGAGGCTCCTGTTCAGGGAGGATGTCGTTGAGGTCCATGGAGCAGCATCATTTGAAGACTGTCTCACTGTGTTCAACGGAACTGTGGAGAAGTCCTAGGAAAGGCACCAGGAAGAGCCTGTCCTAGCGAAAGCTGCTGGAGGTCTATGAAACAGCTGAAACTGTTGACTCCAGGAAGGGACTGCCGCAGGGTTTTTGTAACAACCCTCAAACAGTCCTCATTTGTGGAACAGGGTGTTCTGGGCAGAGCCTGAGGGTGTGCATCTGGATGGACAGCAAGAGCCCTGGTTAATATGGAGTAGGGCGTAACCTTGGAAGGCACTTGCTTTTACCTTTTCACAAAACAGATCTGTTTTCTATAGCATCCTTGACAATCATCCAGCCCGTCGTGACTAGATACTTAATTCCTCCCGAAGCTTTTCATTCCAATGTCGCACAGTTCTGTTAAAAATCATGATTTTTCACATGAGCTAAAAATGTCCGCTTTCTGATTTCTATCTGTTTGTATTAACTTAATCCATCAGCAAGGTTTAATTTTATTCCTTCTTCCCCTCGACAGCCTTTCAAATACAAAGACAGATATCTTCTTCCCTTGGACATATTCTTTACTTACATTTTTGACTTGTCTAGAATAACTGTGTATATAACAAACACGTTTCAGGTTTACCGATAACCCTCATTACACTTTTGGTCTCTATCTGATCAAGTTGTTAAAAAGCCGTATTAAGGGGCGCCTGGGTGGCTCAGTCGGTTAAGCATCCGACTTCAGCTCAGGTCACGATCTCGCTGTCCGTGAGTTCGAGCCCCACGTCGGGCTCTGTGCTGACCGCTCAGAGCCTGGAGCCTGTTTCAGATTCTGTGTCTCCCTCTCTCTCTGACCCTCCTCCGTTCATGCTCTGTCTCTCTCTGTCTCAAAAATAAATAAACATTAACAAATTAATAAATAAATAAATAAATAAATAAATAAATAAATAAAAAGCCGTATTAAGTAAGCTTTCACAGAGAAGGCATTCTGGACTCCCCAGTGCACTGAATGATGCAATATGTGAGAACACCAACTTTTTTTCCTTTTGGCTAAGATGCCCTATGTCAAAGCCTTTCAGCCTAAGCCACATTATGCTGTATCATTTCATATGCCTCGTACCCCAAACACCTAGAAATACTTGCCAGTCCTTACATAAACCTCAGACTTTGATTCTTTGACATAGCTATGTCTTTGTCATGCTTAGTCCATCAGTCTGGAAGGTCTAACCTAGTCCCTTCCAGCTCTGGCTTTTCTGTTAAAATCTTACCCCCTCTTCAGGTTTAGTCCAAATGCTGTCCACTGAAAAATGTTCCCTGGTTGAATCTGTAAGAAGGATAATGGGTACCATGTAATGATCAGCCTCCCTGTGCTAAGCTCTTTGCCAGGTTCTTCTATACTGTATCGTGTTTAAAGTTTCTTAACCCTCGAAGTATTATTATCTTTGCTTCACAGATGAAAATACAGGTTCAGAGGGTAAGTAATTCCTAAAGGTTACACAATAATTACAACAAAGAAAACTCTGGCCTACCAAATTTAAAGCCCATGAATATGGAATAATGCTGCTCCAAAGATAGTTTATTTTCTTTATAGCATGTATATTATAGCTAAACATTATAGGGAGTCCGAACCAACCATCCACTTCCTTCCCTTCCTTCACAAACAGTCTACATATATGAACTGTCTCAGAAGGTACCAGATTTCCTGTCAATTAGTTTTCAGAAGCATGATGACTGTCTTAAGGAAACGTATAGAAAGGCTGGAAATTAGAAGAGGTGTCTCTGATCTCTAAATTCAGTGACTCGGTGGACTTTAATTCTTGACCAGGAAAAGACAAATACTCAGGAAAGTCTGGTTGTGGCTTTGGGACATTCACTGGTTATATTCCAATCTCATTCTTTCTAATGTTTGAAATGCAGTAAAATCAGATTGGATTTGGTTAAAATGAAGAGAATATTTTAAAATTCACTGTTTTCTTACACCTTTAAAAAAAAAACCTTTTTTCTCCACTAAAAATTTAGTTTTGAAACTTGTGGGTTAAATTGGCATACTGAACAGGTACATTTACTTCTGCAACCTTCTGAAACTCCAATAACATGTCGGTAGTGAGATTTTCTATCTTTATGCTTCCATTGTTTCTAATGAGAAGACAGTAACGTTTTAAATTGATGTTCCCTGTATGTACTGCATTTATGTATAAATAAAAAAAAGGCAGACAATAAGGGAGGATATAATAACAACAAAATTTTGGAAACCGAAAAGAGGATAAACAAGTGGTAAAGAGCTTAGCAGACTTACTGAGTTGTAAGCGAGCAGAGGGACAATCAGAAGCAATCTGAACTATACTTCCATAACCGCCATAAAGCTCAGGAACTGGCGACCCCATGTATTCTTGAAGTGGTAGCAAAATTGGGGTTAAAACAGAACACTAGGTGATAATTTTGCAATGTATACAAATACTGGATCATTATGTTGTGCATCTAAAAGTAATCTATTGCTTCATGACAATTATATCTCAACTAAAAACAACAACAACAACAACAACAAAAAACGAACAGGAAGACTGGCTGAAAATCTATAGGACAATTCTATTTCCAGATCCTCTCCCAACTCCACAGAGCCAGGCAACAACCACTCTCACACACAAGCAAATCAACCAGAATTTTATTCTTCGGAAAGGGAAACATTAGCACCATCAAGGACCAAGGCACTGTATTGAAAAACAAGGTGATTATGTGAACACATGCAGATTAAATGCTGAGATCTCTAGTTGTCCTCCCCACCCTCTGCCTCCAGGATACAGGTAAATACTTTACAGGCTTGTACTTTACAGCTGGATAACTGCAAGATTCTCGACAAGCCCAAGAGGAAAGACTTATGTGGAATGACATTAGGTATTCCCCAATGAAAAAAGCCCAAATTACCCTACAGTAAACCCCAGTAGCGTTAACAACCTCTATCCACACACTGAAAGCTTCCAATGTTTTCTAGTCCTCTCCTCTTAAAAATAAATATGCAATCAAGTATTGCCAAACTCGCAAGAGAAGCCTCTAACGCAAATGACATATCAAGAGCAAACAAAAACCAAAGTAAGAATAAACACTTTTTAAATCATTAATACACTCAGGCAAGAGAAGATGCTACACACGTAACAGGATGCTACTCAGAGGAAAGGAGCTGCTAGAAATTTAAAATATGAAAGCAGAATATGAAAGATGAAAAACAGAAGGGGAAGGTGCAGAGTTAAGGGAATCTCTCAGCGGGTAGAACAAAAAGAGATAGAAAGCTCAAGAGAAGAGATAAGAATGGTAAGTGCAGGAAATCTCATGCTAAATAACAGTAGTCCCAAAAGAGAGATGAGAGAAAGTAAAGAAGAAATCATCAGTGAACTAACTGAAGGAAATTTTGCGGAACTTAATGACTTGAACTTTGAGACTGAAAGGATCCACTGAGGACCTAGCACAATGAATAAAAATAAACCCGTGTATGGTTTTGACTAGAAGTAGAGAAAATGGCATTCAATAACTTATTAACCACTTATCACCAGCGGCATATGTTTTGGGGAAAATGCCAGTAAGTATAATTTCTCCTTAATCTCCTTCCACTTCTCGAAACCCTGCATTATCTTCCTGGACACATACAAAGCAAAGCATATATCAACGAAGACAGTAATTTCATCTGATACAACTGTGCGTTGCCCCTTCTCTTTTCGTTATTATTTTTATTAATTTTTAATGTATATATATTTATTTATTTTAATATGAAATTTATTGTCAAATTGGTTTCCATACAACACCCAGTGCTCATCCCAACAGGTGCCCTCCTAAATACCCATCACCAACCCAGATACCACATGTTTTCGCCCCTTCTCTTTTCAAATGGCACGCTATTCTTTTCAATGTTGAATTCTCAGTACTTAGTCCAAATAGCAAGGTCACTGATTAATTCTATCTTCCATGCACAAACCTTTCCTGAATCCGTGTGATGTGCTAGGCACTATGTTAGGATAAAAGGATGAGAAAGCTTCAGCCTCTGGCCTTTAAAGAATTTATTCATCTTAGTAGGGGAGAGACACACACAATAACTGATAACAGAAATACAAGAGTATTGACAGATTTGATTGTTTTTAAAGAGAAATTCAGCAGGGAGATCAAAAGACAAAGGATAACTTTGTTCAGGAGGGTGAAGAAAGGCTTCATGGAAGAGAAGATGGCCTAGTTGGATAGTGGATAATGAGTAGGAGTTTAGCACATGGACGATGGGGGGAGACATCAGGTAAAAGGAGTATCTACAAAAGCAAAAGCAGAAGGTGGATCTCACCTCAGTGTAGGGGCTCAGCTTTCCTGACATAAAGGGCCAATGGCAGGGGTTTGGGGGCAGCAGGAGGTGAGGCTAAAAAGGGAGGGAGAAGGGCTGTGGGAAGCCTACTGAAAACTATTAAAAGGTTTTAAGCAGGGGGCTGACACGAACAGATCTCCAAGGTTTTCCCTGCTCTCTCCATTATTTTTCATTGCAAGAGTGCTCACATGAATGCCAAGTATTTGAGCAGGGACTCCACCCTGGAGGCAATGAAGAGTCTCTTAACAAAAATCAGTCAATGGGGAACCACAGGGGCATTACGATGCTGTGACCAATGCCGTCACTGGCTGATGAACTGCTTTTTAAAAAAAATTTTTTTTTTAACATTTATTTATTTTTGAGAGCTAGAGAGAGGCAGAGCATGAGCAGGGGAGGGGGAGTGAGAGAGGAGACACAGAATCTGAAGCAGGCTCCAGGCTCTGAGCTGTTTGTTAGCACAGAGCCCCATGTGGGGCCCGAACTCACAAACTGCGACACCATGATCCGAGCCGAAGTCAGATGCTCAACCCACTGAGCCACCCAGGTGCCCCCGATGAACTTCTATAAATGCCAAGTGACATCAGGGTTCAGAGGGTAGTACTGGACTGAACCAGGCCCACTGTAGAGACCATGATTAAGTTACCAAATCTTGTAAGTACTAAAATGAGAGGAGAAAAAAATTTACATTCTGTCCACTTCAAGGACCATTATAAGAATCAAAGATAATGCACATAAAAATCTTTTGATAAAGTATCTCGATCCTTTGTTTGTAAACTGTATGACTTTAGGCAAGTTGTTTAATTTCTCTGAGCTTTGAAGTCCTCATTTGTAAAGTGGGGACAATTCCATCGATCTTCAAGGGTACAAAGAGGACTGAGGGGCCTTGCCTGATACACATTGTAATAGCATCTTAGCCATTTACACTGGCTCACTGAATGTCAACTGGGTCAGTTATGTAGTCCATAATAATTCGCTGAGGACATGAAGTGTACAGGATGTTGGTCAGAATTCCTAGGAAAAATAAGCAAAACTGGAACAAAGGTTTCAAATACTACCCTCATGCTCATGATCAGGTCAATTCAAGAACACAGCAACAAGTACCTATGAGCTTAAAGATTTCTCTGGAATCTCATGCAGGAATTATCCAAGAATATGACTTTCTCATTGGCATTTCTGTGTACCCACACACATTCGCAACCATGTGTGTATGTGCACGCGTGCAGAAACATTAAGACTCGCTAAGGAAAAATAAATCTCTCACACTTGGAAATTAAGGAACTGCACAGGCAGCAAATCTTCTGGGTGAAGGTGATGCAGTGGGTTATACAAGCCAATAATTTATGCTAGGGCTTCACAAAACGTTAGACACTAGGAAAGGAACCAAAATAAGTCCAATTACATCCATAAAAAGGTATGACTAGCTGTGCTGCCCGGGCTGGGATGCTGTTTCTTGCTATAAACAGAAATGGCTAAATCTGGATGACTGAACAGTGCAATAATAAAAACAAAGCATGTTATAATAGCTGCTGCTAGATCCACAACCTTGGGGATCAGTCAAATAATACCTGTTGCCATAGATACACAATCTCGTGGGTTTTTGTTTTTGGGGGAAAAATAAGTTCAGATCATTTTTAAACTAGCAATTTGTCTGCCTAGGTTTTGTTAAGTCTGTTACATGGTTATGATAAAATATGATCTTTCATATTAAGTCACTTATGACCTTGGTAAAATATTACTTTATACTGACTCTTGGGACACTTTAATTTTATGAAACATGCACTTTAGTTTTTAAAAGTATGAAAGCAAAACTATATATTCCTAATTTACTACCTCATGTTAACAAGACATCAAAGATCAGGGAATATAAAGGAGAAAAATACACCAAATCTCCATCTCGATAGTTGCAGCTATGAAAGGATACCTGCAATTAAAACAATATATAGACAATACTTTAAATACTTCAACATACAAGGAATAGGTCCGATTGGCTTCCTGGATCCATGTCTCCCTGCCCCATATTTCACAGAAGGTGGTTATCAAACAAAGTGAAAGGTGGTGGGAAAATCCAACACCCACTTCAGGGCAGAGGTCAGCGGTTTTACAGATGTGTGATGGCAAGTATTTCTGGAATACAGGGTGAAAAGAACTAAAGATTACAGCTCATGGATGAAGCTAGGTCATCCACAGATCAAAAATATGTCTTACGCAGCTCCATTAATAGACTCAAATTTTAAATTACAAATCTGCAACTAGGAGGAAAGTCCCCTTTGTATTTAAATCAGATTACTTTCCTCTTAATTAGTTACCTATCTGCTTCCTGAAGGAATGGGCCTCTGAATACTCTGGAACTGGGAGGGGAAGTGGATTTTCGCGGGGCATCGCAATCTGGGGGCTCAGCAAGGTTGCAGCACAGCAGTGTGAGAACACTGGGCATCAGCAGGCACAAGGCATCTGGCTGGTAGCAGGAGTTTTTTCCTTTTCCCTAAAAGGAATAACTGAGTTGGGAAAAGGAAAAGGACTTGGAAACACGACAATGAGAAAGCTGCCTACTTTTTTTTTTTTTGTTAAGTTTACTTATTCATTTTGAGAAAGAGCGAGAGACTGTGTGCATGCATGCAAGCAGGGCAGGGGCAGACAGAGGGGGGTGAGAAGAGAATTCCAAGCAGGCCCTGCGCTATCAGCACAGAGCCCGGCATGGGGGTTGATGTCTAGCTTAAATTGGTTTCCTCTGTAAAAGACAGGCAGAAATACACAAGAAAGCCCTATCTGTTTTGCATTTATATTTTACTAAACCCCAATGCTACTCAAAGTGCCGGTATGTAATAAACTAAGGAGCTTGTGCCAGAATATAAATACATGCACTACTTCCTTCACTGGGAATGTCTTTATAGGAAAAAAATTGCATCTGAACTAAGCAGTGTGTTCACTGACAGGGCTGACTTACGTTTGGTGCGAGTTCCTTGTCTTGCTGCACACTGGTAACAAGCAGCTCTGTGGGCTACAGACTGCCTGCTGGTCCATGGACCACACTTTGAGTCGCCCTGGTAGAGGCAACCTCAGTGCAACTTACACCCAAGTGATATTCTTCTAAGAAAAATAAGTTAGAAAATAATCACCCTGCTAGAAGGGGGCCATAAAGGGAACTAACTTTTATTATTATGTTCCAAGGCCTTTACATATGTTATTTTATTTAACCTTTTTGATTACTCTGTATTGGCAGTATTAACACTCATGACTGAGGTTCAGAGAGGTGCCCAACTTACCTAAAGTCATGCGACCAATATAGGAGCCATGATACGTGATCTCCTTAGATCTCCTGCGGCAGTGAGTATCATTGGCTAATGGCTCCAACCACTGTATGTCTGGGTCTCTACTGTATTCATGCCACTCATTCCTGTAGGCTGCTCCCAGACTGTCATATTTGGGTGAGACATGGGACTTCTCCAGTGGTCACCTCTGGCTTGAGGACTTCCCATCAACCTTCCCATCAATCTTCCTTAGAACCGAGTTGCAGTATTAGTAGACCGAGTAACTGTCTAAAGACTCTTCCTACCCAGTTCTTATTCCTTCCTCCAAGTACACCTACATTGAGTCTGAAGTCTCTTCTTCCCCCTTCTTCTGCTCCCTCTTCCAATAAATCTTTGTACATAGAATCCCCTCTGCTTCTGGTTGAATCCAAACTAACGCAGTAATGTTAGTAAATGTGGATGCTGGTACTGAACCATGTGGTTATTTTGGGGGGAGAGAATGTTGGTATAGAATTAACTACAGTGAGTCTAACACACTGTACTTTACTCACAGTGGAGGAATACAAGGAGCAAATTTAAAAGGCAACTACTGTCTAACTTTCTCTTTTTGAACCTGGGGTAATACACAAAGAGTGAAGACCGAAGGTGGAAGGTAATGATGTTAGTAGTGAGATTAACAGAAGTGTGTAGGCTAGCAGATTTGCAAAATTGACACTTATTACTATTATTAACTTCATCCTGCAGGTTTTGAAAAAGCAGTAAGAGCAAAAACCTAAGTATTACCAAAGGGTACCATGTTGCCATGGTGCTGCCATATCCCCTGAAGGCAATAATTTATGGATTCCTCAAATGGAGAGTCACATTATTGCAACTTTGCCGAATGTCTCAAATGGATAAGATAATGAATGAAATTGAAGAGATATTTATTTATAAACATCTATTTCGGTCAAGGTGGTGTGGTGGAGAATTCATCAGAATAACTAGATTTTATACACGTGGACTATTTTTCATATGGGCCAACTTCTTTTATACCCCCTCATCCACCAGACTCTCATACAGTACATTTAATTAATAGTGTTTGGCTGACATATCCAAAAGGTACACAAACTCTTTATATATTCTGAGTTTTAGATTAAAAGTAGAAAAGCAAGATAACTTATAAAGTACAGGGAAACTAGAATAATGTATTTTGTTTAGCAAAGGAGAGTATATGGAAGTAAGATATTAATTAACTTTTAAAATAAATGATATTAGATATCCATTTTTAATGACTATGTTTTAGGGAGCAAAAGAGAATAAAAATGACAACCTAATAATGAATGTCTTTGTTCCTCATATCTTTCCTATCTTACCAGAATAAAGACCTTAGACCACTACTAAAAGCTCTGAATTCTCCTGGACTCTTAAATTCAGATATTAATAACTCCGTTATAGAAATAAATAAAAAAGCACTGATGGAAGATGGAAAGTGCATTAGTGTTCATGTTATCTCTCCCAGTATGAATTTAATGGGTATCTTAATAAGGAGTTATAAACTAATGTCACTGATTAGGAAATATATCCACTCACATCCTTCAGTAACCTCCAGTGGGGCTTGGTAGTGATGTCTGAGTGGAATTACTATAAAGCAAATGATGAATTAGTGTCGGGGCAAAGGGACACATAAATGTGTCTCAGAGATGAAACAATTATATTCTATATCACAAGTTAAAGGTCGACTCAAAAGACAGTGCAGTCAGTCCTAAAGCAGGGCTAACCAATTTGGCTAAGCCCATTGCTTGGAAGTTGCTTAAGCTTAAAGCTGTTTTGATAGCTGGGCCACAGGCTTCCTTGGCTATAATAACCTGAAAGTAACATTTACGTGTTTTAAGTCTCTTTTAATCTCCTAAATACCATGAAGTGATGTTTATCAGATCTTAAGATGCAGGCACATTCCACTCAGATGATTTCATTCTCGGGGGACCTCGTCATTATGAAGGCTTATTAAAAGAAGGTGAAGGTTCATAAGCTTTTAAGAATCCTAAGTGACACTGCAAACTAAATCTAAAAAACTTGCTTTTGGCTTGGCTATACAAAATAATTTCCTTTTCGTGGTTAGTTTAGTGGTCATAGTTCAGCAAGCTTTAGATAAAGTGACCACCACAATTAGTCTATCAAAAATGTAGACATTGTTTCTCTCACTTTCTGTTCTAATTACATTCGATTGTAACACTCAACATGGGGCTTGACTTGTAAGTGGTAAATGCCCAAGTACCCACAAACTCATTTACTAGTAAGTATTTAAAACACCTTCCATGCTTTTAGGCACATTTTGAAGAAAAGAGATTTATCCCGGACTCGGTCTATTCATTTATTTGGAGTTTATTTTTACATTATGCCACCTTAAAATGGTCACAAATATTGTTCCCAATTTATCTTTCCATAACATGAAGGAGAAAACAAACATCAAAAATACCCCATGCTTATTTGTTTCCGTGATTTATTTAGAATTCCTCCTTAACCAAGGAGCGTCAGTTTCCTAATTTGTAAATGAGGATAATAAAAACGTGAAAGGGTTATTGTGAAGACTGCGGATAGAGAATAAAAAGTGCTTTGCATAGAGATAATCAATAACAATAGACATTCTTAACTGTGAAGCTAAGACAAATGAACTTCCAAGTGCTCTAGTTCAAAATCCTTTTCCCTCTGGTACATGACACTGAAATACCCAGTCCTTAGTAGTAGCACGTATTTTTCAGAGACTGCAAGAATTCACTGAAATAGCATTACACGTATACCTTTTTATTTTTGTTATGCTATAATGTTTTCATGTCAAGATATAATATACATATAAGCAAAATGCTTAAAGCACGTATGCGCATTGTTTAAAGGGCCATTATAAAACAAACCCCTGTGCAGCCAGCACTCAAGCCAAGAAAAAGAATGCTGCTAGTGTCCCAGAAGCTCCCCATGAGCCCCTTTCTCATTATGAGCCCTCTTCTCTCCCAGAGGCAGTCACCATGCTTGCTTTTCGTATAGTTTCCATCCTGAGCAATATAGTTTAACCTTGCCTAGTGTTGAACCGTACATAAATAGAATAACATTATGGAGATTCTCTTTTGTTTTGCTTCTTTTACCCAACATTATGTTTGTGAAATTCATCCTTATCATTGCATACAGCTATAGTTCCACGGCTGCACAGTATTCCATTACACAAATATATCATGATTAATGATAAACATATTGCTGACAGATTTTAAGCTGTTTCCAGTTTCTGGCTATTACTATTAATGCTGCCATAAACATTCTCATATGTGTATCTTTAACTACACTGGATAATGCCAAATTGCTTTCTAAAATGGTTTTTATCAGTTTATGCTCCCATCACCTCTACGTTAAGAGATGCCAATTTGTTGTGCTGTTGTTGTTGCTGTTGTGTGTGTGTGTGTGTGTGTGTGTGTGTGTGTGTAGTTATTGTTTTTGTTTTTATCGTGGATGCGCTCAAAACAAGATTGGGAAGAATCGCAGAACACTACCGCTAGAAGGAAATGGAGAGATTATTTATTTCAACACCCCTATTTTAGAAGGATCTAGGGCTTAGAAAGATGAAGAGACTTGCCTAATGTCATAGTGGGTCAAAGAGGCAAAGTGAGTCAGAGAACCAAAGAGTTACAGGCAACACTGAAGCTAAAATGAATATAGGGCTTTTTCTAAAAACATTAAGTTGCCTTGCAAGGCAGTCTAAAAACAATGAGATAAAACTGTTATCTGTAAAGGTGAACATCAAGGGGACAGAAATGTTTCAGAGCAGTTTAAAAAGGTGGCAACAACATTATATTGCACAATAGACCTCTCTGAGCCCCATCATATACATAAAGACATCGAGGCCCAGACAGAAAATTCTTATACAACAACACAATCATCATGACAATACTGAACCAAGAATTTAAGCCATGCTCATTTGTGCTTATGTTCCTAACCATATTATACTGTCCTAAAACCTACTCAGCCAATGGTATACTGCTATGTTTTAAAAAGTACAAAAGGGGCGCCTGGGTGGCTCAGTCAGTTGAGCATCTGACTCTTGGTTTCAGTTCATTCAGGTCATGATCTCACGGTTCATGAGATCAAGCCCCCATGTTGGGCTCTGTGCTGACAGCCTGCTTGTAATTCTGTCTCTCTCTCTGACCGTCCCCTACTCGTCACACACTCAAAAAGTCTCTCTCAAAATAAATATATGAGCATTAAAAAATAAAATAAAAAAATAGAAAATTAAAAAGTATGAAAAAAGCATGTTGATTTTGTTAATTTTACTAAGAACTAATGAATACCAAAGGGAAAGCACATACTATTAAGAAAAAAAAAAAATGTACCTAGGTAACCTCTTTAAAGCTAGTCTCTTTCTACCTGCTGGCATATCATACAATTTGAGGGTAGAAGCCCAGTACTAATAGTAATAGATGGATTAAGAAATTTGGTTTCTAGTCCCAGGTTCACTAGGAAGCATTTGTGCCATTTTGAGAATGTCAAGAAACCTTACTAGGCCTTGGGTTTTATCTGAAAATATATATAATTATATATTTTATTATATGTATTTAATATATGTTTATATATACACATTTTATTATAAAAGCAATAAGGTACTCAAATAAAAAGAATCAGAGACAGGTAAGTAGAAAAATTACCCCCAATCCCACAAAACCAACACATAACACAATTCTGACACATATCTGTGTGCTGTTTTTCCCCCTACATAAAGGGTGAATGTTTATTTGGTGCCTTTAAAATTTTTATTTTCATAGCTGTAATCATAGTATATACCTTCAACTCCATATCCTCCTTTCATCACCAATAACAAATGTGTTTCTATCCTATTACCTAATCTTCATAAAAATTTTAATGACTGTGGGTGCTCTTCAGTTTATTTAACCTACTCACTGGATAGCTATTTTCAGTTATGATAAACACCTTTTAACTGTTTTCAGGAAGTTAGAATTATTTCCTTATGATAGAGTTCCCAAGAAGAATTACTAAATCAAAGGTGAAAGTTCTTCTTCTTCTTCTTTTTTTAATGTTTATTTATTTTGAGAGAGAGAGAGAGTTGGGCACAGGGGCAGAGGGAGAGGGAGAGAGAGAATCCCAAGCAGGCTCCATGCTGTCAGTGCAGAGCAGGAAGCTGGTCTCAATCCCACAACCCTGGGATCACAACCTGAGCCGAAATCAAGAGTCAGACGCCCAACCAACTGAGCCACCCAGGCACCTCAAAGGTGAAAATTCTTACTAAATCTACTTCAGAGGAGAAATGATGAGGGTTAGTATATAGGTTTTTAATGTGAAAGCACTTTGAAAACTACAAAGCACTATGTAAATGTATGGTGGTATTACCATTATTATAAGTCCATATTGTATGGACTTACATTGACCCATTATTTACCTGGAATGGTAAATATATATAGCATACTGTTCACAAACTGTATCTTAGAGAATCAAAGAATCTTTTTGATCATGCTGTGGTAAGTAAAAAAACTTGGAAGGTGATAATAAAAGAAAGCAACAAACAGAATGAAATGAGTGGTAAAGTTAAGAAGCACAAATTCAAAGAATATTAGGACTGATATGGACCTCAGAGTACATAAAGCTCAGCCCCTTTATTCTTTAGATGAGAAGACGGAATCCCAATAGAAGACTTGTCCAAGGTTCCAGCAAGTAATAAGAGATGGACTAGAACACCACAATTTCTAATTGTTGGTGCTATGTTCTTTCCATTAAACCATTTCATCTACCTTTTTGGAGTCCTTTGGATGATAATATTTTTTTCCTTCCGTTGTATCTACTCAAGTTATTTAACTGTAAAATGCTAGTCTGAGTTTATAATATATATACCTTCTAAATTGACAACCTATACAAGTATCTACAAAGCTGGTGTTCTAAATACAGGACTCTTATTTGGGTCTATCCACAGGTAACTGTGGGTCTGTTAGAATAACCGTCTTTCCCATTCTCTTATTAAAATATAAATTAGCAAAATATAATCATTAAAAGTTTCAAAATCTGGAATCTCAAACCAACTGTGCTATCTTCCCCTAAAAGCTAGAGATCCTGGGTTTTGAATCAGAAGACCAAGGTCCAAGTTTTGGCTCTACCCTTTAATGGATTTGTGTGACCTTGAATTAGTGCACTCAACTTGTTCAAAGCTTAGTTTCCTTATTAGCAAACAGTAATTGTATGCCTCATAGGGTTATGGGAGATTATAAGAAAAAGTGCCCTGTAGGGGCACCTGGGTGGCTCAGTTGGTTAAGCATCCGACTTTGGCTCAGGTTATGATCTCACGGTTCTTGAGTTTGAGCCCCACACTGGGCTCCCTGCTCTCAGCACAGAGCCTGCTTCAGATCCTCTGTCTCCTCTCTCTCTGCCCCTCTCCCGCTCACATGAGCACACACACACTCTCTCTCAAAAATAAAAGTCAACATTAACAAAATAAAAACAAAAAGTGCCCTGTGACTTGTACAATGCTAAGCTACAGACATTATTATGATTACCTGTATAACTATTATACCAAGCAATAGAGAAGAAATAAAAGTTTAGTGCTCAAAGCCCAATCTACCATGCTTAATTGAGGACAAAGCCTGACTCAGTGTCTGTTTTCATAAGGATGAAGAGAACAAGAGATTTGCATTTTGTGTTTGAATACCTTGAATAGATAGCACCACCTCTTTTATGCCTTTCTAAAATTATCCCATGATGAGTTAAAAATATTATATCAATTTGCAAACAGCAAAACAGGAAAAATACTGCTAAATTTGGGTAAGTACTCTAGGAATGCAATGTTCCCTCTGATTAAAAATGCAATGCCCCAGAAAGGGGTTAACATATTATAGACAATAATTACAGAGGAGGAGACAGTGAGAAGAGCTCATTGTCCAGGAAACCAGAGTAAGTCATGTTATCAAGAAGCCTGGGGAGAGACACTGACTGATTCCAGTGCATATATCTGCTCTCAGCTTTGCTCACACTAGTACCTCTGCTTGGGGGATCTTTACCTTCTCTTCTCTACTTCCCTTCCCTCTACTTCTTTCAGAGCAAACGGTGACTCGCCCTTAAACGTCCAGCTTGAGGGGCTCCTGGCTGGCTCAGTCGGTTGAGTGTCCAACTCTTGATTTTGGCTCAGGTCATGATCTAACGGTTCATGGGTTCAAGCCCTGCATTGGGTTCTGTGCGGACAGAGAGGGGCCTGCTTGGGATTCTGTCTCTCTCGCCCTCTCTCTCTGCCCCTCCCCTGCTTGCGCTCTCTCTCAAAATAAATAAATAAATAAATAAATATTAAAAAAAAAAAAAAGGTCCAGCTTGAACGTTTCCTTTAGGAATACTTCCCAAATAATTTTTCATATATTATTAGCACACACTACACTATGGTGCTGGTCAGGAGGTGCACTAGATCTGGCTAGGAGGTGAGCACCAGGTTTAGGAACCAAGTCCTATCCATTCTTGTCTCCCCAGTGCCCAGCCCAGGACCTGACACAGAACAGGGGATGAATTAGCCCTACTTGGAGCCACAGAAAACACCAAGAGAGTAAACAGAAATACGCATACCAGTCATAGGTCTAAGATGAATGAAAAGAACATCTACAGCAAATAAAAAGTGCCAAGCAGAAGAAAAGAATGAAGAAATGAACCAGACAGTGGGAGACAGCGGTCCAGAAGAGGCTCTTTCATATATGCCTTCATCCAGCCTTTGCCCTACTGCCAGAGCAAGGGAACCGACAATCCTAGAGAGGACTGGGGGGAAAAAAGGAGGTAAAAAAAGAGAAATAAAGACTGACATAAGTCTGTGACTTAGCAAATTCTTCATTCTTAGCTGCAAGGCCTACATATTATTTCTTTATATCTTATACCCTTTTGGCGGTTCCAAGCCCAGTACCTATAGTTTTTAAAAAGGCATATTTATCAAAAGGTATTGGTTATTCACAAAACAACTTGAAACAGCAAATAAATCTATGAAATACGCGAACTTAACACTCACTAATAATTAAAAAGTTATAGGGGTGCCTGAGCGTCTCAACTGGTTGAGCACTCAACTTTGGCTCAGGTCATGGTCTCACGGTTCATGAGTTAGAGCCCTGCATCCAGCTCGCTGCTGTCCGAGCAGAGCCCGCTGTAGATCCTCTGTCCCCCTTCTCTCTGTTCCTCCCTCACTCATGCTCTCTCTCTCTCAAAAATCAATAAACATCTATTTAAAAAAAGCTACAAATAAAAGCATAGAGATATATTTCTTCTCTCATATGAAAAAAGGTTAATAAACATACAATATACAATAACATGTAATGTATAATATTGACAAGAGGGTAAAGAAGCACATATATACCTAACTTTAAAATATATATATTCTTTGACCCAACAGTTAGGTACTTATCCTAAGCAAATAACAGAACGCAGGTATTATTAATGAGGAAGGATGCTTCCTCATTCCAATGTTGTATACAATAGGGGAATCTTGGAAATCCATCTAAATGTTCACCAACAAGGAAACTGTTAATTACAGTATGTCCATCTGACAAAAGGCCATGGTGACAACAAAATTTTACACAATTATATTCATCAACATGAATTTACCTTCACAATACAGTTAAATGAAAAAAGTAGAACAAAGCATAGAATGCATGCTCTGAAACCATTTACATAAAATTTTACTTATTTAACTTATGCATATATATATTTGCATAGATATTTGGAAAGATGTTCACCACGATATTACAATGGTCGTCTCTGAGTAGGAGAAACCCAAGTGGCTTTATTTTTTTTCCTTAGTGCTTTTCTGTATTTTAAAAATTTACACTGAGACTGGATCATTTCCACGATAAAAGTAATTTCTATTTTGGAAAAAAAAAAAAAAAAGAAAATGATCACCTTAACTTGAAACTAAAAACTCATTTACACTAAACAAGTTGAATACTTTTCCTTCCATAGACATGGTACTCACTGATGCAGCTAAAAAGGCAATTTTCCCTTCTTTTACTTATTTGTAACTGTAGCTCGTTATCTACTTCCACACATTGTCACCTCATTTCCCATTTGTGGCATATGGGATTTATCACAAAGATTACCCCGTACTTTGCATTCTAGTATTTAGCAAACATATTTAGCACTTACTCTGTTCCAGGCACTATTCTAAGTCTTTTTAAATACTATCTAATCCTTATAACAGCTCTAAGGGATAGGAACTGTACCTCTAATTATAGGCATTCTTATTATTCTCATTTTACAGGATATGAAAGCACAGAGAGATGAAGTAACTTATCCACAATCATATAGTTTAAAGTGATACAACTGGCATTGAACGCTTGCAGTCTAGAGCCATAGGACTTGCTCTGAAACACTCACTATGCTGTATTTATTTTAGTGCATTTTATTCTAGGATTTTGGCCTTTCACTTGATAAAGTTACATTCATTAGGATCACAATTTTATCATCCCTGGAAACCCAAGTGTGGACACTTTAAAATGCTTGTTTCTAATAGGTACCAAAATTTACATATAATAATTTTTTGAAGTTCATTCCCTTAAATAGCTTATACCTAAGTCATGCTGGTTCCTTTGATGCCAACTAAAATCAGACTTTTCATAGGTATTACTTCTCATAATTCATTTCATGAGGCTTAACCATAAAAAATAGCTACAATTTATAGTCTACCTTCTCTGAATTACACACTGTATATTTCATTGCAGTTGAGGTGCATTCTTTAAATATTTTCCTCCCAGCAAAGAATGTTACTCAATTGAGGTGCTTTGCAAAAGGCTAATGTCATTACTGAATAAGGAATCTCTCTCTCTCTCTCTCTCTCTCTCTCTCTCTCTCTCTCTCTTTTAATTTAAATTTAAGTTAGTTAACCTACAGTAAGTATTCGTTTCAGGAGTAGAATTCAGTGATTCATCACTTACATATAACACCCAGTGCTCATCCCAGAAAGTGCCCTCCTTAATGCCCATCACCCATTTAGCCCGCCCCCCACCCACCTTCCCAGCAGTTTATTTCTTTAAATGAAGAAAATAATTTGGCAGCTTAAAATATGAAAATATGCAAAGTAAAATGCTAAAGTAAATCTTTTAAAACAACTAGGAAAAAGGAAGAGAGAGAAGTTACCAAAGAGGCTAAACAAAACAGGCTGCTAAATTCACACTTTGCTCTTAGGTAGCTGCAGATAAAAGGGAAAGCTGTTATTTAATATTTCTCTTTGTCTGATAAAAGGAAACCAAAAAAACAAAAACAAAAAACAAAAGGAAACCAGCAAGTGGGGTCCCCTGCATCAGTCTGAATTTCTTTGCTCATCCTTCGGAGGTTCAGTTCATCTAAATGTAAAATGTGGATAACAATACTAACACTTTCTCTCGCAAAGAAAAAAAAGGGATGATATATGTGATAGATCTTTGTACTCTAAAATAAGCTATATAAATGTGAGTTACAATTGTTTTATTTTTCATTTTGGAAGCTATTTTTGACATGGGATTTCTAGTGTCAGTTTAAAGTGGAAAGAATTTCCAACAAGGTAAAAATATTTTGTCTTGTCAATTTATCACTTGGCATCTAAAGAGTCCAGTGATCACAACTACTAAATCATTAAAAATGTCTTGTAAACTGGTTAATAACTGACATGGTTCTTTAAAAATTAATAATGAGCACTTAACCAATTACTTATAACTACAAAAAGGTAACGTTCTCTCTTTAAATACAGAATACTTTTGAAAAACTATTAATAATTTTTCTACCTCAATTAATGCCTTCATTTAAATAGGAATAAATCAAGATACATTTAAATATATATTTGAATACACACATTTTTATTTTATTTATTTATTTTTCAACGTTTATTTATTTTTGGGACAGAGAGAGACACAGCATGAATGGGGGAGGGGCAGAGAGAGAGGGAGACACAGAATCGGAAACAGGCTCCAGGCTCTGAGCCATCAGCCCAAAGCCTTACGCGGGGCTCGAACTCCCGGACCGCGAGATCGTGACCTGGCTGAAGTCGGACGCTTAACCGACTGCGCCACCCAGGCGCCCCGTAAATACACACATTTTTAAACAGAAATAATAACTATCAATCTTAACTATAAGATGTTCAATCAGTAACTATTCACCAAACACCCCAAATACTCCCAGGGAGCTCATACAGACCACACTGAGGTTCAAGTATAAAGACTGTTAACTATGGTGCTAAGGTCAATGATGGCCAAACCAAAACCATCCTTCCTATCTCTGCTATTAAGGTAACTTTCTGCTTCATCCAGGCTGGTCTTGATATACCTTAAGCAGTGCTTCTTCTGCACCATAGCTCCCCCTCTGCTCTCACTACCCAGACCCAGATCCCCCTATCCTCGAATTCCAGGTTCAGGTGCCATAGCTTTCTACTGAAGCAGTGTTTCTCCACATCAGCCTAACAGGAATGACAAATCAAAATGAAGAATAAAAATGGCAGCTACCATTGACTGAGTACCTTTCTGGGGCAAATTCTGAGCTATAAACTTGACACCCATTGTTTCTAGTCCCCACAACAATCCTAGGAGGATTATCCAATCTTTAAAAAGATAAGGAAAAGGAGGTGCAGTGAGATTTTATCACATGCCCAAGTTCATCCAGTCAGTGGGATGCATACCCAGGTATGTGGACTCTAAACTACCGCAGGACTCTATCTGCCATGAGCCAGATCTGCATCTTGAACAGAACTTCTCCCTTGATAGTGATCATTGCATGTCTTGTACTGCTGGCTAACTACTTACATATTGTACATATTTTTAATTCCCCTCCCCTAAAAATAGGCAGCTTGAGAGTAAAGTCAGCCTTTCACAGGCCTTGCACAGTTCAAACACTCAGATATTTGTGGGTTGACATATATACATACACATAAGAAAATGTGATTTTTCTACTTAAAAAAAATTTTTTTTTAAGTTTATTTCTAACAGAGAGAGAGAGAGAGAGAGAGAGCGCGCGAGCGAGCGGAGGGGCAGAGAGAGAGGGAGACACTGAATTCAAAGCAGGCTCCAGGCTCTGAGCTGTCAGCACAGAGCCCCACGCGGGGCTTGAACTCACAAACAGTGAGATCATGACCTGGACCAAAGTCGGATGTTTAACTGACTGAGCCACCCAGGCGCCCCATGATTTTTCTACTTTTAAAGAGAAAAAAAAATCACACAGGATTATGAGTTAATTATCATCATCTTTCAAAGTAAGGATTTGACTGAAAATCTGCTTTGTCCACAGCAGCATAAAGCTTAGGTGTGAACCGATTTAGTGGAAAACCATTATAGGACCCACAGAAAAGTTTGAGAAACAAGATTTCTGCCACTATGAACTGCTTTAATATTCACCTTACTATATCTCATATCTGAGTATGTCACTTTATAGGGCAGAAATATATTAATATATATGTAACATAATAATACATGTAACAAGGGGCGCCTGGGTGGCTCAGTTGGTTAAGCTTCCCACTCCAGGTTCCAACTCAGGTCATGATCTCACAGTGCATGGGTTTGAGCCCCGCATCAGGCTCTGTGCTGCCAGCATGGAGCCTGCTTGGGATTCTCTGTCCCCTTCTTTCTCTGCCTCTCTCCTGCTCATGCACACACTCTCTCTCAAAGATAAATAAACATTAAAAAATATGTAACTATATATATACACATATATGTATATATATAAAGTACATATTAGTGCTAACTAATATTATAACTAATTATAATATTATAACCATA
Organism: Lynx canadensis; assembly: GCF_007474595.2. NCBI lineage: Eukaryota > Metazoa > Chordata > Mammalia > Carnivora > Felidae > Lynx > Lynx canadensis. The sequence goes on from NC_044312.2 coordinate 56,312,834, forward strand.
TTTTAAAGAAAACCCTAGAAGAATAAATGTCCAAGATTAGAAGAATGGTTAAATAAATTATAACATATGCACAGAAATGAAATATATTTAATATATAATATAATGTATATATATAATATATATAATATATATATTGACTAAGAGTTTTTAATGGGTTAGGAAAATGCTTGTGTTAAAAGACAAAAAGATATAGAGCAGTATATATAATGTTACCTCAACTATGTAAGAAAAAGACAAAAAGTTTGGAAGATCCAGAAGGTACGTATGCATGAGGAGATTGTAGACTATTTATAGAAAATCTGTTCTTCTATCTTCTTTTGTACTTTAAAAAATTTCTACAATTGGCATATATTATTATTGAATTTAGAAAATATTTTTTAAAGAAAAAAGATACAGGGTGCTACTAGCATAAGGACAGATATACAGATTAATGGAACAGAATTTAGGGTTCAGAAATAAATCTTCACATTTATAGTTAATTAATTTTCAGCAAGAATACCAAGAGAATTCAATGAGTGGAGAGTAGTCTTTTTACCAAATTTTTCTGAGACAAATGGATACGCACATGCAAAAGAATGAAACTGGACCTCTTCCTTAAACTCTACAAAAAAAAATTATTTCAAAATGGATCATAGACCTAAACATATGAACTAAAACTACACAGAAGCAAACTTTGTGCATTCCCACCAACCATGCAAGAGAGTTCCTCTTTCTCCACATCATTGCCAACACTTGTTTCTTGTGTTGTTGATTTTAGCCATTCTGGTGGGGAGATTGGTTAAATAGGTGATGGGGAGTAAAGAGTACTTGTGATGAGTACCAGGTGATGTAGGAAGTACTGAATTACAATACTGTATACCTGAAACTAATATTACACTGTATGTTAACTAACTGGAATTTAAATAAAAACTTAAAAAAAAACGCTTAAAACCTTTGTGCTTCAAAGGACACTATCAAGAACACGAAAAAGCCTATGGAATGGGAGGAAATATTTGCACATCATACATGTGAGAAGGGACTTATGTCTAGGTTGTATAAAGTACTCTTAGAACTTAATAACAAAGACAAATAGCCCAATTTAAAAATGGGCAAGGTGTCTGACTGAACATTTCTCCAAAGAACATATTACAAATGTCCAATAAACACATGAAAGATGCACAACATCATTAGCCATAGGGAAGTTCAACTCAAAACCACAATGAGATACCATGTTACTTCCAGCAAGATGGCTATAATGAAAACCACAGAAAATAATAAGTGCTGTCAAGGATGTAGAGAAATTGAAACTCTTATGCACTGCTGGTGGGAAGGTCAATGGTGCAACTGCTTTAAAAATAGCCTGGCAATTTTTCAAAATGTTAAACAGTTACCATATGCCTCAGCGATGTCACTCCTGGGTAAATACCCAAGACTAATGAAAATATATGACCCCACAAAAACTTGTAAATGAATGTTCATAGCAGTATTATACATGATAACCAAAAACTGTATAAACAATCCAAATGTCTACCAACTGATGAACTGATGAATAAAATGTGGCAGATCCATGTACATCTTCAAATAGCCAAAACGATTTGGCAATGAAAAGGAATGAATGATACATGCTATCACATGGATGAACCTTGAACCTATGCTAGCGTAAGATACCAATCACAAAGACCACACATTGTATGACTCTATTTATATGAAATGTCCAGAACACACAAATCTATAGAAATAGAAAGTAGAATGATGGCTGGATGGAGGTCTTGGGGAATGGGGAATGACTAATGGGTACAGGGTATCTTTGAAGGCAATGAAAATATTCTAAAGTTGACACGTTGTGATAGTTGCATGACTCAATGAATATACCAAAAACCACTGGATTGCATATTAAAAGATTTTTTTGAAGCTTATTTATTTATTTTTGAGAGAGAGCAGGGGAGGGGTAGAGAGGGGGAGACAGAGAATCAATACCAAGCAGGCTCCGCACTGCCAGCACAGAGCCTGACGTGGGGCACGAACCCACGAACTGTGAGATCATGACCTGAGCTGAAACCAAGAGTTGGACGCTCAACTGACTCAGCCACCCAGGGTGCCCCTGGATTACACATTTTATTTTTTAAAAATTTTTTTTTCAACGTTTTTTTTTATTTATTTTTGGGACAGAGAGAGACAGAGCATGAACAGGGGAGGGGCAGAGAGAGAGGGAGACACAGAATCGGAAACAGGCTCCAGGCTCTGAGCCATCAGCCCAGAGCCCAACGCGGGGCTCGAACTCACGGACCGCGAGATCGTGACCTGGCTGAAGTCGGACGCTTAACCGACTGCGCCACCCAGGCGCCCCTGGATTACACATTTTAAATGGATGAATTGTATGACTGTGTGAATTATACCTCAGTAAAGCTTTTTTTTTTTTTTTTTTTTAAGATATAGGTATAGGACTTGAAAAAATGGTTTCTACTATATTACTGGCAAATTTTGTAGGCAGCAGGGGAGGAAAATGGCAATCTGACTATTAAAACATCCTTGGAATTTGTATTCTTGATTCCAAGAATTAAGAAAATAAAAATGCGTTTTCTCCCCATGTGTTATGTACATTGGACTGTATGTTGAAGAAATAGACATGAATTTAAGCTGCTGGGGGTAAGCTGGCACTGATCCCTTCTAAATAGCTGTGCACTGTGGGCCCTGTGAGTAGACAAGTTTTAGGGAAAGACCACGTCCTTGGCAGAACGGAGGTTTCCAACTGATTTTGGAAGGAGAAGCTACTTTTACTTTCTATGAAGTCTTAAAATAACTTGAGAGGAAAGAGAGGTAAAAGAGTAAAAGGAAGAGAGGTCATTAAGTTCCCGGGTTCTAATCCTGGTTCTTCTACTGAACTCATGATCTCAGGGGTCCCATCTGCAAAAGGCTGATAACTGCCTGTGACCTGTCCACCTCACAGGATTGTAAGAAGGCCCAAATTTCTGAAAAATTTAAAATACAAAAAAGAAAGGAAAAGAAACGTCAGTGGGATATAAACAGACTGACCTCAGAAGATTTGGTCTTGATTTCTGTTTGCCATTTAATAGCTTTGTCATGCTCAGGAAGTTAGCATAGCAGCAGCTCAATTTCTTATCTCTAAAGATAGACCTGGCCAATGCACTTCACGTATGAAATGTGATACAGACGTAAAAGTATAATAAAAGCCATTACATTCAAAACAAATGTAAATCATCATTAGTATTTGTAAACTAGATCCTCAAAGTATTACTGTTAAGTCCCTGAGCTTTCATGAAAGGAGAGAAGAGGCCTGGCTTAAAGAAAAGCCAAGGGCAATAAGGAGAGAACCTACTGATAGCGGCCTGACCTTATGAGTTGAAGAGAATAGTATTACCAGAGTTCAAATTGGTAAGTCTCTTATATAATGTTCCACATTTGGGAAACCAACAAGCATGTCTTGGTTTACTTATCAGACTATGAGCAACTAAGGTGTTTCGAGGGAATCTGGATGGCCACATTCTCTAGGATAGTGGTTCTCAAACTTTTTGGTCTCAAGATCTCTACACTTAAAATTACTGAGGGTGTCAAAGAGCTTTGTGTCATATGGGTCATATATACCAATATTTACTATATTAGAAGTAACAATTGAGAAAACTTTTATTTAATTCATTCAAAAAAATCATAATAGAAATCGATTACTTGTTAATATAATAGTATTTTCAATGAAAAACAAGCATATTTTCCAAAAAAGAAATTTAGAGATGAGTGACACTGTCTTGCATTTTTGCAAGTGTCTTTTGCAACGTCTACCTTAACAGAAGGCAGCTGGATTCTCATATATTTGTCTGCATTCAGTGGTTACCATATGTTATTTCATAAGAAAATCCAGCCTTGTACAGATATGTAGTTGGAAAAGAAAGGAGCATTTAAAATTTTTTTTACATGTTTATTTATTTTTGAGAGTGAGAGAGACAGAGTGCAAGTGGGTGAGGGGAAGAGAGAGAGGGAGACACAGAATCCGAAGCAGGCTCCAGGCTCCGAGCTGTCAGCACAGAGCCCGACGCGGGGCTCGAATTCACGGACTGTGAGATCATGACCTGAGCCGAAGTTGGACGCTTAACCAACTTAGTCACCAGGTACCCCAAGAGAGGAGTATTTTAAAGGCCTTCTCAGATAATTATGGCTATTGTTCTCTGATACTAGCCCAAAAGTTTTTTCTTTTCTTTTTTTTTTTTTTTAAGATTTTATTTTTAAGTGATCTCTGCACTCAATGTGGGGCTCAAATTCACAACCCTGAGATCAAGAGTCACATGCTCTACCAACTAAGCCAGGCAGGTGCCCCTCAACAAATAGTAGTTTCTTAAAGGTTAGAATCAATGTAGAATCTGAAACCACACCAAAATAGTTTTCACATCTGTTACATTAAAATCTATTTTTTTCTTTTCTTTTCTTTCTTTCTTTCTTTTTTTTTTCTTTGCACTTTAAAGAGACCTTTGCCTACACATGATTTCACAGCATCATACACTGGTCACTTTGAAGATCTTGGCTAACTAGTTATATAGGTTTTAAATGTTGACACATTCATTATACAATATTTAAAAATGACATTTGTTAAATACCACTACCAATCTCATCAAAAACATCCTTAGGAATGGAAAGCTATCAATCTCATGGGGGCAAACAAAAGTTTTCCAAATACTGATTCTCATTTAAAATCTTAAATTTTATCATCAGCTGATTTCCTTTGAGAGGCTCACTTCATTCATTTTTATTTTTTATTTATTTTTGGGACAGAGAGAGACAGAGCATGAACGGGGGAGGGGCAGAGAGAGAGGGAGACACAGAATCGGAAACAGGCTCCAGGCTCTGAGCCATCAGCCCAGAGCCTGACGCGGGGCTCGAACTCACGGACCGCGAGATCGTGACCTGGCTGAAGTCGGACGTTTAACCGACTGCGCCACCCAGGCGCCCCTCCTATGCACTCTTCAACACACCTACTGATCTACTGAAACTGCTCGTCAACGACGTCCACATTCCCAAGTCTGCTGGCTACTTCATCTTACAGCAGGATTTCACATAGTGGATTACTCCTCCCTTCTAGAAATTTACTTCTCTTAGTTTCCACATGATGACTTTCTCCTGTGTTTCTCCCTACCTGATTAGTCATTCCCCTTAGTCTTTGCTACTGCTTCTTCCTCCACCCAACTTCTAAATGTGATTTCCCAGAACCAAATCCCATTCTGTGTTTCTGTCCATACTTGGGTCTCTCTCTTTTGAGCTCTGCATTCTCTTCCTGCTTGATATTATCTGGTTCCATGGATTTAAATATCATCTTTATATTGACGACTTCCAAATTTTTATCTCCACTACTGGCCTCCCCGCCCCGAGTTCTGGCCCCAAATACCCTGTTGCCTACTTGATGAATCTACTTGGATTTCTAGAGGATAACTCAAACTTAACAATTCCAAAGCAGAACTTTTGGTTTCCCTAGCCCCATCTCCTAGACTCCTCCCTATCTCGATAAATGGCATTTTCATGCATCCAGTTGCTCATACACGAACCCTAGCAGTCCCTCTTGATTAGTCCTTTTCCCTCAATTCCCACATTCAATCCATTAGCTCATCTCCCATGACATGATTTATTACTTTTTATTAAGATATAATTGACATAAAATATTCTATTAGTCTCACGTGTACAACATAATGATTTGATAGATGTAATACTGCAAAATTACCATCACAATTAGTCTAGTCATCCATCACAATACAGTTACACATTTTTCCTCTTAGGGTGAGAACTTTTAAGATGCATGGACAGTCTCTGACTTACAATGGTTTGACTTATGATTTTTCTATGGAGTGGGTCATGGATAGTGTGAAAGTGATGCACATTCATTAGAAACCATAGTTCTAAGTCTGAATTTTGATCTCTTCCCAGGCTTGTGATACGATCCTCTCTCACGATGCTGGGCAGCAGCACAGAGCACAACTGATACACTTACAACCATTTTGTCCCCATACAACCATTCTGTTTGTCTCTTTCAGTCTTCAATAATTGCATGAAATATTCAATACTTTATTACAAAATGGGCTTTGTATGAGATGATTTTGCCCAACTGTAGGCTAATGTAAGTGTTCTGAGCACGTTTAAGGTAGGCTGGGCTAAGCTATGACATTCAGTAGGTTAGGTGTATTAAATAAGTTTTCAGCATGGTATTTTCAACTTACAATGAGTTTAATCAGGACATAGGCCAATCATAAGTCAAGAAAGATTTGTACTTTCTTAGCAATTTTAAATATATAATAGAGTATTATTAGCTATGGTCACCATGCTTATATCCCCAGGATTTATAACTAGAAGTTTTACCTTTTGACCATTTTCAGTCATTTTACCTACCTCTTAAACCACCACCCGCCCTCCCCCCCCCCCCAACATACCTCTGGCAACCAGCAAACATTCTCTGTACCTGAGTTTGATCTTTGTTTGAAGATTCCATATAGGGGCGCCTGGGGGGCTCAGTCAGGTAAGCATCTGACTTCAGCTCAGGTCATGATCTCACAGACGTGAGTTCAAGCCCCACATTGAGCTCTGGGCTGACAGTTCAGAGTTTGGAGCCTACTTCGGATTCTGTGTCTCCCTCTCTCTCTGTCCCTCCCCTACTCACACTCTGTGTCTCTCTCAAAAAAAAGCATTAAAAAATTAAAAAAAAATAAAAAAGTTTCCACATATAAATGAGATCCTTTGGTATTTGTCTTTCTCTACCTGACTTGTTTCACTTAGCACAATGCCCTCAAGGTCCATCCACTTGTTGCAAATGGCACGATTTCTTTCTTTTATCAATGTCTGAATAATTTTCCAGAGTGTGGTGTGTGTGAACACATGCTACATTTTCTTTATCCATTCATCCCCTGATGGACATTTAGGTTGTTTTCATGTCTTGGCTACTGTAAATAATGCTACAATGAATATGTAAATGAAGGTAAGGTAAATTTCCCTTGGTTAGTGACCCACAGTGGAATTGCTAGATTATATGGTAGTTCTACTTTGAATTTTTTGAGGAACCTCCATATTGTTTTCCATTCTGGCCGCACCAGTTTACATTTCTGCCAACAGTGCACAAGGGTTTCATTTTCTCCGTATCCTCACCAACATTTGCTAATTCTTGTCTTTTTGATAATAGTGAGGTGATATCTCATTGTAGTTTTGATTTGCATTTCCCTGATGATTACTGATGTTTAGCACCACCCATCATATATTTTAAAACTGTTCAATTCTCTCCATCTCTATCCCTACTATCCCAGTCCAAACTACCACCAACCCTCATCAGGTCTTTTGAAATAGCCCTCTAAGTAGTACCTTACTTCTCTCCCTCTCTCTCTTTTTTTTTTTTTCAAGTTTATTTATTTATTTTGAGAGAGAGAGCATGAACAGGGAAGGGGCAGAGAGAGAGAAAGAGAAAGAGAAAGAGAGAGAGAAGCCCAAGTAGGCTCTGCACCGCCCAATATGGGGCTCAAACCCACAAGTCGTGAGATCATGACTCGAGCTAGAGTCTGACACCTAACCGACTGAGCCATCCAGGCACCCCAGTGGTAACTTACTACTATTCTAGCTCTCCATAATCCTTGATAGCAGCTAGGGCAACCTTTGAAAAAATAAATCAAATCAAGTCCCTTTCCTACTTAAATTATTCAATGGCTTCCCTTTATATTTAAGACAAAACTGAAACTCTTTATAATCTCTAAGGCCTTATATGATATGCTTCCTGGCTACCTCTCCCCTTATTTACTATACTCGTATCACATTGGCTATCTACCTTTCTTTGAAAACAACGAGCTCTTGCCTACATCAGGGCTTCTGCACAAACTGCTCCACTGTTTCCTAGCTCTTTGCATGTCTGATTCCTTGTCAGCTCCATGTCTTAGCTCAGTATCACTTTCTCAGTAAGGCTTATTTGACAACATTATCTAGAGCAAGTCCCTTTCCAGGTACTTCCCATTATATTGCCTAATTGATTTTGGTTACAGCACTTAACCACAATCTAAAATTATTTTGTTTACTGTCTGTCTCTTTCCATTAGCTTGTAAGTTTAATGATGTAGGTTCCTTTCTTTTTTAAAAATAGCTTTATTGTGATATATAATTCACCCATCTAAAGGATATAATTCAATGGTTTTTAATATATTAATTTTTAAAATGTGGTAAAATATATTGAGTAAAATGTGTCATTTTAACCATTTTTAGGTGTATAACACAAGCTCATAATTACATTCACAATGTTCTGTAACTACCAACACCATCTTCATCCAAAATTTTTTCATCACCCCAAATAGAAACTGTAGCCATTAAGTAATAACTCCCATTCCCCCCTCCCCGCAACCCGCCACTCCTGGTCTCTATGCATTCTGTCTCTATGCACTTGCCTATTCCAGATAATTCATGTAAGTGGAACCATACAATATTTGTGCTTTTGTGTCTGGCTTATTTATGAGGCAGGGATCTTGTATGTCTCATGCACTGCTCTCTCAGTTGAGACTCAGAATATACAGTACACGGTAAAAGTGTGACAAAATACTTGTTGAATCAATTGATCAATCTTAAGGAAGTCATGATTTTTCTGGATCTCAGTTTCTTAACTGTGTGATGATGCTGTATCACCATTCATTCATTCATTCATTCAACATCTTTTGAGACTTTATAGTGTTTCAAGCATTGGGCTTACTAATAGAAATATCATAATGTACAAAACAGTTGCCTCTACTCAATGAACATTCAGTCCCTTTCCTATCTGAGAATGTCACCTTCTTTGATTTGTGTGCACTTTTAGGATGGAAATACAGTTGACCACTGAACAAGGCAGGGGTCAGGGATGCCGACTGCCGACACAGTTGAAAAATCCATCTACCTTTTGATTCCCCAAAACTTAACTACTAATAGCCTACTATCGACTGGAAGGCTTACCAATAACATAAGCAGTTGATTAACGTATATTCTACTGTCCTTACTGAAAAAAAATCCATATATAAGTGGACCCTCATGGTTCACATCCATGTTGTTTAAGGGTCAACTGTACATAGAACAATGAAGTATATGGAAGTAAGGGAATCTCTGACACACCTGTCGGAATATGTGATCCTAACCGGAGTGACAGATGTCAACAGCCATACTGTCTTCAAACTCACTTAACATTAGCTGCCCTTTTCACTTTGTAGGGCGATAATGAGGGTCATATGGGTGTGTGTGTGTGTGTGTGTGTGTGTGTGTGTTTCAAACTATAAAACTCTCCATTAATTTAAGGCAAAAGCATTGTAATTTTTTTATTTACTACTGTTTATGCTCTGGAAACTGAAAGAAAACTACTGTGCTATACACAAATTCTAACACAACGTACTTATAAACTCACTGACAATTATGGCAGAACCTGGTATTTTATTTTATTTTATTTTATTTTATTTTATTTTATTTTATTTTATTTTATTTTATTATTTTTAGAGACAAAGAGAGAGAGAGAGAGAGAGAGAGAGAGAGAGAGAGAGAGAGACAAAGCACACACAACAGGGGAGAGGGGCAGAGGGGGACAGAGAGAATCTTATGCAGGCTCCATACTCAGCAAGGAGCCCAACAAAGGGCTTGATCCCACGACTCTGCGATCATGATCTGAGCTGATATGAAGAGTTGGACGCTCAACTGACTGAGCCACCCAGGGGCCCCAGAACCTGTTTTTTTTAACTAATGATGATTTTACTGTGCTTGAATTTTGCCAGGCCTGTTCCTACAGGGTTACACGTTAACCAACAAAGGAAGCTATTTCCAGACAAAGGGGCTGACACGTGAAAAATATTACTAAATGGTACTAAAACCAAGACATTTTGCTTTATTCACTTTCAAAGCCCAGCCCAGAACACACACACATACCTTTAGACCGCAATGACAGGAAGAGGGCAAACAGGCCATACCAATCCTCTCAGCAATTCAAACAACACTTGAGGATTTCTACTTGAAGGCCTGTCTTTCTAAGCTTGTGCTTTCAAAACGGGCTGGACTGATCCCAAATACTGAAGTAACAAATATTACTAAATTCTGTCATTTCCTCTACCAAAAAAGTGATTTTACTACTACTTCTGGTTGTGATGAAAGGTCCTATTGACTATTCAAATCCTCAACCAAGTTATGGATGCGGTATTAAATGACTTCACTCCTTTTTCTCTGGCACTTTAACATATGCCAATGCTTTCATCCACCTCCACTAACGTGGCTTATAAATTACTGAGGTGGGGCCATTTTAATAGTATGATTTGTTCACATCTCTAGAGATGGGGTATAAATGAGGCTGGCTGAGAAGACAAACTCTCCTTTGACAACATGTATTAGTATGTATGTAAAGAAAAAGAAATCTTTAAAAAGGTGGCAATATTTTACTGATAGAATACAGGTTAGGGGCCAAACTAATTAATGGCCCTTTGATTTGTTACAAATTGAAACGTAATAAAATGATGGCATTAAAGCCAAAGACAAAATGAAACATTCTCAGAGAAACAGTTAAAGATGAAACACATAGAGTTGAACCAAAAAAAGGTTAAAGGTCACAAATTTGCTAAAAGTTTCTTTCTAAATTGTCAGAAGAGGCTTCCTGAATGCACTCTGAAACCTAAGAAAATCTGTTTATAAAAAGCGTATTGTCACCTCCTTTTAAAACTGCCACAACAGTGAAGAAAAAACATCAGAGAGCAAGATGCCTTCTCTCTCAGGATTTAAAGTAATTAACGTATCAATCTTAAATGCACACATAGTGTAATCTCTCAAATTTTCAACAAGACTATTAAATTGCAGAGGATACAAAATAACTGGAAGTAACCCATATTTTAAACAGATGAATAAAGCTAGTTCAGCATGCTTGTGGACTCAGTTCACTTAAGAGTAAAATCAGAGGCTTCCTGAGAAGCGCTGCAAAGTGAGGACTGAACAGGACTAGGGATGAGAGTCTGAGATAAAGGGCTGACTTTCCCAAATTTTCCACTGTATACAGTCAGCCTCCAACTTTGTCAAAGTAAATTGGGCTATTCCTAACACCTCTTTATACCATCTATAGGCATTCCTATTGGGCCCAGAGAAGTAATTAAATGTGCGTATGCTTGCATGGGTATGTATGTGTGCACGTGTGTGTGTGTGTGTGTGTGTGTGTGTGTGTGTGTGTATGTGTGTCTGCAGCTGAGATTTATGAGGAAATCCAGGAGTACGTTTCACCTGGAATCTTCCAACAGACGTTGGACCTTAGGGTGTAGGTAGTTAGAGCAAGAAACAGAAAACACGTCAAGGAGAGAGTGACCTCTGAATTCAGACCAAAACTTAGTTCTACCAACCTTCCTGGCATTCTGACCCCCAGACTCTGGACTCTAGTATCCATGTGCCCCTTTCCACACGGCTGACTTCACCTGGAGGTACCCTCTAATTTACTTAGACCTCTTCTCCCTTAATGCACTCTTAGGCCACTTCTGACCAGTTCTGTCTAAGCATTGCTTTTTTCATAGTATAATGACTATAATCAGTAGCATAAAACAGCCTTGGAATTAAAGTGCTATTTTTTTTTTTTTTTTTTAAGTAGGGTTCATGCCCAATGTGGGACTTGAACTCATGACCCGAGATCAAGAGTCCCATGCTCCACCAACTGAGCCAGCCAGGCACTCCTGAAGTCCCATGTCTTAGACTAAGATACGTTAGTATCCAAAAATGGAGAGAGGGAACGCATCAGGTGTGGGAAGAACAGCACATGGAAAGATGAGTCACAGGCCAGATACTGCGAGCAAGGCTGCCTACCTGGAGTAAAGAATGGGCCGAAACAGCAATAATAATAAAGCGGTATGGCTGAGAGGGCAATGAGTATGAGCTTATGAAGAAAATGATTAACTGAGGACTGCAAACTAGAAATTTGATCCATTATCAAAAGGGTAGGAATCTAAATAAAAAATTAAAAAAAACCCCACTAAACTGATACTGAATGAGGGGAAGAAAGGCAAAGAATGACACCATATGGAGGAATGATTCTAGATCTGTCAGGAATGAATAAGGGAGCTGTTCATTGAGTCTTTAGATTCATATGGATAAAAGGCAACCTTTTAAAACAAATCCATCACAAACCTTGTTGCTTCCTTAAAAAAAAAAGTCTGAGGATACAGCTGATAATGTCTTTAAGTGACAGCCAAACCGTGGATACTGATCCATATGATATTCTAATTGGAAGGATGTCCAAATAAAAACAAAGCACTGAAGGTGATCTTCCTTTACAACTGGAAAATTTACGGAACGTCTACCTCGTGAAGTTTAGTCAAGTATGCCAAAGAAATGTTGTGCATTTCTTTCAGAAAAATGCAGACTGAAGCATCTGTTAGTCTTTCTACAGCATATGGAAAGACATTATTTAAATGAGGTACTAACTGGCCTGATGTTAAGAGAGCCACAAAAGCCCCAGATGGGTTGGAAGGACCACATGGTTGGTCTTTCTTTTTGGTTCCTGCATAGTAAGGTGAGGAGACCATTGAAGGCTGGCCAAAGGCACTAAAACTTACTCCATAAACAACTCCCAATGCAAAATGAGTCCCTAAAAGTGGTCTAAGAGAAGAAAGTGATCTAAGAGAAGAAAGCTATGTGCAAAGGTACAGAGGCAAAAAGATATAAACCCACACATTCAAGTATAGTGTACCAGCAGGTAACAACTCAGTAAAGGGTTTCTGAGTTTAGTAGGAGGATTTCAATTTGTACCCACTGCTTCTCAGTAGTATTTAGAATGACATAAAATAAAACTGTAGCCAAAAAAGAATTTTGCGTTATCACTGTAACTGCTTAAATAGAACAGTGAACTGTAGTACTTATTTATAAAGAAAGAAGGTTAGCAATCCAAGGAAGTAGGTTGTATATGAGAAGTAGAGAAGGACAGAAGTTACTTACTTACCTGTGCTATATTTTTGTTCAGAAGATAGACACCATAATCAAATTGTAACTTCTCCCCTCCTTTTGGATATAATGGAAACCTAAAAAAAAAAAAAAAATTAAGCAGGATCAGATCTTTTCCAAAGTTTGAGTAAAACAACCTCCAAGTTATTGACAAAGGTAGAAGTTCCTTGAATAAGGCATAAGTATCTGAAGACTTGAACTAAATTCCTTATAGGTGTTGCAATCTATTACCTTATTATCTTCATAATTAGTCAAATCAGATCAATGGTTGCTTTGTTTAAAAAAACAAAAAACTGAGTAGATCATGCAATAAGGGACTAATATATAAAAAAGTGACCCACTAACCCCAAGGAGTTGAGGCCACTGTGTTTCATATTTACATATCACAAATTTACCATGCCAAAATTAAGATCCTACAAGTTTTTTCCTCTAATACATTGGATCTGACATCTCAGCTTCTACTATATGGGAAAAGAAGATTAAGGGGAAAAAATCAGACTTGAAAGCAATATATAAGATTTCTGCTTCTTGAAAGGTGGCCAGTCAAATTGACAGTACTAATAGAAGTGAAAATTCACCAAAAATTCATTCACGCCCACATGGGTGGCTATTTGGGTGTTACTTCTCCAAAGCAATATACTCATGCCACAGAGCTCTCCTAAGACTTTAACCTGACTTACTGAAATAACAAAGGCATGAGATCTGTGGATCTTTATCAAGATGATGAGTTATTTTAGAGAATAAGTTTCCCCATTTCCTTTTTCCTATCCCTGCAAACTAAGCATACATTTTTTTCCCTCGGAAGTAAATACACAAATCCAGATCAATCACAACTTAGGGTCAAGAAGAAAACTTCACCTTCCTGAGTTTGGCAATATATGATTATTCTCAAAAATAAAATAATCCTACTGAAATGAATGGAAGGTAACAATTAGTGGATATTCTCAAAGGTACATTCCATAAAGTTTGCTGGATATTGTTTTCCAGAAAATATAAACGAAACAGAATTAAAAAATCTTTATATTAAATTCTTGAGAATTGTTGATTACATACAGTTTCTAAAAGGTAAATTTGTTGTGCTATAAAATTATAGGCACTGACAGGGCTCCTGGGTCGCTCAGTCAGTTAAGCGTCTGACTTTGGCTCAGGTCATGATCTCGCGATTTGCGAGTTCAAGCCCCGCATCGGGCTCTGCTGACAGCTTGGAGCCTGGAGCCTGCTTTGGATTCTGTGTCTCCCTCTCTCTCTCCTCCTCCCCTGCTCGTGCTCTGTCTCTCTCTCTCTCAAAAATAAATAAACATTAAAAAAAATTTAAATTATAGGCACTGGGGAATGAGCAAGGTCACGAACTGTCTTTATTCTCTAGTAAGGGAACACCAAATGCTTCATACATCCATTAAGAACATACAGCTCTGTATTTATGGAAGCAGTAAAAAATAAACTAGGAATGTGGTGTGGCCCTAAATGGAGATACATAAAAATGACAGCAAATTCAGGATAAACAAAAGTGCAACACCAGGCTTTCACAGTGCGTCTGGGAATCATCCAAGTTTGTATGAGGAAGCTTGCAAAGGAACTACCTAACTGCAGAGACATAACACCATGGGGGCCCTCTGGAAGGAACCTACTAGAGTTCCAAAGCACTGTACTATGTAGTTGTTATTCTATAAGGCTATCTGCACAGCTCTCCAAGCCTACGTGTATCTCTACTTTCAATTTATAAATACAGAAACTATTTCAAATGTTAGAAGAGTACACTGAAATAAGTATCATTGAAAACCAGGTCTCCAAATTCCTAAAAAATGGATCTCACAACATCAACTTTATCACTTCATTGGGACTTCTTTATAGAAAGTCACAAGGTGTGCACGTAACATTAAAACAAATCTGAAGAGTAACTGAAGCCCAAGGTCAAACAGTGCAATTGTAAGACAGATCAAACATGAGGACAGAGTTCACATCTTATATTGCTTTCAAATTCTTAAGAGGTCACTTCAAGTTGAACAGTATAGCAGCTTATAATTACTACACATTCATCTCACTTTGCAAAAGTACATAGATTTATAGATCTATTAAGCAATCTAGAAAAATGAAATCCATTTTAATGGGTAAAACCTATTACCATCAGGATGGAAGATACAAATCAAAGGCATCTTAATTCAGTACAGACAGAGAATCACATTAGCAACTGTAGAAGGTTTAGTAAGAATGTGGTCATTCAAGTACAACTAGAAAAATGTCCTTAGTGTCAAAAATAGGATTCATTAAAGGGGGGGGGGTATTACATTAAATAACTGGAGGAAGAACTTTATATTTCCTATTATAAAACTTACAGAAAAGGCAACTAAAATGATCGATATGAAATACATTTCAAATTCAACTGTATTTCCAAACTGTTCGAAAAATTCACTGACTCTACATGGTATGTATCAATGAATTAGAAAGCATAAATAGATTATGTGTGGAGATGATTTGGAGCTCTTGAGTACACAGTAATTTCAGTATGAATAAAGAGCCATGGCATGACTACCAAAAAGCTATTGTGATCCCAGGTTGTATTAACAGAAACAAAGCAGATTATTAGGAAACATGCTACTGGCAAATACTGGTTCAGACTATACTGAGAGATCTGTGTTCAGTTCTGGGAGTTAATGTCGGTTTTGTTTTTGTTTTTTTAATATAAGCATGTGGATAAATAATTTGCAACTTTCTTATAGGTTTTGCAACAATCTCATTTGACTATAAAAAGCATGCAGTGAAGTAGAGTGGTCCAGTGTTTTTGTTATTTATAAGAAAACTGATTTGCCTTGATCATCTACTTAGCGGAAGAGACATGACCTGAGTATTAGGTCTTCAACGATAAATTCAGTATTCTTTCTACTCACCTCTGAGTGCTTCAGAGAAGCAGCACCACCAAGATAATTACGAGAATGCGAGCTATGGTTCTGAGACAAACGGCTAAAGGAACCAGAGGTGTTCAGTCTGGAGCAGAGAAGGCTCCGAGAAAACAAACGAAGGGCTTTCTGAGAGATAAAGAGATGTTTTTGTTCTCATGGTTTCAGACGGGGAGAACTGAAGTCAATGGTAAAAGTTACAGGAAAACTGACTTCAGCCCAGAGTTAGTCAAAATCCAAAAGATCTTGGGTAGAGGCAGCCAGTTAGGAGCTGGGCAACAAATAACGGACAGATACTCAGAGGGCCTAACAGCCCGCATGGTGGCCCCCCAAAAGTATGTCCATATCCAAATCCTGTGAATGTGATTTGGAAAAAGGGCTGCAATTAAGTTAAGGATTCTAAGATGACAACATCCTCAATTATTTGGGCGGGCCCTATAGCCAATAAATGTCTGTACAAGGGACACACGGAGGAAGAGACACAGAGAAGGTGGTCATATGAAGATGGAGGCAGAAATTAGTTACACGGCCACAGGCCAAGGAATACCTGGAGCCACTAGAAGCTGGAAAAGGCAAGGAAAGATTCTCCCCTAGAGCCTTTGAAGGGAGTGTAACCTTGCTGACACCTTACTTTTGGAATTCTGGCCTCCAGACCTATGAGAGAGTAACTTTCTGCTGTTTTAAGCCAGCAGGTCTGGGATAATTTGTCATAGCAGCCCCAGAAAATGACAAGGGAGGACGGATCAAACACTGGGTGACTCATTAGACTGGATGAAATACACCTCCTTCATCTCCAAGATTCTATAATATTGAATATGCAAAAGTAAATACACTTAATATAACTTCATCCTTCCTTCAGGAGCCATGAAAATATAATGCCAAAGAGTCATCATGATGGGCAATAGCTAAGGCTACAAAGTAGATCTACTGAAGTGCAAGTAAATGGAATGAAAAGAAAAAGATTCACATGTATGGTCTTTATATGTGTTGTGTATGCATGTATACACAAAGAATCTCACAGAATTTAGAAAAAAATTGTGAAAGAAAGTGATTTTGAATCATTCTTACTTTAAAAAGACACAAATGTGGGGCACCTGGGTGGCTCAGTTGGTTAAGTAAGTGTCCAACTTCAGCTCAGGTCATGATCTCATGGTTTGTGGGTTTGAGCCCTGTGTCGGGCTCTGTGCTGACAGCTCAGAGCCTGGAGCCTGCTTTGGAATCTTTGTCTCCCTCTCTCTCTGCCCCTCCCCCACTTGTGCTCTGTCTCTGTCTCTCTCTCTCTCTCTCAAAAATAAATAAAAGTAAAAAAAAAAAAAAAAAAGATACAACTGTTATAAGCACTACCCTCTCCTCCTCAACCTAGACATTTTTATAGAGGACTCCCAATTGGTGATAGTTTCCTGCCTTCACTTTCAAAGTCCCACATCAAATTCTAGTCATGGACACTCCAGCTACTCTGTGAGAATAAACTGCAGGGGAGCAAGAAAGGAAACATGGAGACCCACTACAGTAAAAATCCAGGCAAAAGAGCGTGCTTTAAATCTCAACTGGGGATGAGGATATGGCTATAGTTAATTCAAATTTTTTACTGTGCATATTAAGATCACTTTTGCTCAATGCATTTGTAGAACATGTGACAATACATACTCAGTATGTTTTGAGGCCATAACTTTACTTCAAACTAACATGCTTTTTCCTGTCCAGATTAGTTTTCTACCATCACTCTTCCCGGTTACTCAGGCTTAGAATGACATTTAATTTTTACCCACCTTCTTTGTCTTTTATACCTGCGATGATTCACCAAGTCAACAAATCATTTTTCCTATGAAACATTCTTATCTCTCCATTCCACTGCCACTCTGGAAAACTCTTTGTTGTTGCGTGCGTTGTAGGATGTTTTAACAGCGTTCCTGTCTACTCACTAGAAGCCAGTATTATTCTTTACCCATTTAAGTACAACCTTTTTTTTCCCCTTTAAGTTTATTTATTTATTTTTGAGAGAGGGCGAGAGGGGAAGGGCAGAGAGAGAAGGAGGGAAAGAAAATCCCAAGCAGGCTCCACACTGTCAGCGCAGAGCCCGACGTGGGGCTCAAACTCACAAACTCTTGTGCTCAAACCCACAAACTGTGAGATTATGACCTGAGCCAAAACCAAGAGTTGAACACTTAACTAACTGAACCACCCAGGTGCCCCATAAGTACAACCTTTTTATCACGTCACTTCTCAGCCCTGCTTCCTAATCATTGTCTTCAATTTCCACTCCTCTCCTCAGCTTTCGGGGCCTAAGTGATCTGACCTGTCTGCCTGACTTATGTGCAGCCTTATTTTGCTCACGTGGTTTTCTCCATCTCATGAGGTTTGGAGAAGGTGAGACCAGCTTGTTGCGGTAATGTAGGTGAGAGATCATGGTTGCTTGGACGAAGGCAACAGTATTAGATATGGCAACAACGAGACCAATTTGGAAGGCTTTTAGGAAATAAAATCATAAAGATTTCGTGATGGCTTGAAGTGAAGAGTGATGTAGAGGGAGGGATCATGCGTTAACTCTTAATGTCTGTTTTGCCGAACCAAATGGAAGGTTGATCAAATGGTAGAACAACTTGAATAAAGAAATGTAACAGAACTGCTGAGCACTACTGGAAGTCCAGAAGTGGTAATTAATCATGAGTTTATAACGGTGCTATCGTGTGACTTTCTCTACACATCTGCTTGGATGCGGCAAGTACAGAGAAAATGGATGGCAGGGCTGTAAAGATGACAAAAAGCAACAGGGAGCAAGACAAAAGTGTTACTAAAATAATGGGCCATAATATCTAAACTGGAAAAAAGGGGCCAGGGTCTGAAGGTCGCCAAGAGGAGCGATGAACAAGTGGCTGAACCAGTGAGCTGAAGGAGAGGAAGTAGTCATCAGAGAGCAAGATGCCTGAATCAGATTTTGGATGCGAACTGAAATGATGACGTGATTTGGAGTGAACCATGGGAGTAAATGAAAACAAAGAAATGCAAGAGTTCATTGGTGACAAAGATCAAGAAAATGAGAGAGCCGGGTGTTCGATGGCTCATCCACTTGGGTGTTAAGTGACTTACAATAGCAATACTTTGAATAAAGAGAGTGTTTCTCTTTTCTGTGTTCTCTGTCTCCTCCGTTTCTCAGTTGCCAAAATAGAAGAGTAAGGGCACTGTAATTGAGAGATGGGTAGGGGACAGAGTGGCATAGTTGAAGGGCATATGTCTCAAAGGAGAAGTGTTCTTGGATGTTTACTTTACCGACAGAATAGAGAAGTAAGAATCTAGAAAAAGCAATGAGAAGCAAGAACACCCTGACCTCACCTCCTCAATCTGAATACCCAGCATATAAGAAAATGGATAATTACCAGTGAAAAGGCTACAGAAAAAGTGGAGTCCTCAGTGAAAATTCAGGTGCAGCAAGAAGTGGGCTGCGCTGTAAGAGCCTGAAGATATGGGAGAGCTTGTTGATTAGACAGATGCATTTCCAGAGGGTGCAGCTGAAGGACTGCAGATCAAGGAAGTAGAGGGCATTTTGAGGATGATGGAGATGACAATAAAAGCTTCTTTTATGTAAGTTCAAATGTCAATTTATTTCTTTGTGTTTTTTTTTTTAATTTAAAACTTTTTTTACTGATAGTAAAAGGTTCTGAGGCGTTTTGGTGAGAAGCTGAGTTATTCCGATTTGATGGTTTCTATTTTCTCTGTGAAAGCAGAAATGAGGCAATTTGTCAGGAATGAAAGGGAAAATCGGCAACGGGGTAAAAGGAGAGAGGGTTTGCTGTGGTCATGTGGCAGGAGAGCCAGGTATCTAGGATGCAGTAGAGCAACTGTGATGGATGAACGTGAATACAAAGTGCTAACCAATCTTCCCAATTGTTTGATTTTTTCCCTAGCAGCTAAGTGGATTAGAGGTAAGAGCGATGAGATAGGGGCATGTAGGATACTGACAAGAGAGAAGCTATGAGTAAGGAGCTACTAAGGTAGAAGAGTAAAGGTAGTGGCCTATCAAGGGCAGGATGGGGGGGGCAGTCTATAAAGGGGTATAATATATGTAGTGACATATTATTTTTGGGATAGAGAGGGAGCACGCGTGCATGCACGCCAGTGGGGGAGGGGCAGAGAGACAGGAGGACAGAAGATCCAAAGCGGGCTCCGTGATGACAGCACAGAGCCTGACGTGTGGCTCGAACTCACGAACTGTGAGATCATGACTAGCTGAGTCAGACACTCAACCGACTGAGCCACCCAGGCACCCCTGTAGCGACTTTTTAAATGATCATAAAATAGATCAAAAATTGGTCCTCATTTTATTATCACTAGGAGCCAATAAAATCTAAACACTGTCAATGATAAATATTCCTCCCATAAAAAAATCTTTTGTTGGTCTAGTTTCTAAACAATTTCTTCAGGGACGGTTTCATCTCAATGTATCTGCAAGTTTCAAATCGGGATATTTTCCTTATTTACACTCTAATAAACATTATATCTATATGGAAGTTAGTTCAGAGAGCTCCCAGTCATACAGTCAGCCCAGCTAAGTGCACTGAGCTACACATTTCCACTCCTACATTTTGAATGGTCTAGAATGTTCTGGGCACAGTTTGTGTCTCCAAACTGTTCCGTGTTACGTATTCCTGTGTTTAAACGGTAGATTCAAAATAAACAATGATGGCAGTGTGTAATTTTTTTCTGCATTATCTTTTTTCCAGTGTAGAGTTTTAGATAAGGTTATTCCGATACAAAAATACTGCATTTGGCCTTAAACAAGGTACAGTGATATACAAACCTTTAAAATTGTTCCTTGAAGATGAACACCCCAAAACTGTGTTCAATAAAATAGCAAATATATACATTTTTTTCAATCAAAGACAATTTTCTGCTTTTCTTTTTTTGCATTATTATTTCATTTCATGATCATTACTAAACATAACTTTATCATTCAGAAACAGTATTAAAAATGACCCACTCCAAGTGCCAAAAACACTAGGTACATGCCACTGAGAAATGATTTATTTTTTTTATATATCTTAATGCATTTTTTTATGTGAGGAAGAGAGACAGTGAGAGAGAGAGAGAGAGAGAGAGAGAGAGAATCTTAAGCAGCTCCACACTCAGCATGGAGCCTGACACGGGGCTCAATCCCACAACCTTGGGATCATAACCTGAGCCGAAATCAAGAGCTGGACGCTCAGCTGCCTGGGCCACCCAGGTATCCCAAGAAATGATTTTAAATTGACATCAGGATACACAGAGGATACCACCTGCTTTAGACCCAAAGATATGGGCAGTGTGAGACAAGAAACAGTCTCCCATTAAGAAGGCTCTAGGGTAAGTGAAACTTTTAGGAGAGAGTCACTTATTTTACGTGTATCCAGCAGTTGTCTATTCAGTGGTTTATCTTAGTTGCATACACAATAATATGGTAGAGGGGTTGAAGACTTGAGTTTATTACAAGCATTGAAGAGGGGTTTCAGAAAGCAAAGAGGAAATATCTAGGAAGTAAGGACAGTGATAATAAATTAGAGGAGAAGCAGCAAACAGATACTAGAATGTAGAACTCATTCATGGGTAGAAGTGATCAAAGTCCTTATAAGAGAATGAGAAGAGTGATTTTTCATCCTCCTCCTCTAGGGGGAGAAAAAGGAGAGAGATTATATAATAGGAGATCACATATGCCAGTCAAAAGAGATGACATTTGATATGACAGGTAATAAGATGCCATCACAGGTTTTTAAAGGAGAAATCATGTAATGAAAAGATTTACATCAGATTATTTTCTTTGCCAATATTAAATATAGTTCTTTAGAGCTGTACTAAAAAGAGAATGGAATTTCAGGGAAATAGAATTCCAAATAATTTCAGTAAGAAGGTTAAAAATAATCCCTATTTTTTTTTACTTGGTAAGCAGCAGGGTTGTGGAAACTGTTAAAGAACTCAATATCAATTTCCTTGCAGAAACCTTCCAGTTTTTCCACACCCTTTTGGTAACTGTTGAAAAACAGTCTACAGGCAAATTTCAGTGAACAGAACAAAATTAAAGGATGGAAACCATGTCTTTTTTAATAGTCGATTTTATAAAATAAAAATTCTGCCAAGTAAATCAAAATCACATTCCACAACATTAACAGCCATCTTGTATTTGCCCAAGTTTAACAGCACCTGTTTCCCACAAAATCTGTAAATGTTAAAAAAAAAAAAAAAAAAAAACAACCCACAAAATCCTACAATTAAACATGCAAGGTGCATGAACCCACTATACTTGGTAATGCCAGAAGATTTTTCCATCTGGAACATGGATTTGGAAGAAAGACCATTCGCCATTTTAAATTTCTAAAGACAACTTCCCGAAGTGTGCACATAATGTAGGTTTGTTGAAATACATCAGTGCACCTAATGGCACGTTCTCTGTAAACCACTTCTTTATCAGCGCTGGGAACATAACAGGTACTCAATGTTTTGTATCAAAATTATTTATTTAGTTAGAGTACCTATTTCCAGGTGGGGGGAGGAGGAGGAGAAAAATAGAAGGGGGATATAAGGCTCTGGAAGTCAGAGAGGCATCGGCTCAGATTCCAGCTTTGCTACTTAGAGTGTGAATTTAGGCATACTGCTCTGAACCTGTTTCCAAATCTCTAAAATGGGTTTAATAATACCAATCTTCCAGGACTGCTGTGAAAACTGAATTAAAAAATCTAAGAGCCGACACAGTTACTAGGATACAGCGGGCATTCAATTATTATTATTACTGTGCCTTATTTTCTGGCCTCACCTATCTCACACCTATTTTTTTTAAGCTTATTTATTTATTTTGAGAGAGGAGAGTGAGAGCGGGGGCAAGGCAGAGAGAGAGGGGAAGAGAGAATCCCAAGCAGGCTCTGTGTTGTCAGCAAAGAGCCTGACACGGATCTCACGAACCAGGAGATCATAACCTGAGCCTACATCAAGAGCTGGATGATCAACCAACAAAGTCACCCAGGTGCCCATCCCACACCTATTTCTAAGTCTCACAATGGGAGATACCATATTTTATCCATTTTTCTCCCTCCTGAAATCACAAAATATTCTTATACACTTGGTACTTCCTACTCTGTATCTTAGTTGCTTACACAAAAGTCTTATTTTCTCTATTGGACTATAAATTCCTTGAGGACATAAGTGTTAAGCTCAAAGTCTTAGCCACAGTAAGTATTTGACAAATATCTGTAAATAAATGAATAAGGAATAAATTTAAAAATTAATTAAATATCGGGGTGCCTAGGTGGCACAGTCAGCTAAGTGTCCGACTTGATTTCAGCTCAGGTCATGATCTCACAGTTCATGAGATAGAGCCCACTTGGGATTCTCTCTCCCTCTCTCTGCCCCTCCCTGCTCTCTCTCTCTCTCTTTCAAAATAAATAAATAAACATCTTAAAAATTAAAAATTGAAAAAATGAGTATCTAAGTGATATACAGTCCTTTAAAAAAAAAGATTTTAGGATTTAGAAATATTTTCATCATTCTTTCTTAACCTTAATATACCTAGACAGCCAGTTCCTATTTTTAGAAGGTGCTTTGAACTCTGCTCAAAAGAAAAATTCTTTGGTGGGAAGGAAATTTCAAGTTACAGAATGGTGTTTACTATGGATTAATATGAGCCAGTGCCCTCCAGCACTAGAGTAAAAGAGCCAGTGAGCACAACCAATACAACAGCAATCAATACCGATGCTGATGTTGGACTGGGTTTACTGAGTATATACTGTGCATGAGGTATCCGATTTAGTATATATTATCCATACAATACAACTGTCCTACAGGCATACTGAGGTGTCCACGGTCACACAGTCTTTCTTAACATTCAACGACAACCACCAAATCCCACTCTATTCCACCTCACCCCTGCCCAGAGTTTGGATTAGTTACGTTCGCACAGAACCCTGTGTGCTAACACAGTACCTTTTATTTTTTTATTTATTTTTTTTTTAATTTTTTTTTTCAACGTTTATTTATTTTTGGGACAGAGAGAGACAGAGCATGAACGGGGGAGGGGCAGAGAGAGAGGGAGACACAGAATCGGAAACAGGCTCCAGGCTCTGAGCCATCAGCCCAGAGCCTGACGCGGGGCTCGAACTCACGGACCGCGAGATCGTGACCTGGCTGAAGTCGGACGCTTAACCAACTGCGCCACCCAGGAGCCCCAACACAGTACCTTTTAATTGTAGCAATTGTAACTGCTTGATTATTCCTTTGACTCTTTCATAAGAATGAAAACTGTGAGGCTGAGTCTTAATACTGTACCCCAGTTCCTAGAGCACAGCATCTGGAATATATTTACTTGTGGAATGGACAGAGAATGAATGTATCCGTGGAGTGGTAGACTTACGATTCCAACCCATGCCTGTTGGACTCCTAATCCTATGCTTTCAATTCTACACCGTTCTCCCCCTCTAGTAATAAACCCATTTTGTAAATCTGTATTATTTTGCAAACTTCATTTATTCAAGACTTCTATAAAATGTGTGGGACTTCTTCATCTCACAAATCAGATGTTCATGAACCAAATTATTACCAAATTCATCAACTGAATGAATAAGCTGGATAAGCTGGCACCTTGAAAACCGCCAAATCTAGCTTTTACATGACAACATTTTGGGTTTACAGCTAAGTCGAAAAGGCAGAGATTGTTAACACCAATAACTACAGACCTCGTTAAAACCCAAAATGTAACTTCCGAAGTCCTAGTAACAATATTACATACATTTATTACTTTGGGGATTTATATATAAAGAAAAGTAGATAAAAATATGGAAATAAACCCGTAAGTTTTTAAAAATATCCACTTAATTTCACTAAACTGATTTTTTCAATAATTGTGTACATAAACTTGTCAACCAGTTAAGTTTTAAAGGTTAATTTTAGATCATTTATCATAAAGCCTAAACACTTCTACCCGCTTTCTAGATGTCAAAGTTCAAATTACAAACATAAGTTAACTAAAGTCCGTTTTCTAAAATGAATATGAGTTCTAGGAATTCCATATATTTAGAATATATTTGAGAAAGGCCTATTTCAATTCTGAAATTGCAAAAGGATTTGCTTCAACTTGTCATTTGACCCAATTTCAGAGCACAAAAAGGCAATTTAGTGGCCCCTAAAAGTCATTCTATTTAAGAATGGATTTTACAGGAGGAGGAAACTCCAAGGATCATTGGTGTGACAGCAACCTCTGCTAACATCTAGGTTGTCATAATCAATCTGCTTTAATTATCAACAAGTTTTCCCCATTTCTGACCAGTCATTTAGAGCTGACCTCTGACAAGTACTTACAAGTCATTGAAATCTCATTTTATTTTATAGCCTCATATTTGTTATTGGGCTAATCTTTACCTGTTCTACATCACACAACAGCTTAAATATTTGAATGGCCCAGCAATAAATTTCCATGGTCCCCCTGGGTCAGTCAGATGTTAGCTGTTAAGTAAAGCTAAAAGGATCTATGCTTCATAAATTTCCTTCAGGGTCCACATTTGCTCTTACAGGCTGGGCTTTCAAGCCCAAACATCTTTATAGCTACGTGCAGTGATTTATTAACTCCTCCTTGTTTTTATCCAAAAAGATCAATCACATATGTATCAATAAGCTGGTGTGCTGGTGACTGCTTTTTATTGTACATATAACCACCTGCCTTTAATACAAACTCGAGTCTAAAGCTTTTGTAAGCGCTTGCCGGATTTTAACAACTTTCACCTGTTTCTAATTTGGTATAAAACATATGGTTTAGCTCTGCTATTTAGTTCTAAGTCAGCCTTTCCTCTTATGGACCCAACAATATAAAACAAATCCAGAGCATACAAAGCTAAATTTGGAGGATGTTTCTTACACACACACACACACACACACACACACACACACACACACACACACACGCACACACACTTGCCCAATTACTTCTGAAGAGCACTTCTGACAAATAACAGGAATAAGTTATTTTACAGTTATGAAATTCTTACATTTCTTTGCAAACAATTAGATATGTCCTACATCACTCTCAAGGGTTCTAAGAATTACGTCCAAACTGCAAAAATGACTGTTTAAATCTCAGGAACTCAAAAAAGGTAACAGCCGTATCTAGCTGCCTGTGAGGTCAGGGAAGAAAGTTCCTATCTTTACATTCCAGGAATCCACATCTGGCCAGGTGAAAGCAAGATTTTTCCTCCTTCCCTTATCCTTCTGTAAATTAGACCAAAAGTTTAAGAGGCAGGGTGCCAGCAGAGAGAGAACTACCACCTAACCCAGCACAGTAAAGTCCATGCTGAAATTAAGAGTGTCTGGGTGATAGGGCAGGGAGGAGTAAATCCTCGGGAAAAAATGACTAATAGAAATGTCTAGGAAAGGCAGCGAAGTCAACACAGCCTCCCACAGCTCTACCAGACTTCTTTCCTACACACATTTACTTTTCCAGTCACGGTGGGGCCTGACAACCCTGGTCACAGCTGGCATTTAATCTCCCATTCAAATTCCTCTCATCCTTTGAGGCCCAATGCAAAACCTCTATCTACCCACGGCTTTCCTGAGTCCCGGATCAGAACTGATGGTGCTTCCGTAAGACGTATCGGTATTTATCCACAATTTGGGAGCTTTGTTTTCTAATCACATGTTTACATGCCTCTCTCTCGTACAATGACCTAGCAGGCATTGAATAAATGTTCACTAAATTGTATTAAATTGGTTGACAAATAAAAATGTTTTGTATAAATGAAGCACACAAAAATTAATGTTTATTTTTATCTAAATAATATTTGTACATGGTTTAAAAAGTCGAATTGCTCTACAAACCTGATGGTAAAAACATCACTTGACATGCTTATTAGCTAACACCTTCACTCTACATCAATTCCTAGACCCAGAGCCAGTTACTCTCAACACTTTAAGCTGCTTTTTCCCCTTGGTATTTACCCAAAATATATCTAGTTAATAACTTATATTCTTGTCTCTTGATTCTATGGTTTAAAGAATAATCTACTGACAACCTACTGGGGAAAATGAGGGTTTAGCTCTTTTACATGTTGCTTCCCCATCTTGTCCCCAAACACCACACTTCTCCTTCCTTCCATGCTCTCAACAGGGTCAACACTACAATTTTTGGTTAAATCAATATGCAACATAATGGCATCATAACCACGGAATTATTATTTTGAGCTAAAGCAAACGATGTATAATATTTATATCTTCCTTCTTTTAAACTTGGCTTTTCCTGGAGTTAATAACCATCCAGTTTGTTCATCTGTTAAATTTATTGATGTATACCTCTCACGAATTCATTCCCAGATTCCCTGGAAGCAAGGAAAATTCCCTCTCAATATAGTTAAATATATCAGATACTCTATTCGTTTCAACTCTTTCTTGGAGTCCTTCATCTTTCTGCTCACTAGGCCAGTTGAAAAGCTGACCTACAATTTCCCTTCACCATCATCCTGAGATCCCTTTGTTTCTCTGCTGTGTTGGATCCCTCCGTTTCCTTGAATGATGAGTTCCTTTTACTTGGTTTATTCCCTTGTACTAATACAGCACATCTTCCAGGAGCTCCCTAGGAAAGGTGTGTAGGGAGATTTTTTAAAGGACTTTGAAGTCTGTAAAGTCTTTTTTCTAGTCTTACATTTGATTGATAGTTTGACAGATATACACATCTAAATTATAGGAAAAATTTCCCCACAGTATCGTGAGGGCACTCTTCCACTGTTTTGTAGTTTTCAGTGCTGCCTTTGAGCAGTCAGACATTATAATTCCTATTCCTTTGTATGTATTTATCCCCTTTTGCAAGCTTTCAGAATATTCACTTTACCTCCAGCATCTCAACATATCACAGGGTTGGACACTCAGTGCACTCCTTCAATCTGAAATCCAGCCTTTCAATTATTGGAATTTTTCTCACATTGTTTCTTGGATAATTTTCTACACTCTGTTCTCTCTGTTCCTTTTCTGTACATACCTCTCTTAACCTCCTTCCTCTCAGAAGAAACATATTTCTCAGTCTCTTGTGGAGGCTGGAGAATGTGAGAGTTTTTATAGGAGGAAAGAGTGCTCATTTTCCTAATGGTTGAGTAATGACTGACACTCCAACAACCATCTTGTACAATGAAGGCCACACCCTAGGAATGGCAGAGCAGAGAGCTTAAAGGAGCCTGGATTTTCTGAAGCTTTTATGGAACTGCCATTCCAGCCCTGGATTACCGATCCCTGGATTTTTATGTGTGTTAATAAAATTTTATATGTTTAAAGTCATTGTTAATTTGAGGTTTCCATTACATGCAGACAAACCCCAAACTGTTACTATTTCCCCAGATTGAAGCTTGGAAAGTGACTTGACCAAGATTAGAGTGAGAAGGAGGGGAGCTAACTCAGGTCTTACACCGAGGCTGATGCATACTCACCTAATCCTACTTTGCTTTTGCCTTATTGCACTTCGCAGATACTGTATGTTTTTTGTTTTTGTTTGTTTGCTTTGTTTTACAAATTGAAGGTTTGTGGCAATGATGTGATGAGTAAGTGTACTGGACCATTTTTCCAGCAGCATTTGCTGTGTGTCTCTGTGTCACATTTGGGTAATTTGTGTGATATTTCAAACCTTTTCAATATTACTATATGTGTTACGGTGATGTGTGATCAGTGATTACAACTCACTGAAAGCTCAGATGATGGTTAGCATTTCTAGCAATTAAGTTTTAAAATTAAGGTATATACATTGTTTTTGTAAACATAATGCTATTGCACAAGTAACAGACTACAGTATAGTGTAAACATAACTTTCATATGCACTGGGAAACCAAAATATTCATTTGACTTGCTTTATTACGATATTTGCTTTATTGCAGTGGTCTGGACTGACAGTTTCTCTGAGGTATGCCTAAACTTTCAACTGCAATTGGCGTTCTTCAAATTATTACATCCTAGAACCAGAAACACATATATGTCATAATTTACGAACTGAGTACAATTACTATTCAAATACAGAATAATATAACTTAGGGGTCAGAGTTCTGATCACTCTTCCACCAGCGGTAACAATAATTTGTTTTATGAATTTTACTTAGGCAAATGATGAGAACGAACATGTTTTTAAAATCACACAAAACTGGGTGCCTGGGTGGCTCATTCAGTTGAGCGTCCAACTCTTGATTTTGGCTCAGGTCATGATCTCATGATGAATTCATGAGACCCACATCAGGGCCTGCACTGACAGTGTGAAGCCTGCCTGGGATTCTCCCTCTCTCTCTGCTCCACCCCCACCCCCCAGGTGTGTGTGTGCGTGTGTGTGTGTGTGGGGGGGGGTGTCTAAAATAAATAAATAAAAACTTTAAATAAATAAATACAACCATGCAAAATATGGTTATGTAGGTTTTTCACCCAATTTGGATATAGTGTTGGAGTGATTAATTTCAAATGTAGACATACGGATGGGGCACCTGGGTGGCTCAGTTAGTTGGTTGGGCGTCCGACTTTGGCTCAGGTCATGATCTCAGGGCTTGTGAGTTCAAGCCCTGCGTTGGGCTCTGTGCTGACAGCTCAGAGCCTGGAGCCTGCTTTGGATTCTGCGTCTCCTCTCTCTCTGCCCCTCCCCAACTTGTGCTCCGTGTCTCTATGTGTCTCAAAACATAAGTAAATGTAAAAAAAAATTTTTTTAATAAAAAATAAAAATAAATAAAATGTAGACATATGGGAAGTTATCCTATAGAACACTGAAGACACACACCAATATATTAAGATGCTCTTTACAAGCAAAAACCCAAAAACCAAAACCACAGTGATTTCAAATATAAGTCCCAAGCTGAATGTCACAGTTGCTTACACACAGTAAAAGCCCAGTTAGTATTTATTAAATGAATACAAATTGGTTCTTGATTCATTTGCTAAGAAACATTTCCCAGCTACCCCTCAAATGACAATCATCATTCCCACACCTTTGTTCCTGATGCTTATACAATTCATCTGTCACTTTTACTTCCTTTTTATTTTTAAAGATTTTTTAAAATTAGAGAATGAGGAGCAAATAACTATCCACTAGCAGGCTTGACAATTGATACTATTTTTGCTTTTCTTAGTTAAATAAAACATTACTAATAAAGTGAGTCTCCTTTGTTCCTCAACCTCAACTACTTCCCCATCTTTGACATCAGTTAGGATGCTTTCAACATTAAGTAATAGAAAACTCTTAACTGTCTTAATAAGAAGAATGGAAACAGTCTAGTTCTAAAGTTGGCTAACTCAGGAACTCGGTGACTTTATACAGGACTCAGGTTTTCCCATCTTTCTACCCTGCCATCCTTAGAAAATTGGTTTAGGCCCATTCATGGTAAATAAAATGGTTGCTACACATTTGGGTTTCATTTGTAGAGACAATGTCTAGTAGATGATGATGGACTCTTGTCCTCTGCCATTTGTCATATATTATATTATATATTATATATTATATATTTTTATGTATATATAATATATATACTATATATTTTATATATAATATATATTTTATATATAATATATATTACATAAAATATATTTTATTTTTATATATTATATATTTTATATATTATGTATATATTTTAGATATATTTTATAAAATATATTTTAATTATATATATAATATGACATATATATAATATATATATGACATATATATGATATATAAACTTTTCATTAAGGTACAATATACAGATAAGTTCAAAACCACTGAATTTTCACAGAATTAATACTTGCATGAAACAAGTACTGAGATCAAGGAATAGAATATCATTAACACCCTAGCCATGTCTGTCTTAGTGCATTAAAACACCCCTTAGAAGTGGCCAGAATTGTGACAGATTTTATGTCTAAACCAATCACTGATGAGGGGAATGGGATTACTATGGTTGGTAAAAAGCCAGTCATGGCTAGTCTCTGGGGCCCACCTTCTGTACAGTAAACAAAGAGAAAGGAATAACAAAATGGAGTTTTGCTGATAAACAGGAACCCAAGAATGGCTGTGGGTAGACAAGCAACTGCATCTGCCATAGCGTCTCCCACAAGTCACTAGCTTTATAAATCTGGTGAACATCTGTGTCTATCACTTTTTATACTTTTAAAATACAAATGTTTACATAATAATGAACCATGCATATCGTTCGGCAATTTACTTTTTTCGCTCAATATTGTTTTCTGAGAGCTATTTTTGTTAATATATGTATCTAATGCATTCCTTTGAAGTCCTAGTTAGTATTCCATCTCATGTATATCCCAAATTTTATTTCTCCACTCCCTTACTGATGGATATGTAGGCTGTTTAACTTTTTTCTATTTTCTCATTAGTACAAGTAATGATACATTTCTTACCTTTATGTGCCCTCCTTCCTGTGAGCAAGTTTCTCTAGAATGTATGTACAGTCCCTAAGTATGTCCCCATTTACTAGATTCTGCCAAAACGTTGTTGCTGTTAATCCTAGAGAACAATGTGTAGCCTTGAAAGTAAATTTCTTGACTTCTCTGTGACTCAGTTTACACATCAATATAACAAAGATAATAACAGCATCACTCTTATACTGCTTTTGTGACAGTGAATGAAGATAGATAGATAGATAGATAGATTACAGCAAAAGCTGAAACAGCAAAAGCTACTACAATTTTCTGGATTACTGTTGTTATTATTAATCCTTATATTCCTAGAATAAAGTATGGGGACTATTCATATCTGTTGTGGGTTTTTACTGTGTTCACTTGGCTAAGCTGGAACTATTTTCCATAACACCACCGCCTGTATAAATCCAGGCTAGAGTTGAACCAAAAACACATTTGCATGAGGTTGGGAAGGCAGAAGTGGAGCAGCAGTCATTATACTCTGAAGTTAACAGCGGTTAGACGCAGTAAAAGACACACATAAGGCTGCCTGCAGATTCCATGTGGTCTTTGTGCTCCCGTTCTGCATCTAGCTTTTGTTCCCAACTGCAGGCCTCGCTGACAAATTGTGACTCCAGGCCCACTAGCAGATGCACTGGACAGTCTTCCATAGATGTCTCCACCTGCTCTCCTTTGGGGTCCCACTGAGCAGCTGGATAGATCTTGCTTCCCACTTCCTGGCCTGAGTTGTCCACCTGTGCAGAGCTTCAGAAGGGCTGGTCAATAACTTTTCTCTAATCCTTCAACTCCCCCTTTCGGACCCTCTTTCAGCCTCTCTCACAATTGTGTAATACCTTAGTCCTATAAATAAATCCCTTATACCATACACTCATAGTGATTCTTCTTTCCTGACTGGAATCTGACTGATGTAACATCCTTTCACAATATTTCAACTGAGCTGTTTCTTTTCAACGATTTAACCAAAATCTCCTTTATATAGTCTAGATTGATTCCTTCCTTCCTTCCTTTCTTTAATTTGCTATTCTTGTGCTAATGTTTTCGCTCACTAATTTACAAGAGGAAACTTTTTAGTGAATCCTGGCAGCAAGAAGTTCTCCCATGATTTTGTAGACAAAACCCCCAAATCTCCCCTACAAATTTGGGCATCCTATTTATTTTTAGCCAAACCAATTTCTGATATACTTCTATATAACTGCTGAATTTTCCTAGGGTTACAGTAATGTGCATGCCCTTAAAATTTTTTTAAACTTTTAATATTTAATCCAACTATAATTAACATACAGTGTTATATTAGTTTCAGGTGTACAATATGATTCAACACTCTGTACACTGCTCACTGCTCATCATGGGAAGTGTACTCTTCAATCCCCATGACCCTATCCCCCTGCCCTACAATATCCTTCCTAATGTCAAATAACTTCCACCAATCCCTGTTGGCCTACTGATTGTTATGGTTTTCTATTTCCATTTTAAACCTGCGTTTTTAAATCCACGTAATATATTTCTATCTCTTTGCTGCAAATCTGACATTGTCATTTGCGCAAACTTTTTGGGAGCCATTGCGAGGCCAAGCTCTTCTATCAGGTTATTGGCAGACAGTATCCGATAATAGCGTATGGGAAAAAGTAGATTTACAATACACTGTTAAGAGATTCTTTTAAATTCAAAAATAATTTTAAAGAAAAATACTACAAACAGTAGTATAACAAATCAGAGTAGCATAAGATGTAGTTACACCAAGCAAGTGTGTATGTACAATCGTTTATTTGGATTTTTATATGCTTTATTGTCATTTTTATAATGTGTTCTGGTTTTTATTGATAAAGATCTTTCACACTTCTTATTAAATATATTAGGTACTTATATTGTGTTCATTTGCTGTTTGGTTATTGCTGGTATATACAGTCTACTTGATTTTCATGTTGATCTTATATACAACAAATGTGCTACATTTTCTAATTCTAATAGTTTTCAGATTCCCTCACGTTTTCTACATAACATTCATATCTGAAGAAGAAAGTTTTCTCCCTTTATTTCAAATACTTGTACCTTGTCTCTTTTCTCCATGTAATTATATAGACCAAGGCCTCAGGTGTGATATTTTATTGTGCTGATCCTTATGTGCATCCTGATGTGCTTTGTGAATTCAATGGGAAGTTTCACCATTAAGGCTAATGCTTGCTATGGATCTGATAGCCATTCTCTAACATTTTAAGAAAACTCCCTTCTGTTTCTAGTTTACAAAGAGTTTTAATAACTACTCGTACTATTTGAAAACGTTTGAGGCTTTACCATGTACATTTATTTTACATATATTGACTCATTTAATCCATGCAGACACACTTCGAAGTATTATCTCCATTTTACAGACAATAAAAAGCACAGGGAAATCAAAGAACTTGTCCAAGATCACATGATAATCATTTCTGATTACTGCTTTAAAAACAATAACCAATTTATCAGATTAAAACAACACCCATTTATTAGCTCGTAGTTTCTGTAGAAGTCCAGATACAGCATGGTTGGGTTCTCTGTTCAAGGTCTAACAAGTCTGAAATCAAGACGTTGCCCAGTCTGTGCTCTCATGTGAACTCAGGGTCATCTTCCAAGCTTATTCAGGTTGTTGGCAGAATTTAGTTCCTGTGGTTGTAGGACTAACCAAGTTCCTTGCTAGCTGTCAGCCAGATGTCACTCTCAGCTCCTAGTGGCCACCCTCAAGTGTTAGCTACATGGCTCATTTCATAAGCAGTTCACAGCATGGCTGTTTGCTCGTCTGCAGGCTAGCAAAGAGCATCTGCTACTGCTTCTTGGCTGTCAAGGGTTCACTCGATTAGGTCAGGCCCGCTCAGATAATCTCCCTTCATACTGACTCAAAATCAAATGATGAGTGGCCCTAATCAAGGGAATGAAATTCCACTATGTTCACAAGTCCTGCCCACATCCAAGGGGAAAAAATTATACAGAACGTGTATACCAGGATAGCAGCAGTACTGTTTCCATTTCTATCTAACACATATAATAAATAAGAATCTGAATTCAAACTCATGCTCCTAATCAAAACCCATACTGCCTTTCTAAATAAGTACTGAATTTATTGAATGCTTTTTCTACATTTATTGAAATAACCGTATGATATTTCTGTTGATCTGTTAATGAGCGAATCATGTGGAAGGCTTTTTTTTAACGTTGAGCCAGGCTCCTGAATTGCTAGATTCAGCTTGCACACACTTTATTTTGTATTTGTGTACTTATGTCCATAAATGAGTTTGTCTATCAGCTTTGTTTTTCACATTGTCCTGCTCAGGTTCTTTTATCAAATTCAAATTTAGTTTATTAAACACCTTCAAGGCAAAAGCTTGCTTCATTTCTTACCCAATCTCTTTAAGTTCTTGCTTTCACTCAGTTTTTAGTCCAAGTATGTTTTTTTCTTCAGTAAGCTCTACGCCCAATGTGGGGCTTGAACTCACGACCCCAAAGTCAAGAGTCGCACTCTCTACCCGCATGTTCTACCATCTGAGCCAGCCAGGTGCCCCAGGCCTAAGTGTTCCTTATTTCTTTGTTAACTAATAAATATATTTAAGATTTTTCTTAATCCCACATTTTCAGTATTGGTCTCAATATCTATTTTACCATAATCTGGAAACAAATCCTATTCAGTTTTCCCATTTCTTTTCAAATTAACTTTGTTACATTTCTTTAAAAAAAATTCTACCTAACTTTTAAAAGTTGTTCATAGTACATGATTATGATTTTTCAATCTTTATTGTACCTGTGTCTGCCTTTTTTTGTTGTCATAACTTTTCTCTATTTTTTCTTAGCCATTAAAAAAATATTTCTTCCTTGCCATTCCTTCTAATCTCTACTCCTAGAATTCCTATCAGGTATATGTTGACACCTCCATCATCCTTTATGTCCTGTAACTTCTGTTTCATATATTTCTGACTCTCTGTGCTGCATTCTGGATGTTTTCATTCCTATGTCACTATTCACGAATTCTCTCCTTAAGTGTGTCCACTCTACTATTTACTTTGAGGGTTTTGTTTTTTGTTTTTTTTTTTTTTTGATAAATAGACTTTTTCCTTTCCAATATGACCTTCTAAAAAACTCTACTTTTTATAAACCACAATTGCTCATTTCTGTTGTGTAAAGTCCCATTCTTGTTTTTTAAATTATTGTTTCTATTTCCATAGGTGTGCATTTTAGTTTTTGGCTTTTTCCCCCACCTGTGTTCTTGAATTTCCCCTCTGGATTTTCTATTCTCAGGATATTTTGTAAAAGATTAGAGTGGAAAAGAGTCAACTGAAGAAGCCATTAACAACTTAACCTTCAGGACATATACTACTCCTAGATGGATAGTAGATTGGGCAGTCCTTAAGTGTATTTATGGTCAACCTGATTTTTAGTATCCTCTAGGAGTTCAAATGGTTGGAACACAATAGAGAAAAGACGGTTATTTTACTCAAAAGACATCTGGTAAACATAACGATATACCTGAGTTCTAGCAACCCTTGTTCTTTAAATACTATCCGATATTGCTCTATGCCTATCTATACACGTGTACACTCAGGCAGGCACACTCATGTGTGAAGTTCATGACAATAAATCATGGTTTTATTTTCTTTCTTTTTTTTAGAGACAGAGTATGCAAGTGGTGCAGAGGGAGAGAAACTTTTTTTAAAATTTATTTAGTTATTAGTTTATTTATTGAGAGATAGAGAGAGGAAGCATGCCTGTGCACATACAGGGGAGGGGCAGAGAAAGATGGAGAGAGAAGGAGAGAGAGACAATCCCAAGCAGGCTCTGCTCTGACAGCGCAGAGCCTGATGCAGGGCTCAATCTCACAAACCATGAGATCATGACATGAGCCAAAACCAAGAGTCAGACACTCAACCAACTGAGCCACCCAGGTGCCCCAGAGGGAGATCGTCTCAAGCAGGCTCCACACTTAGTTGTACGCTCAACTGACAGAGCCACCCAGGGGCCCCTAAATCATGGTATTTCTAATTTAATATTTGTAACCTTTTGTTTCACTGCCTTGGTAATGAAATACTATTTCATAAACACTACTTAATGTTCCTCTGAATTAATCTTGTCAAACAAATAGATCCTGATGTTAGTATATTTTTGCAGGGAATAAGCACTGGATCATTGAAGTATAGTGTTATTTTCACTTGAAAAGCTAAGAAATTAAATAGATACTCTGAGCAAAGTAACTTTTAAATTGGTCCCAAAACTTTAAAATGTACTTTCTAGTTAATAATCAGTCCTTTACTTTTTTTTTTTTTAGTTTATTTATTTATTTTGTGAGAGAGAAAGAGAGCGAGACAGAGAAAGAACACAAGCCAGAGAGGAACAGAGAGGGAGAGAGAGAGAATCCTAAGCAGCCTCCACGCTATCAGTGCAGAGCCTGATGCGGGGCTGGAACTCAAACCAAGAGTTCATGACCTGAGCCAAAATCAAGAGTCGGATGTTTAACTGACTGAGCCCCCCAGGCACCCCCAGTCCTTTATTCTTAACAACAAAATGACTGTTGACACTGTTCCCAAACCACCTATCAACCAGCCATATCTTTCTTTGCTCAGATCTAATTGTCTTTCTTGCTCTCCCAGGGGAATGCCTAATTAATCCCGCAATGTGTTCACAAGATAAGGGCATACCAGGTAAAGAAAGATGTGTTACTGAATAAACAGCATGAAACAAGGTAATTTTTATTTCTTGAGTTAAATAATAACCTTGGTCTGTATCTGTTCTGTAAAGGCATCTAGCATAAAGTCTATTCATAGAGCAGACAGCAGACACTCAGTAGTATTTACAGTATTGATTTTAAACTTACCATTTATCTTAAAGAGGAAAAAATGTCTTAATTGCTGATGTTGCTCATACTACTTTCCAAAAACCCAGAACAATGCCTGTCACACAGTACATACTTACTAAACATTTGATGAATGACTAAAAAGGTGAACAGGTTCATTTGTGCATTTACGATTCGGATACCATGAGGCTTGATTTTGAATTTGCACTTAATAATACAAAATTGAGTGAAGTATTTATTCCAAATTACATACTAAAAAGACAAGTAGGCTCCCCCCAAAATGATACAAAATGGGAAGGGGAACTTCTTATAATTAAGAATGCACAAACTGTATACTCTTAGAATGGAATACTACCTATAATTTCCTCTAAAAATCTCTGAGGGAAAACAGCAGGCTATTTACCAAACTGCTTTTCAACCAACTTGTGAATCTCCCATTTTGTGATTTATGCAGAGACCATAATTAATACTGTCTCTCTCACACAGAATAATATTTGGCAAATTCAATATTAGGAGATGGCTTCTAAAAAGTTTTTCCTCTAGTAAGTAATTTTTAAAAGCCAGAAATGACAAAATGATGCTACTGCACACTCAAAAATAAATATTTCCCGTATGGAATATCTTACAACATAAGTTGTCTCAATAAATTCATTCGTCATCTACACATTTGAAAGAGTTTTAGAACAGGTGTCAATCAAACTCCAAGAGACCTACCACTTCTCATTAGCTTACCAACCTTATATTTATACAAATTAAAATAATAAAATGCTCCAGTTGCTTATTGGTGTGTTTAATTAACTTAGTGCAGTAAATTTCTGTAACTTACTACAGTTAACACTTCTAGGATTTCATCACTAGACTCTCCACACCATGAACCTGGGAGCCATCATTTACATTAATGAGAGTTACTAACAGGCAGCATGGGAAAAATTAATTCTTTTGTAAGTCTTTTAAAAAGGTCTCCAATCATATAAATGAGTAGGACTCAAAATTCTAGGCATTATTAACATCAATATTTGCTCTAAAGGAAATAAGGAGAACTACTGCTATAAATTTAAAACCAACCAAGAACTGTTATATGGAAATGATATGAACTATGAGAAAAAGTAACCACCCACATCAACCCTGTGCTAATGGTGAGAAAGACAGAAGCAGCTGTAAATGAAGAAACCCGTATTCTAGGGTTAAAGGAAGTAGTTGTAAAAGTAAAGAACGTTTTAGAGTAATGAAGATTCTAAACAGGAACAGTATAAAAGGATAGAGGCACTTTAAGAAACTTAAATGCTAACTATATAATTGTGTATAATCTGGATACAGAATAGAGGTAGCCAAGAGATAATCTGTTTCATAATCTATATAATGCCGAACAATAGACATTTGTAGACCGCATACATACAAAAGCTGCTCAAGACTCCAGGATATAACCGGGAGTGAGGCTGTAGAGAAAGGTCTGTGCAGATTTAACTGTACCGTCAAACTGTCCTTGGAAGAGATAAACGGACTGACATTCTCACAAAGGATGAGAGCTCCTTGTCCTCTAAATGCTCACCAAATTAGTTACTAAAAGAGATACTCTATTTTTTCCACGTTTGTCTCTCTGCTGGTATTAATTTGCATTTTCCTGAGGCTGAGTATTTTTTTCTAACATTATTAGACATTTTGAGCTTGCTCTTCTGCAACATACTACGTTATACGTAATATGTAATGTATACTATGTCCGTGTTTCTGTTGGATTGACTGCTCCTTTTCTTATTGATAACATAAAGATTTTACTTATATATTCTAGATACTGACCCCTGGTTAATCTGTGTGCTAGAAAATATCTTCTGATTGGCGCACCTGGGTGGCTCGGTCAGTTAAGTGTCTGACTTCAGCTCGGGTCATGATCCAGAGTTTGAGCCCCGTGTTGGGCTCTGTGCTGACAGCTCAGAGCCTAGAGCCTGCTTCAGATTCTGTGTCTACCTCTCTCTCTCTGCCCCTCTCCAACTCATTCTCTGTCTCTCTCTCAAAAATAAATAAAAATAATAAAAATAATTTTTTTAAAAAAGAAAATATCTTCTGATATGTAGCTTGCCTTTTCATCATCGTGTATGTTTTCTTTTGTTTTAAACAAGTTTTTTTTTAATATTTATTTATTTTTGAGAGAGAAAGAGAGCCCGCGCACAGGTGGGGGAGAGGCAGACAGAGGATTCAAAGCGGGCTCTGTGTTGACACCAGAGAGCCCGGTATGAGGCTCAAACTTGCAAACCTTGATATCATGACCTAAGCTGAAGTCGGATACTTAACCAACTGAGCCACCCAGGAGCCTCCCCCCCAAACCCACAAGCTTTTTCTCTTTTAAGTTTATTTATTTTGGGATAGACAGAGACAGCGCAAGTTGGGAAGGGGCAGAGAGAGGGAGAGAGAGAATCCCAAGCAGGCTCCGTGCTGCCAGCACAGAGCCTGACTCGGGGCTTGAACTCACAAAACCATGAGATCATGACCTGAGCTGAAACCAGGTCAGAAGTTTAACCAACTGAGCCACCCACACGCCCCTTAAACAAGTTTTTTTTAAATGAAAAACAAATTTATGGATTTCTTATAATATGGTCTGTGTGTTTCTGTGATTTATTTAAGAGATCCTTTCCAAAGTGAAAGCTAAGAACTTTTCATCTCTCATTTCTATTGGAATGAAATTTAAGATTAAAAAGTTTAGGTAGACGGGAAAGAAATCAATGCTGTGATTACTATGTGCATTTATTCAGTGTACAAATATTTACTGAATGACTATTATATGAAATGGTAATTTTATATAAATTCTATCATATTCCTCACATTTTTTTTTTAAAGCCATTCATTTCCATTTTTAAAGCCTTCATTTTCAGATGATTATGCTATGGATGGTGAGGTGAAATATATTGGTTCAAGGTGTGTTTAATGCTGAAATTCTTTCAAAAGACTGAAATGGGAAAGCTACGGTTTTTCCTTTCCTAAGTTTAGAATATACAATTTTTATTATTTAAATATCAATATGGCTTACCCCTATTAGATATATATATATATATATATATATATATGTGTGACTATATGTTTAAGTCAAATTAGTCATATACTTATTATAACCAATCTGTGATCCAAAACACTTTATAAAGATATATTGCTATCCTTTAAATACCTGAATATATACATATTGATATTAACGACTTATAGCTAATCAACTTTGAGAGTAATCTGTATTTTTATGTAGACTAAAGATCGAAATACAAACTTTTCCTTCTCTTATCTCTGCTAAAAGAAAACTGCTGGGCAACTTAAAGTGCAGTCACTTACAAGGTGAGGTGAGGAGCCAGAAGCTCCGGTCAGTGGAAAGGA
The DNA here is from genome assembly GCF_007474595.2 of Lynx canadensis. Classification (NCBI taxonomy): domain Eukaryota; kingdom Metazoa; phylum Chordata; class Mammalia; order Carnivora; family Felidae; genus Lynx; species Lynx canadensis. The sequence continues at coordinate 56,353,168 of NC_044312.2, forward strand.
GCAATACCTCTTATGTGCCAGTGTACGTGTCCTATTGTATCTAGCCTTAGCTGGAACATCTCTTAACTCTCTTCTCAACACAGAAGCTCAGACGGCTAGGGGCCACCTCCTCATGCTTGCCTTTGCTGGCTGCCCCCCACTCAACCCCATTCTAATCTCTAACGTGGCCCTTTCCATGCTATGTATGACCGTGTGCCCACTCACTGTCCATCCCTGATGCCACTTCCGTAGTTGAATGATTTTACTTAATGCCAGCATTTTTTTTTATAATGTTTATTTATTTTTGAGAGAGAAACAGAGACAGAGTGCAAGGGGAGCAGGGCAGAGAGAGAGAGACAGACAGACAGACAGACAGACAGAATCTGAAGCAGGCTCCAGACTCCGAGCTGTCAGCACAGAGCCCGACGCAGGGCTTCAACCCATGAACTGTGAGATCATGACCTGAGCCGAAGTTGGACACTTAACCAACTGAGCCATCCAGGCGCCCCTACTTAATGCCAGCATCTTGAGCAGTACCCAATATGTACTAGTCCTCAATACGTGGTTTGACTTTGCTGTAATGTAACCCTTTTATAACTTAGTTCTCGTGATTTAACTATACACGAATTAACTTATATCAATTTTTCATTTCAAGGAATTAGAGAAAAAAATACTATGAAAACCAATTGACCATTTAATCTGACTCAGAAGTTATGTTTGGTGATCTTATTAGTTATAAGTTATCCTAGGGGAAAGGTATTAAAATATGGGAGCAAACCTAACTATCTGGTTAAAAGAATGACATAAATTTTTTTATAATGATACTATTATCCAGGACATAAATGTTATCCTTAGAAAATTGTCCAAAGAACTATTACCATGAGATGTTTTGGGAAGTTAAAATAAGTTTACATGTGGGGCGCCTGGGTGGCGCAGTTGGTTAAGCGTCCGACTTCAGCCAGGTCACGATCTCGCGGTCCGTGAGTTCGAGCCCCGCGTCAGGCTCTGGGCTGATGGCTCGGAGCCTGGAGCCTGTTTCCGATTCTGTGTCTCCCTCTCTCTCTGCCCCTCCCCCGTTCATGCTCTGTCTCTCTCTGTCCCAAAAATAAATTAAAAAAAAAAAAAAAAAAAAAAACGTTGAAAAAAAATAAAATAAGTTTACATGTGCCTAAAAATAATTTTCTTCTTCTTCCCACCTATTTATTTCTTCAGAAAAAGAAAAGCATCCACAAATCACCAACTCCAAACTGTCTGGCTTGATATCGTTATCCCTCATTACTTGCCTACCAAAAAAATCAAACATATAAAAATTAAAGAAAAGAAGAGTGCTACTTTCAATGTAACACCAACAAAATAAAGTCTTATTTATTCGAGTAAATGATTAATTCACACCAGAACCTAAAGCACCTATGCTGTCATATGATACATATTGATAGCCTCCAAAAAGCCAATCCATGAACTACCTGGAGGACTCACTGATGCTCTGTTGAGAAACACTGATTTCTCATATTCTAATAATGTAACAATCTTCACCCCATGACACTATGACATAGTCCTCTATTACACGAAATATATTACCCACCCCCACCAACTCCGCCAAGCATTACACTGAACCTCTATTCTGATTTCAGCACACTGCAAACGAGAAAAGCACTAAGTTCAAGTTGGGGTCACATGTCAGAGTCATCTGGTTTTCTTTTTTGTCCCGCTGTCCCGTTACATTACTGTATTTTAATTTAGTTGGTTGCAGAAAGCTGAGATGACAATAATACTAGAGAAGACTTCCTCATCCAGATAATAACATCAGCACCATAAAAGCACACTTCATTAAAAACAACACACACAACAATATGCTTCCAAGTGTCAGCAATGAAATAGCTGCACAATTACTTTAGACTCATTTCCCACATTTCCCTTCTCTCAGCGGAATGCCTAATCTTCACAAGGTGTTCATTTCCTGTCTCACCCAGCAACCACCTTCTGCATTTTTATTTTGTTGATCGCTCCTGCTTAAATTTCCATGGGGATTCCTCATTTTAAAACATGCTTTTTGCTCTCGCTCCTGAACACAACCCCATCAGCACTGCTGCCGGTGCCTTGGGTTACAACAGGCACTGAAGTTAATAGCTTGCCATGGTCCTAAGGGACCATATGAAATAATGATTGTCCTGGCCAGAGCATCTAGAGTTAAAACTATAGGCCTATGGTGCGGAGTGTCAGATTACCTAATAGCGTTTGCAAAAACTGAACATCCCTTTTGCTCTCTTAATTCAAGAAATATTTATGGAGTGTCTACACAATACAAGGCTCTCTGCAAGGCAGTGGAGTAAGTTTGATGCCAAGTAAGATGCACTTTCTACACTGAAAATATTTCAGGTAAGACCAGGACGACTCTGGCACACGACTTGTATCACTGGGCTCTTGTTAAATGAGAAGAGTATACATAAATTTACTTCACTTCTGAGATACTACTGAGAGAGAACTGCCCAGGGGATTAAGGAAGGCTATGAGAGCACACCCACCTGTGGGGAATCAAGAAAGAGTATACAAAGAAAGTTTTAGATAATAAGAGAAAGATTTTATGTACAATTCCAGACATTCCAGATAAGCAGAACAGCAAAGGCAAAGACTATCAAGGTGAAAAATAATGTCATACATTTGGAAACCGACAGTTTGACCGAAGCATAGGTTATGAATTACAAGGGAGCTGGGATAAGACCAAACAAGAAAGCAGCAGGCCAGGCTGGAAACTAATTTGTTGGAACATGCTGTATTTCCCTTTTAAGAATAAGGGCTTCAGCACTCACTAAACTGATAGCTTCTAAGATAAAGACACTTGATTGAGTCATAGATATTAGGCACTAACCTCCCTACATAGAACTAAAAGAGACAAGCCTTCAGACCTTCAAGTTTTTTCCCTTGCACTCTGGGACGCCTCGTTAGTCCTCTGTATTGACGCCGTTGACTGAAAGATGATGTACCTCGTGGCGTTATTATAAAAGAAAATCTCGTACTGTGCTACTGGGTTGCATTTTTAATTTTCCTTAACCTTTTCTCAGGCCTACCTTTCCTTTCAGCATCTACATTTAGTAAAAAAATTGCGTGGCTGCCTGGAATTCCTGTCTCAAGGCTCAATGTATACAAAATAGTAGTTGCAAGATTTTATTGAGCATCTTCTACGTGCCAAGCATTGTGCTTCATCTAACCCTCATAATAACCGAGCGGCACAGATATTACACCAAGCAAACCAAGACGCAGAGAGGACATTTCCACAGTTGCTCAGCTCTAACAGGTGAAGCTCATGTAACTCCAATTAGTCCTTTGTATCATTAGAAATAAGTCATTAGAAATAAAATCATTAGAATAAATGATTAATCATTAGAAATAAAAACTGAAACGTCACCAAATTTAACTAAATCGAGGCAGAGAGAAGGAAGGAGAGGCATTTTGCATTGTATCTTTTAGAGAAAAACAAATGTCAAGTGAACCAACTGACAAATGGACTTTAGTAACTAACTTTTTTTTTAATGTTTACTTATTTTTGAGAGAGAGAGAGAGAGAGAGAGAGAGAGCACAAGTGGGGGAGGAGCAGAGAGAGGGAGGCACAGAATTCAAAGCAGGCTCCAGGCTCTGAGCTGTCAGCACAGAGCCCGACGTGGGGCTCAAACTTGTGAACTGCAAGATCACGACCTGAGCTGAAGTCGGACGCTCAACTGACTGCGCCACCCAGGCGCCCCAGTAATTAGCATTTTCAATGAGAACTTAACATAGTGACTCTACTTAACATACAGGAATTCACATCATGGCATTTTCACCAGAGAGATTTCCTTAAATCAGGAGAAGGATTATTTCAGTCTCATGTACGGTCCCTTTTTGATAGACACACTTCTTCCATCTCCTAAATGTTCGCTTAGAAGTACTACGCTTACAGTCACCGTACCATCTTCTGGGCTTGCTGTCCTCAGTGGGCCATATCAAAGCGAATGCTTAGGCAACTTGTCATATGACCGCTTTTCATCTCTCAACCTGTTGCTCCATTTGTGAAGTGAAGGGTTACATTGTATGCTCTAGTAATACTCTGGTCTGTCTGGTTCTGAGGCACAACAAATCTATAATTCTGCATGGACATAAATGTTTTTTTCCCATCTTCATTTCTGTTCCATAGCGTTCCCTTAGGTAGTTATATCGGAGCTGGACTACAGACATTTGGGCAAGTTTTCACACGAACACAGATTTTTCATCCTTGGTCACATTCCTGTAATCAAGTGGAAAATCTGGAAAAATAATTTCATTCATTTCAGTAATATTAGTCGCCCTGAAAATTATTTGTTTGATTATACTTTTAAGTTACACAGCAAGGAAAAATTTTTTAAAAATACCAAAGTATTTGGTCCACCCATTGCCTCCAGTCATCACACTCACTGTTGAAATTTAAAGGTCTGAGGTCTAGGGTACTGAGTGCTCTAAATGCCAGCATCTGAGCAACAACCTATAATAAAATGAAGATGAAAGGTTATAAAGAATGTTCTAATTTATAGGATAAACAGTAGAAGAGTTGAAAATTAAAGCCATAGCACTGAAGCCTAAGCATGATGTGAAAATCTCCCCTTCTGGAAGGAGGCCATCAGATTTAATTGGATGCTATGAAAGCAAACAGATGCTAATTTAGTGAAAACAGCAACCATTTCTGAACTCTCTGCATTAAAACAGCTTGATTAACAAACAGAAGCTGAGGATTTTTATAGGAAAGAGTCTATAATTCTTAATACAAGATGTGTCAGCAGGTGGTTAAGTATGCCTGAAGCAGGTAATAATAGAAATGAAGAGTCAGAAGTACAGCGGTCAGAAAACATTGATGTTTTCAATGTAAGCTTTATAGCAATGAATGCACAGGTTCCTGTCACTATTTCTATAGAGAATTTGCTTCTTTGCAAGCAATGTTCAAGGTATCCTAATCGCTTCAAGGACACCATTAGAAAAATTCCCATTCATTTATTCAGCAAGTCAGTGTTGTTGAGCCAAAAAGCAGGCTGAAAGAATATAGAGATAGGAAATCACTCAGTTCACTGCCACTCTGCAAATTCCTTTGTCTCTTCCTTCCTGGCAAAATGCAATCTAGTTACGATGACAGGGGAGCTCTATAAACATCTAGACATGCCAAGGTGTCTGTAAGAAAAATAAAAGACTCTAGTCACAGGATTGGAACCTGTCTGGCCAGCTCCTTTACATATATGACTGCCCTATGCATTCAGTCACAGAAAAGGTGTTAGATCATTAAAACAGACCATTCCTTCTCTCATAAGCATCAGGTCCACCCACATGCAATGACTAGGATCTGGGCCCAATACTATCTGTTTTTGGACACATCACAATTTCTTTACACTTTAAAATTTCTGGCTCTAAAAGAAATCAGAATCAGCCAGGTAAAAAACGCAATGCCTAGAAATCAGAATCAGCCAGGTAAAAAACGCAATGCCTAGAGTTTCAGCCAAGATCTTCCATAGGGATAAACATAGAACAAAATCATCAAGGAAATGGGAAAAGCAGCATTAACATGTCTCTAAGGTTCCAATAATTCCATTACAGAAAAATAGTTAATCTATCTTTTAGAGATTCATAAAAGCCTTGTTGTGGACACGTCAGGAAGTTTCAAAAGTGCCTGCCAATTATACCACTCCTTCTGAGAATAAAACAAAAACCTGAACACATTTTTTGAGGGCTTGAAAAAGCCATATGCCCTGACCAGCTATGTCCTATCTCAAATGATTGTTTAAGGAATCCATTTGGAATGTATCATCTAGCAGACAATTGAGTAGCAAAATAACAATGACTAACACGTTTCATTTCAAAAACCACTTTAAAACCTACTTTTCAGTCTTCAGTGAAAGAAGAAATAAAGGGTAAAAGAACACTATGGCTGGACTCTGGTTACATTCCTTCGTGTTTTGTGGTCTGAGTCTCAAAATGAATGCAGCAAAGATTTCAGAGTTTCCCTTTATAGTGTGCATGCAGGTGCACAATAATAGCTTAGGCAAGGCATCAGTCCAAACCTGTGTTTCAAACAGACCAGACAAAGGAAAGAACTAGTTTTCCCCCACCCGCCCAGCAAAACTGGCGAAATAGGACTCTGAACTCCACTATCTCACCTGCCAATAAGCAGATAAGGCAGGTAATCAGGGCAAAGAGGCTGAGGATTCCTAGGCCGATTCCAAGTATAATATATCCAATGAGCTGTTCAATTCCTATTTTCCATCTCCCCCGAAGCCCTGATTCCACCTAATAACCTGGGAAGGTTTACATCAACGTTGACACACTCAGGAGAAAAGAAACCCAGGCCAATCTGCTCTTCAGTGATCCAGGCTAGGAATAACTGAGAAGTTGATCCAATTAACAAGCACAATCAGTTAATTTACTTTTATTTATTATGTTTATTTGTATATCTATGTTGTTCCAAAAAAGATATGAAGTTTTACTAAAGTTCATTAAAGTCACCTAAAATATTTGATAGTTTATAAAATCTGAGACAGCAAGGTAAATGTTCTCAATCATAATACGGCACGCCATTGATTGTAAGATACACCTCATTTTTAGCAATATCAAAATGTCAAAAATATTTATATTAGAATCGGTAAAATACAATATATGTTTCTGTAAAGGGGGAAGACAGAGGTAAAACACAATGCAATTCCTGTGGTTCTTGTGGCTTCCAAAGAAACGGGTAACACAATCACCTAAATCTAGCTCACCTTCCCAAATTACTTAGGAAAATAAATTAGGATAAACAAATCATTGCTACTTCTCACACTGGGGCATACTACATGGAGTTGCCCACATGTTAAGCTGCTTCTTCACAAATTAAAGTTTGCAGCTGATCTGGAGAAAGTGTATTATTTAGAAGGACACCCTTCCTTCAAGCTCCCCAAGTGCTTTTTCTACATAACCAATATTTTCAGTCGGATCACCACATACTAATTTGGTAAAAACCTAGAGATATTTAATTTGTTTAATATGGAACCTAGGGAAGGTTGGGAGGGGTGATCATTCTCAAAACTACAAGGTGATCTTACATGTTCATGATTAATTAAAATCATGGGTCTCTTTATTGCTTATTAGTAATGTGTTTCACCATTAAACAAATGGAATGATGTCAATAAAAATGGAGGAGGAGATAGATCTAAGGTCTTGTCCCTCCAGAGAAATTTTTTTTTTTTTTTAAAGCAAAAACTGTTAGAATCAACTTTACTAAAACTCTGGAAAAAGTCAAGAGTGTAAAACAACAGGCTGAACGACGAATCAAGGAAAAGGAAAATCAAAATCAAGAGAAAAGCTTCACGGAATTTCTACTTATACTATTCTTAACTCCCTCCCCAACTGAGCAGTGGTGAAAACAGCAGCCTGCTAGTGTGGGACCTTGATCCCCAGTGCATGAGGGAGCCAACCAGATTTTATTCTAAAATAATTTATGTTTGTCTGTCCTATCTTGTCTGGGGACTACTTGAAGAGCTAATGTAAGGCACTTGCCTTGGTTTTGCCTAGTCAGAACTGCTCACTCAGAGGTGAAAGGCAGGGGACATTGTTCAAGATGTCAGGCAAACAAATCCCACAGCCTCCTTGTGCAAAAGATTAGGTCTGAGACATGCAACAGACTGTCTAAGCCTGGGAAGTAAAGCTGGTGAGAGTTTCTGCAAGAAATCAGTGTTTTCAAAAGAGCCCATATATACTGGGGAAGACAGAAGATATGTACATGCCCAGAATAGGATGCACACTCAGAAAAGACCTGAGAAGACTCCAGGCTTTTAGCTCTGGCTGATCATTAGGCTCACTGCAAGCAAGAAGCAAAGGCTAAGGCCTTCGTGTTGAAAAGAAAAGACATCAGACAAATGCAAAGCTGTACAAACAAATAAAGAACACTAGGTAAAGGTAACTGCATAGGTAAATAAAAAAGACAGTATTATGGACACACAATGTAGAAAGATGTAATTTGTGACAATAACAACATAAAGGTGGGAGGACAGAGGTATAGAGGAGCAGAGTTTTTGCATGCTATTAAAGTTAAGCTGGTATCAATTCAAACTAAACTGTTATAAATATAGGATATTAGCCATAATCAATCAATTTCTTTGATATCAGCCATAGGAACATTTTTTTGAGATATGTCTCCCAAGCAAGGGAAACAAAAGCAAACTTAAACTACTGGGACTACACCAAAACAAAAAGTAAACCATCAACAAAACCTGGAAGTAAACCATCAACAAAACAAAAAGGCATTCTACAGAATGGGAGAAGATATTTGCAAATATCATATCTGGTAAGGGTTATCTGGTAAGGGTTTACTATCTAAAATAAGTAAGGAACTTCTACAACTCAACAGCAAAAACCAGAAATAATCCAGTTAAAAATGGGCAGAAGATCTGAACAGACATTCTTCCAAAGAAGACACACAGATGGCCAAGAGACACATGAAAAGATGCTCCACATCACTAACAATCACAGAAATGCAAACTAAAACCACAAAGAGGTATCACCTTACACCTGTCAGAATGGGTAAAATCAAAAACATAAGAAATAAGTGTTAGTGGGGATATGGAGCAAGAGGAACCCTCATGCACTGTTGGTGGGAATGCAAATTGGTAAAGCCACTATGGAAAACAGTATGGAGGTTCCTCAAAACAATTAAAAATCGAAATATCATATGATCCAGTAATTCCACCACTGGATGTTTACCCAAAGAAACCAAAAACATTAATTTGAAAGATATATGCACACCTGTGTTTACTGCAGCATTATTTACAACAGCCAAGTTATGGAAGCAACCCAAGTGTCCACTGGTAGATGAAGGGATAAAGAAGATGTGGTATATATATGTACAGTGGAATATTACTCAGCTACAAAAAAAAAAATGAAATCTTGCCATCTGCAACAACATGGACGGGCCTATAGAATACAGTGCTAAGTGAAATAAGTCAGTCAGAGAAAGACAAATACTATATGATTTCACTCATATGCGGAATTTAAGAAACAAATTAACAAAGAAAAAAAGAGACAGACAAAACACAGACTCTTAAATACAGAGAACAAACTGGTGGTTGTTGCTAGAGGGGAGGTGAAGGACGGGCTAAATAGATAAAGGGGGTTAAGAGTATACTTATCTTGAGCACTGAGAAATGTATAAAATTGTTGAATCATTATATTGTACATTGTACAACTGTACATTATATTGTATATTGTGAAACTTACACAACACTGTAATGTTAGTTATACTTCAATACAAATAATTAAAAAATAAAAGTAAAGGGCCTGGGCGGCTCCATTACTTGAATGTCTGACTCTTGATTTCTGCTCAGGTCATGATCCCAGGGTTGTGGGATCAAACCCCGCATTGGGCTCTGTGCTGTCTGTGGAGCCTGCTTAAGATTCTCTCCCTCTGCCCCTCTCCCCCACTTGTACTTTCTCTCTCTCTCTCTCTCACGGTAAATATAAAAAAAATTTAAAATTTTTTTAAAAATAAAAGGCACTGATTTAAACTATACAGTGTTCCCTGCCCTCTACTTGGAAACTGAGGGCCATTGTTTTACCAGATGTAATATTAAATTCTTCCATTTGGTGCCTACATTTTCTGCCTCTCCTCTTGCAGTTTCCTAAATACAGTGGAGGGTATTTCATTTCTTCATGTCTATGAACACAAAAGTCTCTCAAACTAGAACAGTTGTTCTCAAGCCTGACTGCATATTAAAATCACTTCAGGAGCTTAAAAAAATACCTCATATTTGGGCCCTATTAACTAAATCAGAATTTCTGGGGAAGAAGTCAGAAATCTGGAGATCAGGAGCTTATTTTTAAAGGCTCCCCAGATGACAATAATGCACAGCCGGTGTTGAGAATAACTTACCTAGAATCATCTATTATCCACCTCCCTTTAGCCAAGTGCAGTTGTTTTCTCAACTCCAATCATTCATATATCAGTTTTGGAAAGTTGTGTTTTTGCATTTGAATTTCAAATTGACAAGCAAAAAGTTGTTCATAAGATCATCTTATTTTTTAATGTCTGTATATCTATAGTGACATCTTTTTTTCCCTTATACTAGTTGTTTTGCCATCTCCTCTTTCTGAATTAGTTCTAAGGGCTTATGCGTTTCTCAGTTGTTTCTCAAAAGTTCTCAGGGCTAAAACTTTTGCCTGTATTTTTCTCCTCCATTGTTCAGTTGTCCATTTAATTTCTGCTCTTATTTTTTTATTCTTTCCTTCCTTCAACTTTCTTAGATCTTAATGAACTCTTTTTTCTCTAGTGGTTTCATGAGACTTAGAAGACTTAGATGACTGATTTTTAAATCTTTTTTTTTTCTACTACACGCATTTAAGGAAATGAATTTCCCTCTGGGCACAGATTTAGTTGCACCTTACAAGCTTTCATATGCTACATTCTATTATCATTCAGTTCAAAAGTAATTTCAAACTTCTTTTATAGTTTCTTCTTTGACCTAAGGTTTTACACTGTTTTTTTAAAACATTTTTTTTTAATGTTTATTTTTGAGAGAGAGAGAGAGAAAGAGAGCATGCGCCAGTGCGCACAAGTGGGGGAGGGGCAGAGAGAGGAAGACACAAAATCCAAAGCAGGCTCCAGGCTCTGAGCTGTCAGCACAGAGCCCGACGCAGGCATCGAACTCACGAACCGCGAGATCATGACCTGAGCCAAAGTTGGACGTTCAACCGACTGAGCCATCCAGGCGCCCAGAAGCATAACACCCACACATTTAGGGATTTTATTATTGATTTCTAGTAAACTCCACTGTGGTCAGTAAATATACTGTAAATTATTTAAATCTCTCGAAATTTGTTGAGGCCCAGCATAATCAATTTTGGTAAATGTTTCCTGTATATCTAAAAAAGAATGTATCCTACAGCTGTTGGTACAGTATTCTTCAGCCATAACTAGGGTCTAGTTTATTGCACTCTTCAAGTCTTTTAGATTCTGACTATTTTATCTGCTTCCTATAATAATTAATAAAACGAAATATAAAGTCCTCTGTTATAATTGTGGATTTCCTTGAAATTCTGTGAATTTCTGTCTATATGTTTGAAGTCATGCTTCTAGGGATGTGTGTGTGTGTGTGTGTGTGTGTGTGTGTGTGTGTGTCTGTGTATAACTGACAGTATTAAAATAAAATATCTCACTTATTTAAATTGCCTTAAACTTCATTTTGTCTGATATTAGTGTAGTTAGCTCTCATATGGATAATATTTGTATAATATGTCTTTATTCACTCTTCTATCTTCATTATTTCTGTGTCCTTATATTTGCGGTATCTCTTGCAAGCAGGATAAGTGTAGTTTTTTCAATTGGCCTGACAATCTTTATTTTTAAGTAGTACATTAATAACATTTAAAATTTACTGCAACTACAGAATTTAAGTCTGGGTTCATAAGAACAAATTTACTATTTGTCTTCTGTTTGTTCCACTTGTTTAATGTTCACTTTCTTTTCTTCCCTTTTGTGGATTAATCAAGTACTGTATTTAAAACATTTTCTATTTGTATCCTCTATTAATTTTTTGCCTACATACACAATTCTTTTAGTGGTTATGAGATTATGACATGATCCTTGATTAGTCCTCTATAAAGTAGGATCTTTACCCTCCTTTAAAATCTTAGAAAACATTAACTCCATTTCTACTTTCCAACATGCATAATTTCACATATATTTTATAAGTATGTATTTCATATTTTATGACACTACTATTTATTTTGTAGTCAAAATTAATTTAGATGTACTCACACTTACCCTTTCTGTTGTCTTTGTTCTTTTCCATATTTCCATGTTTCTGTGCTATGTTTACTTTTATTCTGACTTTAGCACCTGCATTTCCCTTAGCACAGTCTGCTGGGATGCATTTTCTCAATTTTGATGGTCTGAAACATCTTTTATTTTGCCTTCATTTTTGAAGGAAATATTCACCTAGTATAGAATTCTAAGCTGGCAGTATTGTTTTATAGTTTTATATTGTTATATATAGATAGATAGATATATAGATATATATATATAGTTATATATTGTTTTATATATTTATTTATTTTTGAGAGTGAGAGAGAGAGACAAAGCATCAGCAGGGGAAGGACAGAGAGAGGGAGATACAGAATTTGAAGCAGGCTCCAGGCTCTGAGGTATCAGCACAGAGCCCAAAGCAGGGCCCTCAAGCAATGAGCCCTCAAGCAATGAGATCATGACCTGAGCCGAGGTCAGGTGCTTAACCAACTGAGCCACCCAAGCGCTCCTGTTTTATAGTACTTTTAAAATGTCCTTGCATCACTTTTCTGGTTCCTAAAGATTCTACTGAGAAATTAGCTTTCAGTCTTATTGTTGCTCTTTTGATGCTAAGTTGTCTTTTTTTTTTTACTAACTACTTTCAGTATTTTCACTTTGTCTTTGGTTTTCAGTTGTTTTAATATAATTTCCCTAAGTATGTTTGCTTTGTACTTACGAGTTGCAGTTAATGCTTCTAGAATTTGTAGCTTGATACATTTCGTCAAGTTTGAGAAATTCTGTCATTAACTCTTAAATATTACATTTATTACCCTCTATGCTTTCTTTTCCCCCTCTGTGACCCCAACTATATGTATTATATGTATTGTATGTATATGTATTATATGTATCTTTTTATTGGGTCCTATGTCAGTCTAGCACTTTTCTATATAATCCATCTTTTTTTTTTTTATTTGTGCTTTGGTCAGGATATTTTCCACTGACCTATCTTCCAGTTCACTAATCTACTTTTCAGACATGTACAACCTGCTGCTGAGTCTTTTATGCTTTTCTTGCTTGTCTGACAAATCTTTAGTCATTTCACTTGTTGACTAGCAAGCACTAGGTTCTACACGAGAATATGCAGAGTATATAACACTTGTTCTCACAAAAGCAAATTAAATGAGTCAATCTTGCTATCATTAGCAATTTTAAGAAGTGTAGGATTTATTATAATCTAAATGAATAACCACATTCTATTTAAAAGAAATGAAGCACTGGGGCGCCTGGGTGGCTCAGTCGGTTAAGCGTCTGACTTTGGCTCAGGTCACAATCTCACTGCTCATGAGTTCGAGCCCCGCAGCGGGCTCTGTGCTGACAGCTCGGAGCCTACAGCCTACTTCAGATTCTTTCTCCATCTCTCTGCCCCTCCCCTGCTTGTGCTCCGTCTGTCTGTCTCTCTCTCAAATATAAAAAAATAAAACATAAAAAATATATATTTTAAAATGAAGCACTTCACAAAGGATATATAAAAAAAAATCACAATCTAGGTCACATTTTATATTTTTAATATATTCCATGTTTCAAACTGGCTTATATTAAAAGTATATAAAAAAAAAGATACTTACTCTCTCTCCTTTTCAGTCAGTTTGTCATTGATATTATCTTTGATTGTTGATCTAGACCCCTTATGAATTATAGGATATCTCAGGGGCACTTGTAGGAAAAAGGAAATCATGGAGACCAAATGTGCAGTGTAACCAAGGGCAACAGCAATGCTTCCATCATCTTTTGCTGTAAATTCAAAAGCAGAGGAAAAGAAAATAACTATTTACCTTATAAATGTATATGATAGATCATAATCAATTTCAAGCGATTTTATAAGAAATAACTAGCAAATAAAATATTAATCACATCTAAATTATAGGATTTTTAAATAAATCTAAACATATTAACAAGACTTGAAATTTCACTTACTGTATTTAAAACTACCGCCCAATAATTAATGTGATGAGATTGACATTTCATGTTTATCTTAAGAGTTCTTAATACACTCTCATATCCATTACTTTCCTGGCATTTTTAAAGACAGAAATGATACCTGGTCTGTTATAATGTGAAAATTCGTTTCAGAGGTTCAATCATAGTACACTACATGAGCATTATACATTTTATTCATTAACAACTTTATAAGCAATATAGTTCTACTGCTGTACTATTGTACAAATTATTAAGTCTAAGGTGAAGTGAAATGGCACAATGCATCCTTATGGGGTATTTTCTCACTATCTACGAGACAGTGTTGCATAAATAAGACTGTGAAGTTAGAAACAGGATAGTGAGGAAAAATATTTTAAAAAGGAAAGTAAAAGTCCAAAAACCACAGTTTATATCTTACTGATTCAATTTAGGTAGAAGCAACTGTTGGGGCAAAAATGTATGTACCCAACGGTCAAACATAAGCATCTATCTTTTAAGAAGTCACAGATAGGGGCGCCTGGGGGGCCCAGTCAGTTAAGTGTCTGATTCTTGTTTTCGACTCAGGGCATGATCTCATGGTTTGTGAGTTTGAGCCCTGCATAGGGCTCTGCACTAACGGTGCAGGCCTGGGATTCTCTCTCTGCCTTCCCCCACCGCCCCCTCCTCCCCCCGTATGCGCATGCTCTCTCTCTCAAAAGAAAATAAACTTAAAAAAAAAAAGAAGTCACAAAGAATTACATTTTTTTAACATTTCTTTATTTTTGAGAGACAGAGAGAGACAGCGCACGAGCGAGGAAAGAGCAGAGAGAGAAGGAGACACAGAATCTGAAGCAGGCTCCAGGCTCTGAGTTGTCAGTACAGAGCCCAACCTGAGACTCGAACTCACAAATGATGAGATCATGGCCCGCGCCAAAGTCGGACACTCAACCGACTGAGCCACCCAGGTGCCCCAACATTTTTAACTCACCATCTAGACTTCTGCTACTAGCTACCAAGGATAATAATTACCAGGTACTCAGAAAAGAGTAATAAAGGAAAACGTTTCAAGTTTGCCCCAGAAGGAACAAAAAAGTAACTGTTTGATAGTCTTCCCAAAATACTTTTAAAAGTTCACACACACACACACACACACACACACACACACACACCCCTCTAAAAGGCTTAACACATAATCTAGAATATCTCTAGCTAGAGAAAAGGCTGAAATAATTGAGATGACCTTGGCTTGATTTCTAAAGGTATCTTTAACTTCAACTATTAGTGGTATTTTTTCACGTTCTTTTTATATTTAGCTATCCAAGTACTACCTTCTTGTTGTAGGAATGCCACTATAGTCATCTATTCATCATTTCATTCTCCACCACTGACTATCCACAGCGGATTCTTGGTTTCTCTTTGAGTATACTACAAAAACAGGTAACATTCACTGTATACTTTCTTCTGCAAGGAACTGACTATAGTACTTTTATTTATGATAGTCATTAATTCATCAACAATTATGAAACTGGGTACCTTTTTATATGCTATTTCGTTCGTTTCACAGATGAAGAACCTAAGGGTCAAAGAAGTTATGGAACCCGTCTGAAGTAACACAGTAACACCATATGGGCTGGCCTGATACCAGTGCCTCTGTCTTTAAGCACTCCACCATACTGTCTCAGAAGTTTACTGTGCAACACATAACAATTTAACTTGGGCACTAGAATGTACCAAGCATATGACACATTTGTATCACCTTAGTTTCTTCACACTTCTCTTATAAGGGCAAAGGACACCGAGTTCTCTGTGACTTGTCAAGTGTTTGACTGAGAATGGGCTTCTCAACTAAAACTTGATGTTCTCTCAAATCAAACTGCTGAAGAAAATGAACCAGCATTCATTTCAACTGACTACTCAGTCATGCCCTAACTGACTAGAATCCTAACTGTTCTTAGAGACCATGTCCTCTTGCCCCAGTCCCATGCAAGTACCTTGAGTCCCATAACACTTGTGTTGAAATCTGGATACCACAGTACCTTAGAGACTAAAATTACATTAGACTACATTGTAAATTCACCACATTATAATTTAATCATCATATAATGTTAGAGCTAGGAGGAATCTCAAATCACTGAATCTGATGCCAGCAATTTAGAGATGAGAAAAAAATGTAATTCAGACTGTGTAAGTGACTTGATCAGAGTCCTACAGATAAAATCCATGAGTGATAAAATAGGAGGGTGAACTGTATATACCCCCCCCCTGCCCTTAAAATATCTATCCCTGGAGTCACAGCTAGGATACTGAAGTCTATGAGAAGTCACTGAATCCTGTGCCTCCGCTTTCTGTAAAGGGTAGGGCCTATCGAATTTAAAATATTTCTATCAGTAAAAGGACTTGGTCTTTAAGAACTTTCTTCTGAAGTGAGAGAAGAGGAAGCAGACAACTTACAGTAATGAAGTATAATACTACACTGTTTGGACTTTTTTATATGTGCTTTACACTAAGCTTTTCCCTTCCTATGAGGCCAGACAGAAAAGAATTTGCAAACTTCTAGAAAGCAGCAGCAGGCCTCTTAACCAGCCTTCCAAATAGGTCAAATGCAAACTATGAATGCTTAAAAAAAACCTATCCAATGCTAAACACACAAGCATCTACATTTTTCCATATTACTGAAAGGCTAATAATACTAAGGAATTGCATTTGTAAATTTTGAGACCACATCCACGTATCTATTAAAAGAACAAAAACTAGTCTTCTAACAGCACCTCTTTTCAATGATCAAAACAATTTTGCTTAAATTTAAAGATAAAAAGGCATCTCTATGAGAAGCCTACGCATGCAAATCAAAATCCAAAAAGAAACAGCAAAAGCCGAAAACTCGCTAAAATTGGAAATCGGCTTTGATTCTGGTTATTCACACTCACCATTGTTTCCACCACAAGACTCCCCGCTCCGCCTATTAAAAACCCTAGGTTGTTTCCATTCCAGGCCACAGTGCTCAGTCATAGCCTCACTGTTAAACGCCACGGTGTTGGATTTCCAATATTGAAGCTTTATATTAAAAAGCATTTTAAAAGGACCACGGGTGAGGCATTACAGGGCCCAAGGGTATTCCAATACCCTCAAAAGGAAAACCACCTCCTGGTAGGGAAGTCACTTTCATCACCCCAAGACCACTGAACCTCCAGTGGGAAAATGTGAGCTCATGTGGTTAATTATGGCTATTGCTGGCCACGAACCTCAGATGTCACTTTCTGTTGCCAATCACTTTAGCTAAAAAACCAAAAGGTTTAAGGTTTCCAGCATTCCAAGATCTAAAAGACGTTTTACCTGCCAAAGCCAAAACCTGGCTCTCGGGGGTGTGCTTTTCCAGTAAGCATTAATGACGTCCCTAACACCTAATGCAGAGCAGAGGTTTGCGTTCCTTATGCCGCTCTCAGGGTTAGGAAGGTTACAGATGATAGGCTTGCTGGGGAGAAGGAGTTGGAGGGGGAGTGGAAGGGTTCAGAGAGAACAGGAATAAACTGTAGGACTCAGGTGTGTGAAAAAGAGCTTAATTTAAACAATGCTTTCAGGGGCTTAAAACCAAAACAAAAATCTGCAGTTTCCTCATAATAATAATTTCTGATTTGTTTTTCAAACGTGAGTAGTTATTCAGAGCAGCAATTTTTGTGTCATTTTTATGATAATAAATACCATCAACCCACAATGGCCATGACAATATTATAAATTGATTCAAATGCCCCTTTGACTTATATGTTGGACAAACTATTAATATTCAAATGCATCCAAGTACAAATAAGTGATCTAAAAGCTCTTACCATCCTGCCTTCCCAATCACTGAGGCAGCTGATTTGGTAAGGAACCAAGCACTCACTGATCCAGACAGGACAAAATATTTAAGACTCTAATCACTGCCACAGCATCTATGGAATCATTCCATGTTCTCAATGAGACACTGTTTGACATATGGTCTCTCCTTTCCAAGAAATCATGCCTGCATAAAGGAATACAGACACAGAAGGAAATCTGGGTCTCATTACCACAAAAGGCTCTCGTGTTATGGATTACTTAAAAACACACACAAACAATTTTTTTTTTTTTTTTTTTTTTTACGAGAAATGTCTCAGTCAATGGAACTCAAATGAATACCCTTCACCAGACAACTTTCTCCCATGGTGTCCAGGCTTCTTTGGCATACTCTAACAGTAACTTACCCATTTAGAAAAGAACAATAAAGTTTGGGCCACTACAGTAGAGTTTCCCAAACAGTGTCGAACCAGGCATTGTAAAGTCTATCCCAGCAAAGTCTCTCACAAATATCACAGAATAACCAGTTTGGAGTTCCTTACGAGAGAATGACCAAGAATGCAGCTGTTACAGAACACTAAAAAGTTGTCAGAAGTTTGGAAGAGGTTATTATTCAAAACAAGGACAAAAACGGCATCATGACAGGAATAATACGGACCTTAAAACCAGACTGACCAGGAATGACTTTAGCTCTGCTACTGGCTAGTATGAGTCTTTGGAAAAATTAACTAATCTCTCTGAGCCTCAATTTTCTTGTCTTAAAAAAAAAAAAAAATGAGTGTAATTCTTTCCTTCACAGAAGGAATTCATTCTCACAGTTGTGAAAATTAAATAAACAAGAAGCACCACGCATGATGTTCCATGTTACCATATTTCTCTACTCTCCCAATCTAAAATGTCCTCCTACCCTTCTCTCACCAGGGGAATACTATTTCATCTTTTAAGACACCTCAGGCACCATCTTCCCTGTAAAGGTTTTCACGATCCCCTCCTGACGGCACTGAGTATTTCCACTTCTTTGAATCTTGGGTACCTACTATAAACTTCAAAGTGCCTGACACAGGGTATGAAATCAATAAATATGTCTTGATGGCTCTGATTACAAGTTTAATGGCCTCACCTGGACCGAAAGCCCACTGAGGTAGGATCAATGTCCTACTCATCTTTGCACACTCTCAGCACCTGGCCCAGCAGGTGACACAACCCAAGACATTCAGTGAATTGAGAATATGGAAGTGCCTTGCAGAATGCTAACATAAGATTTTAAAGTCCAACACTACCATGTGTGCTTCTTAAAATTTCTGATTGTGAGGCATCATAGGGAGCGAACAGGGCCTTAGAGTGAAAAATTACACATTTGTTTCATTTTATCTCCCATTTCATTTTCAGCAAACTGCACTAAAAAGCTAAACGAATTATTTAAAGGGTGGGAAAAATAGATTCAGCTTGTTGGACATACTAAGAAGACAGAGCTGGCAAAAGCTCTGAAAACCTAGGAAGCAGAATACTTTATAGAACACAAAAATAGAATCGAAGATTGATTATATCATCAGCTCATGTCATCCCTCTCTTAAAGCCCTGCAGGGTTTTCCCACTCCACTGAGAATAACACAAATGCCCTACGGTGGCCTCTAGGCCTTGGCTGACCTCCTCCTACCTTCCTCCTGCTCGCTACTCTCCAGTCACACAGGTCTGGTCTTTTTGGTCTTTCCTTCTTTCTCTCCTACTTTCCTCCCTTTCCCTCCTCTCTCTCTCACAACCAATTCCCATTACATTTACATGAGTACCTTATATGCACAGCTCTTTCAAGTATTATTATCTCATTCAGTCATCACAATAAATGAGAATGTAGATATTACCCATTTTATAGGTGAAGAAATTAAGCTGAGGGATTATATGATTTGCCCAAAATACAGGTCTTTTCTCCCATACCCCCTACCCTGAATTTTTTTTTCCAGATATATCAAGTTCATTGCTCCATTGTGAACTTTGTACTTGCTGCCCCCTCTTCGAGGAAAGCTCTTCCCCCAGATGTAGCAGAGAGTTGGATCCTTTCAGCCTTCAAATTTCCTGTCCAATGTTTCTTCTCAGAGAGACCTTCTCTAACTGCTTTCTCTAAAGTAGGTTCTCCTACTGTCTATAATAACATATTCCTTCATTAAATACTTGTTAAATACTTATTTTCTTATTGGTTGTCTCCCTCAAAAGATTGTACATTCCATGAAAGGAGAGAACATATTTGTTTCTTCTATCATTATATCCTCAAAATCCAGCACAGTGCCTGGCATATAGGTGTGCTCAATTAGTACTTTTTCCAACTGATCGTTGCTTTATATGCCCGGAACCTGGCACAAGGCTCAAGGTACTCAATAGGTTTGTTGAACGAATGAACGAATGAGGAAAAAGATGTGTTATGGCCTTCAGGACACCATAACTTGCCTAAAATTAACACCAAAACACATCTCCATGACTTATGGAGATTAGAAGGAACATTTTACAATGGAAACCAGACAAATCCGGGATAGATCGTTACCTAGTTTTGTGGTCTTGAGCAAGTCACTAACTAAATAGCTCATTTACATGCTATGTAATATGAGATTATACCACTTTCTTTATAGGTTTCCTTTGCTTTGTGAGGATTAAAGATAAGGCAAATGTAATGCTTTTACAGATCTAATCTTCTCAACATTAATGCAAACCAGGTAAGGACATGAATCAATATGTTCATAATATCGATTAGGAAATCAACTTTTGAGTTGAGTTTAGATGGCTTGCTCCAAATTACATGGTTTCTAGAAGGGGAAACAGGACTTAATATAGGTTTTCCCATTCCTATTTTATCACTCATATTATGTCCCAACTACTTGCTGTAAGGGTTGCTGTAAAGGCCAAAGTAGGTAATAAATCAGTCTTAAATGTTAAAGGACCATAAATAAAAACATTTTCTTTATCGGGAAATGGAGGAAGGTCTCAAACAAAACCTGTAATGCCGTCTTCTTGAATAACTTCTTCCCACATACATAATATGCTACCTTTGGGAATAATCTATAAAGCTATTTAATAAGCCTCAAAGCACTGCATAGGCTAGGGGAAAAGAACCCACTTTGCTAACAATAAAAAAAAAAAATCTCTTTACCAAAATGTCAAATAAAAGAAGTTCTTTCCTTTGGCCTACTGGTAAAGAGATTAGGAACTTTAAAATATAGCAATTACTATAAGTCACAGTCTATAATATCTCTAATGTAACTTTTTCTTAGTTCAAAGAGGACAGAAATGACAGTGTAACAAAAGTTGAGCCTGTGGTAGTAGGAATGTCACAAAATTAAATTTTCAAAGACGTTTCATGTTACCAGACATATGATTTTCTAAATAACAACAGAACAGATTAATGTTGGTTGTGCTTCTGCTCCCAACCACATACAAATCTTTCATGAAAATCAAACCAAAAGGACAGGGAGATTATTAGTATTCTTAAGAATGCCATTGTCTGATTTTCTTAAAGTCCACATAAAAACTATTTTCTTTTAAATTTCAAATATACAACTCAGTAATTTTTTCCCCATGATTAGAACTAAATATCCTCTTAAGTCTCCTATCAGAGAATCTGACTCTTTCATTTGGGAAGGGACAGAAGGTCCAAAAACCCTCTGCTAGGCAACCAACTCTTCAAGATATCTCTATTTTTTCCTCTGCAACCTACCCATATATCATATACACCAAATCTTTAGATGTAAAAAGAAATAAAATACCTTGGAAGTCCTCAGAATTGGGCAACTTGACACCACATACAAAGTAATCCTTATGCTCATTCTGTGAATACAACCAAAGAATGAAATTAATTCTTTTTCTGTTTAAAGCACAGAAACCCTAAGTTAAATCTCAGAGAATTAAGCAGACCAGCGTTAACTCAAAGATAATACTGTTCTAGACACAAAATATTATCATAATTGTTGAAGCTGGATGATGAGTACATAATGATTCATTATACTACCATCTGCACATTTATATATACTTGAAATTTTCTATAATATAAACATTTAAAACATCATGTCCAAGCAAAAAGCCATGTAAAATTTTTATTACAAAAATATCCCCACGAATCCATAGTTATAAATGAAGATTTTTCAATGGAATTAACAAAATTCTGTAAGCAACCTAAAATTCTATTAGCTTTCCTCAGAAAATTAGTCTTTTAAATTTCTTTTCATTAAAAAGAAAATAAAGCCATCAAGTTTAGTGATTTGGCTCTCTAAAAGAGAATTCTCATCTTTCTAATTTTATTGAAGTTTTACTTTTTACATTTACTCTAAAAAACTGGATTCAAAAACTTAACCTCCTGGCAGTTACCCCAGGAATTTCCTAAGTAGTACTAACAAATACAAATTAATTACCAGTTATATTTTTAAAGCAGTACACATGCATCTGCATGTATGCGTCAGAAATGCGGGACTCCTGGGGGGCTCATTCAGTTAAGCATCTGACTCATGATTTTGGCTCAGGTCACGATCTCATGGTTAGTGAGATTGAGCCCTGCGTCATCAGCTCTGTGCTGACAGCACAGAGCCTATTTGGGATTCTCTCTCTCTCTCTCTCTCTCTCTCTCTCTCTCTGCTCTACCTTGCCTTGTGCTCTCTCTCTCTCAAAATAAATAAATGAAAGAAAGAAAGAAAGAAAGAAAGAAAGAAAGAAAGAAAGAAAGAAGAGAAAGAGGGAGGGAGAAAGAAAAGAAAAGAAAAGAAAAGAAAAGAAAAGAAAAGAAAAGAAAAGAAAAGAAAAAAGGAAGGAAGGAAGGAAGGAAGGAAGGAAGGAAGGAAGGAAAAAGAGAAAGAAAGAAAGAAAGAAAGAAAGAAAGAAAGAAAGAAAGAAAGAAAGAAAGAAAGAGAAAGAAAGAAAGAAATGATGGCAGTGGATAATCTGGCTGAGTAAAAAAGATCATAAGGGAACCAGAAATTTATCTGGCATTCTTTCAGATGAAAATGAGTGCATTTCACCATCAAACTGCTATAAAAAAATCAAATGGTGCAACTGAATGCCAATTCATTCCAAATCTATTTTTTTAAATAGATATTAGCTTCTGAATGATTCATGACAAAGCATATGATTAAGACTAGAGCAATGAATTTTTTCATTGAGAGGAAATTTCAAACAGAAACCATCTTTAAAAAGATTTTTTCCCAGAAAATTTGAAACTTACCAAATCAATAGGGTAAATGTAGGAAAGCTCAGATAGTAATTGCCTGCAACGAATTGTCAACTGAGCATTAGTCTTCAGAAAGAGTTCTCTGATAAGGAAAGATAAAAAGCATATTTGTTAAAAAAAAAGTTTTCATGCTAATATTTATTTCCACATAATTGATGCAGAGGAAGATTAAATGGCCTGCAATGGGCCACAGAAACTCAGAAGTAGAGTCAGAATAATAGCTAACATGAATCCTGACCTATCTCTAAATAGTATAAGATCAAGATAACTATATACTGAGGCCTACTGCGTGTATCAGGCATCATGCTAAGAGATGTAAAGGGTACAAATAATCATTGACTGTGCACCTACCGCTATATGCCAGGAGCTTTACAAACGGCTTTACTTATTAGAATAATTCAATTAGGTTGATATTATTATACCCATTTTACAAACAAGGATAAAAAATTTAGAGAGGCTCAGTAAGAAGACCAGGGTCTCATTTAATCTGAAAGCCAATCTGATTTCAGGAAATATCTACATGGTATTATCTTTAAAAAGTATTCTATTTTTCACTCACAGCTACTGCCTGCCATATTAGGAAAATAGAATAAAAAGAACAAACAATAAGCCGTGGCATGAGATGATGCAGCTCTTCTCTTGAACTAAAGAAATAAGACCATGAGATAAAATACCCATAGAATAAATTACCTGCTCAATTGTGCTAATGATTAAAAAAAAAAAAAGAGGAATTCAGCAAAACTGTAGGTCAAAGTAGAACGTAAAAGTAGTAGTATAACACAAAGAGCATTAAAGAGTTAAAGGGATCTAGTCCTGCTTTTCTTGTGAGCTGGTCAAAATAACTTCCCAGAGCCTTGCCTTCCTATCTGCAAATTGAGAGGATTAGACCAGATGATCTCCACGGTTCTTTCCAGGTCTAACATTCTTGAATGCTCAATTGCTAAGGTTTCTTGAAGAAAAATGTAGGATGAGATGACTTTCCAGAAAAAGGGAGTAAACATGAGCAAAAGAACAGAGGTGGCATCAAATTAAGCATGTGCTGGAAAAAATAAAGAGAAAAACTATTAGCACCTATGAAATGAATGTTGTGGAGCAACTGAAATGAACTACAGTTTACAGTGCCAATTTGCTGAAGGTTATTTGAAAGTTAAGCAAAACAATCACCATGACTTCTTAAAAGGAGAAAAAATATGGTAAAAATAGTATTTTAAGAGGAGAGGTCTGATAAGCAACATGGAGGATGAACTGGAAAAGTGGAGAGACTGATGTTAGAAAGACAAGCTAGGAGCTGTGGAGGTAATCCAAATGGACGAACACTAAACAGGAGTAAGTCTGAAGAAAAGACCATAAGCTACACTACATGTGGAAGACAGGAAGAGGAGAAGATTCAAACATTAAGTCGTGGTGCAGTGGCCTTAAAAACTAGAAGAATAGGGGCGCCCGGGTGGCTCAGTCAGTTAAGCATCCCACTCCTGATTTCAGCTCAGGTCGTGATCTCACGGTTCGTGAGTTCAAACACTGCGTGGGGATCTGTGCTGAAAGCACCCAGCCTGCTTGGGATTCTCTCTCTTCCCCTCCCCTGCTTTCTCTCTCTCTCTCTCTGAAAAATAAATAAACATTAAAAATAAATAAGCAATACATAAATAAACTAGAAAATCAACTGTTCATATTTCTGATTATGCTAGGAGCTCTCGTAACTACTTTTAGCACGTGCATGATGCTCAGTAGGGTGCTTCATAAATGTTTGTTGAATAAATGAATGTGGCACTGATGTGTGTGGAATATAAATGAATACCAGCAGCTTTTACAGAATCCTGCTTTTCCAAATCCTACGCTTAAGGTAAACTCAACACTCTTAACTATTATTCTCAGTGTTGCATTTACCTTTTCGCAGTACACTCCTTCCTCAATTCATTCAGAGATTCCTTCTGGAGTTGAAGCTTGAGGTGCTCAGTTGAAAATGCACTTCCTAGAGACAGATGGAGGAAGACAATTCCAGATGTAACACTGCAGATACAACTGCTCAATCACAACCAAACACGCAGAGCCCATCCCCCGACTATGAGACAGCAATAGAGTTCAGAGGCAAAGTAAACTGGGGATAGAGGTCTTCTGGGGGAATTAACTAGAAAAAACTTCCCTACTTGTTCAATTTTGACACAAGTCCAGCCTCTAGCAGGAGTCAAAGAGTAAGTCAAAGAGTAACCTGCCTCCAGATTTCTGGATTGCTGACCAAGAAACCCTGATGAGATTTCAAAATTCAGACTTCATTTAAAAAAAATTTTTTTAATTTTAAAAAAATTTAAAAAAAATTTTCACCTTTGAGAGACAGAGAGAGACAGGACGTGAGGTGGGGGCGGGGGCAGAGAGAGAGAGGGAGACACAGAATCTGAAGCAGGCTTCCAGCTCTGAGCTGTCAGCACAGAACCCGATGTGGGACTCAAACTCACTGACTGCGAGATCATGTCCTGAGCCGAAGTCGGATGCTCAACCAACTGAGCCACCCAGGCATCCCCAGACTTCATTTTAAAAGAAAGCGGCTATAGACTCTGGTGTTAATGCTTATTCACTAAAGGTTCATCAATTGTAATAAACAGATCTCTCTAGTGGGAGATGCTGATAATGGAGGAGGCTATGCATGTGTGAGAGTTGGGGATACATGGGAAATCACTGCAACTTCGGCTCAAGTTTGCTATGAACCTAAAAACTGCTCTAATAAATAAAGTTTATCTATTTTTTAAGTAGTTAATTTCTTCTCACCCACAAATGCTATACAACAACGTTTCTGAGAGTATAAAAAGTAGAAAAGGAAAAATTACCTGCATTTTGACTGCTATCGTGTAGTTCATAAATATAAGTAGTTTTAGCTACAATCACAGTGTGCAGGAAATGTATATTCTGATTTTTCCATATTATGTCATAAGCATTTTTACATGTTGACAGATAGTCTAAGTTATAATGTTTAATGGCTGTGTAAAATTCAACTCCGTGGATATGAATTATATAAATATTCCACATTTTAACTGATACCCCAAACCCCAAACCCATTACAGAACATTTAATTTCCTTTAAGTGTTTGCTTTAGCATTACACAGAGATTAGTATTTGTGTTTATATGCCTGATTGTTATATTTACATCAACTTCTGGAACCTCCATGTCCATTTATGTGATCATAAAATCTTTCTACATCTTCCTACTCTAAGAAATGAGAGCATCTTCTGTTCTTGACAATCCAGGCCTGATAGCACCAGAAATACTGAAGCACAGAAAAACAATCTTAGATCCAGACACACTAATCTTACAAAGGGGTTTGGTTTCATGAACTATGATCCAACAGGAAAAGGGGCCTTCAACTATTCTGCACCTCTCCTGCGAGAAGGAACGAGAAGTACATTACTGAACATTATACAGTTTAGACCTTAGCACTAAGTTCACCAACTTAAGTCATTTTATCAACATATTTCTAAGTACCCTTCTCTTCTCTCACACCTGTATTTAAATGATCCACATGTTGGTAACTTTGCCCCCCAAACAGAACATAATCAAGGAGCACCACTCATCTCCTTTAGCCCCAGTATAATTCCTCCCCAAATCTTAATCTTTAATGATTTCAGATGACATTCAGATTGACAACTTTCACCCCCCACCCCATGTACGTGTTGAACGATTACCAAATATTTGAAAATTTCCAGATTTATCTATTAGTGATTTCTAGTTTATTTCTTTTAGTCAGAGACCATATTTTGCATTATTCTGATTCTTTTTTAATTTGTTTTATGATAGCAACTATGGCCTAACCGAATGTTCAATGCGCGTACGATAAAAAGGTATATTCTGATAGTGTGCAGTGGGGTGGTCTGCTGTTAATCAGGGCAAGTTAGTTAATAGTGTTAAGGTCTTTATCCTTACTGATTTTCACTTCCCTTGTTCTATGAATTGCTGAGAGATGAGTGTTGCAGCTTCCAGCTTTAATTATAGATTTGGCTATTTCTTCTTCCAATTTTATCAGTTTTTTTTTTTAATTTTTTTTTTAACATTTATTTATTTTTGAGACAGAGAGAGACAGAGCATGAACGGGGGAGGGTCAGAGAGAGGGAGACACAGAATCGGAAACAGGCTCCAGGCTCTGAGCGGTCAGCACAGAGTCCGACGCGGGGCTTGAACTCACGGACCGCGAGATCATGACCTGAGCCGAAGTCGGCCGCTTAACCGACTGAGCCACCCAGGCGCCCCTATCAGTTTTTGCTATATACACACACACATTTAACACTGTGTGTGTGTAGTGTATACATATACGTTGTGTATATATGGTGTATATATGGTTTGCATGTGTGTATATATACATATATGTATATACGTAAATATACACATGTACATGTATACACACACACTCATATATAGTGAAGCTCTGTTATGTTCATACATATTTAGAATTGTCATATCTTTTTGTGACTGACCTCTCCACCATAATGTAAAATCTGTCTTTATCACAGGTAATATTCACTGTTCTGAAATCTCCTTTTCTAATATAATATTGCCACTCTGGCCTTCTTTTAATTTGTATCTGCATGGTGTACTATTCCCATTCGTTTACTTTTAATCAACCAATCTATCTACCCTTATATTAAAGGGGGTTCCTTACAGATAGCATTTAGTTGGGTTTTTTTAAATGTAAATTAATCTGAACAATCTCAGTTTTTTAACTGAGGTATTTTGATTGCTTATACTTAATATATCATTGACATTTAGATTAAAATCTACCATTTGGTTAGTTGTTTTCTATATATTCTACCTATTCTCTGTTCCTTTTTCCCTTCTTTTTTCATGCTTTTGAATTGAATATTTTTTTACAATTCCCCCTTTCTTCACGATTGGTTTAGTCTTATCTCCATTTTATTTTTTAATTTTTTTTAATGTTTATTTACTTTTGAAAGAATGAGACAGACAGAGGCGTGAGTGTGGGAGGGGCAGAGAGAGGGAGACACAGAATTGGAAGCAGGCTCCAGGCTCCGGGCTGTCAGCACAGAGCACGATGTGGGGCTCGAACTCACAGACCACGAGATCATGACCTGAGCTAAAGTTGGACACTTAACCGACTGAGCCACCCAGGCGCCCCAGTCTTATCTCTATTTTAAATTTTTCGTGGCTGCCCCAGAGTTTACAGTATATAACTTCAATAATTAAGTCTACCTTCAAATATTATTATACTACTTCATGTAGAGTATAAAAACCTGAAAATACTATACTCCCAATTCTTCCCTTCCCCACTCTTCACATTCTTCACACATTTTACTTTATGCATGTTATAAACCCCAAAACACTGCTATTTTTGCATTAGAAAATCAACTGTCTTTTATAGTAATTAAAAATAAGAAAAAATGTCTTTATAGTATCTTCAACCATTTCTGGAGATCTCATTTTTTGTGTGTGTAGAGCCACATTTCTGTCTGGTATCATTTTTCTTCCACTGAAGAAATTCTTTTAACATTTCTTAAAATGTAGGACTGGTGGTAATGAATTGTCTTAGTTTTTTGTCAAAGAGTCTCTTTGCACGTCAGTTCAGGTAATTTCTATTGATCTATATTCAAGTTCACTTATTCTTTTCTCAGCTGTGTCAAATCTACTGGAGTGTCCGTCAAAGGCACTGTTCATCTCTCTTACCATGTTCTTTATTTGTAGCATATCCATTAGACTGTTTCTTATAGTTTCCATTTCACAGCTGAAATTTACCATCTATCCATACTGGTTATCCACCTTTCAATAAAAGCCCGAAGCCCATTAATCATAGTTATTTTAAATTCTCTCTCTGGTATTCCCAACATCTGAGTCACTACTGAGTTTTTTTCCTCTTTTGAGTTAAATTCTTCTCTTGACAACATTTTGTTGGTGGCGGTGGGAGGGGAAGGGATAACAATGGGTCTTTGTTTTGTTTTTGCTTTTCTTTGTTTCAAAAATTTTGATTGAAGGCTCAACATCATGTGCAACAGAGAGCATGAGACAACAGAGAAAGAAAAGGACATGCCTCTTCTACTGTTAATTTGGGGGCTGAGTCAATATAATCAGGAACTAAGCTGGTTTGGGGTTTTGTTGCTTCCATTTTGTTGCTACCTTCAACTTCAAAATTCTTCAAATTTCCTCTAACTTCTCCTTTTTTGGAGGTGGTGATGGTGGAGATGATTTGCTGGATGCTTTTGCTCAATGAACTTGTTCCACCCTCAGATTTAGGGAACAAGTTCTGCCCTATGAACCTGCACCTAAGTAAGAGTGACTCACTATGCTCTTGCCTCTCCTCAAGTGGTACACTCCATGCTTTCTATCCTGGTTGGGGAGGAGAGCTGAGTTTCTCTTTTATCTCATTTGAGCTAAGCAGTCCCTGTGCCCTGAGGTATCAGGGTAGGGCTTTCTCTCAGCGATACTGTCCCTCCCCTAGGGACAGGAGGTTTCTAATAGTCCAGGGCCAACACTGTTTCTGCCTCACCCCCAAGTGTGATAATGTTTTCTTTTTCTTCTTCCAATCCTTCACTTCTGTCCTAGAAACCATAGGGCTTGCAGCTCTTCCTCCAGAGGCTTAGTGCTTTTGTTCTTAGAGAAGAGTTATGCTTTCTAGCAACAGCATCCATTCCCCTTCCTCCAGACCTATACAACCACAGGAGGCTTTCTACATTTTCTACCCTGTCTCCAATCTTTCTTGTGAATATCCATTGTAGGTCCACACAGAGTAAACTGCAAGGAGGTGTGAACTGCTTACAGCTGCTATAGTCTTACAACAGAACACACTTAGTGGTTAGCAATTTGTTAAAAATTGTAGTGGAATTACTTTACCTTCTTAGACAGTGGCCCAACTTCCTCCCATGCTCTGCCACTGGTGAGTCAGTCCTCACATCCTGTCTCTTCTTGGAAATGCCCATCTTTTCTTACATTATCAGGCTACCTGGCTGCCCTGTAATCTTTAATTCTCCAGATGCAAGAAAAGCTATGATTTTGTACATTATTCAGCTTTCTCTTGTTGTTAGGGTGGAAGTGAAGTTCTTACTACCTTTCTACATCCTCCACAGGGGCTGGAAGTCAAATCTGAGGATGCTAATTTAATTTTTTTTTTTAAGTTTTTCTCTGTTCTTTGTATTTCCTGCTCCTTTGGGGTCAGCTATTCCATTTAACTTGGACTTGTTTATACTGTTTTCCTCAAATATCTGATGATCCTTGGTTTTCCTTCAGATCCATGAATAAGTGATCAGACTGATTAGTATAGGCAACTAGTGTAGGTTTCCTTTGAAGCTATAAAGACTTATTTACATGAAAGGCATTGTTCCTGGGTGCCAACTCAGCATAAGTGGGTAGGTCCTGCAGACAATTAGGCTTTTCTTCAGAGTATATATGCCATACTGGAAGAAGGTAGTACTGTTACATTATTGACAACTGTCAATCTTAGGACTGGGTTACTCTAGGGCATTTCACTTCTAAGTAGAGCTGTCTTTATGTTTTCCCTCTAGGTCAATTGTAAAAGTCCACAGTCAGGCTCTGTTCCACCTTCTATGCCAAACCCTTGTCCCATGAGACCTAACCAGGTCAAGAATCCATTATGTTTAGAAAGCAGCTGGAGCAAGGGAGGGAAGTCCAGGAAGGGAGTCCAAATCCAAAGAAAAGAAAATGGACCAGTAGGCCCAGCTCCCCTAATTACTGCTCCATCGTTCCTGATCTCTGTACTTGGAAACTCCAAGTTGAGGCCTCTGAGAGCTGCACCAGAAACCCCCACATCAGCCTCTTCCATTTTTGTGCCAGGTGGCAGTTTTTCTCTACTCTAGCTGATGCATCAAAACAATCCTATCTATACTGTGTCTTCGAGAGCTGTGTCAAAATCTTTGCTATTCTAATGGTGCCCTCTCTTACCTTTACCACCACCACTGTATCTTTACTATCATATCAGTGGGTCATCGAGAGGGAGGGAAAGCAAATGAATGCGCTTAGTTTACCATATTCCAAAATCGTTTTCTGGAATGTTTGGTCCTGTCCATTTACACACTAACGTTCCACTCTGTTAGGAAGATGGCCCCTGTGTTCAGCAAAAACTCAGGTCAGACACTTTAATTTTAATAGCCAAATGTCAATGCTGTCTCCTGTAAGTCTAATAGCTAAAGAATATGAATCTTGCTTCCATCAACAAAACACAACACAGACTCTTTGGGCCCTTTCTCACCAGAGACTTTGGCCTCAGACTGGATAATGGCCAGCTCCTGTCAAAATTACAGTTAAAACCAATAAACTGTCATTCTTCTGGGTTTTCTATATCATGTCAGATGACCAAAAAGCAATATACTTGAACTATTTTAGTTTCCTTCCCTGCAGACATGCTTTTTTTGAACTATGATTTATGATACTGCCCTTCTCAAGGGTTAAAAGATATTTCTTGCTGTAACTTTTGCAAAATTGCAATGACTATATTTCATTATGATGTTTAATACATTGCACATTCTTCCCAGAATTTAGTGCCAATAAATTGTTTTCTCCCTAAAGAATGGATCTACTTCCTTATAACATGTAATGGGAAGCACTTGACTCCTTTCATAATTCTACACAATTGGCTTGATGGCTAACAATGTCATAGCTAATTTTAGTGCTTCAATACAATAGGTGGATCATATGGGAGGCAGTATACTATATTGGAAAGCCCATGTCCTTAGGAATCAGAAAGATTTGGGCTAAAATCCTACCTATGCTACTTTCAGAACTCTAAACAAGTCTCAGCTTCTCTGAGTTTCATTTTCCTCATTTGTAAAATGGGGATAATTTCCCTTTTGTTCAACATTTGCATTCTCTCGACCTGCTCCCATGAAGCTCTAAGTGGGTAGAGAAAATTATACAACCAGTCTGATTGATTTTACTTTAAAAATATAAGCACAGAGCACAAACAGGGACACTGTCCAGCAATCCTACTCCAGTTCCATCATTAGTTTGCTTTCCCTGTTTGCTTTCCCACTCTTGGAGCTGAGTACTCCACACATTCCCCTCAATCCCTCAACTCCTTCTGTAGAATATAATTGCCCCACCTCGTACTACCCTGAAATAATCGGATTCCTTCACAGTCCTACCCACTACCTGCCCCTGTGCCATTTTCTTAGCCTTCTTCTCCTGTTCAGTGGATAAGGCAAATAGCTTCATTTATATAAACTCTGAATTCCTTCTCATTCCAACCAATGTCACACTAATCTCTTCCTGACAAATTATGTTCCAGCCACAGTGGCCTCTTTTCTGTTCCAGTCTAAGCCCTTTCTATGTCCAGGTAGCCTTTTCACTTGCTGTTCCCTCTGTTTTTCCAGCAGGCTGAGTTCCTCAGGCAAACCTTTTCTGAGCAATCTCTATAAAAATGGTCTCCCACAATTATCTTGTATCACCACAGCTTGTTTATAGTACTTCTCACAACTTGATATTTATTTTCCTTGCTGGTTTCTTGTTTACGGTCTTATCCACTAGGTAGGTGTCCAAAATTGGAAGTCACAATTAATTCTTCCTTCTTCTCTCTTTACCCCAATATCTACTTTTCCTCCAGCATTTGTCTTTGTTTAATCATCTGGCCAGTTGTCAAAACTAGAAATTGGAAACTATCCTAAATCTTTCTCTCTCTCTCTCCTCCAACCCACCAAGCCATTAACAGTAGAGTCTATCATCGAAATATTTCTTGAACCTACACATTCCCTCCTCCCTTTACATTCCCAATATGTTTCAGTTTTAATTATGGATTGCTTAAATTACTATAATAACTCCCTAACAGTTCTCTATCCTCAACTCTTCAAAGAGAACTTTCTAAAACATATACCTAATCCCCATTCTTTACTGCAGTCATCAATACAGTCTCATCTACTTTTTGTCTTTGAGAAATTTGCTTATTTCAATCTCTAGACCTTTCAACAAGAACTTCCTTTATGATTAGGTCATTCTTTACCTCTCCTGCCTCTCCTACAAACCCTTACTTGAATGTGTCCTTAGTGGTAGCTTTACTGGAATTACCTGCAGTTCTCTAATCTACTTCCAGGCTTCTGTATAAACTGTTGCTTCTATCTGGAAAGTCTCACCTTCTCCCCCTAGGTATCCATCAGGTATTTTTCTAGACTCAGCCTAAGTGTCACCTCCTTTAACTAATTTTGATTTTCAGATACTCATTGTCTGTGCTCCTATAACACCTTCCAAATATCTCTCTCATATAGTTGTCACACCTGTCATTATGTTCCTAACATCTTACACAGTGCTGGGTTCGTTGTGGGTATTCCATAAATGACGAATAAAGGACTTGACAACGGTGCACGTGCACACACACACTCAACGTCCTTGTCTTCTGATCTCCTTTTATTTCTATGTTCAACTATTTAATTGTAAGCTTTTTTTTTTTTTTTTGTAAATGTCACTTCCAATGCTTTTTGGAAGTGGAGAAAAAATGGTAATAACAAAAATCTGGTAAAACAAAAATCTGTCAGGTGGCTTTTTTCTGCCTATCTATACCTTCCATTGCAAAAGAGGGAGATTAAAATATGATAGCTTACCTTTCCTGCAATCCAGTTAAGACATTACAGGAATAAATCATTACAAATGTATGGAAACAGAATCATTCTGAAAAGAAAATCTGAGGTTTACTCAGCACCCACATTTGTCCTCCCCACTGCTAAGTTGTCTGTTTTCACATGCTGCATACAATGTAAACAGCTAAAAGTAAAGAAACTTTAATAGCATAACGCCCCCCCCCCCCAAAAAAAAAACTGGCCTCAGGTTTTGAAACTTTTGAAAGAAATTTTGAATAATTTTTAAGGAAATCTGCTTAGGAATTTCTGTCAGATGGCTATAAAAAAATCAGAACATACACACAGGCTAATAAAATTTAAATTCTCCCATCATTTCAAATAAATATATCTTGAATTATAAAATTTGTACAGTAATTTTTCAATTTGTGACCTTATGACATAAGAGAAGAAGATTGTTACATAATGCTTAACAATGTCTTTATAATTGCAAATAGAAATCTATGACCTTTTGGGGGTACCTGGGTGGCTCAGTCGGTTAAGCATCTGAATTAGCTCAGGTCATGATCTCATGGTTCATGGGTTCCAGTCCCACATTGGGCTCTGTGCTGACAGTGTGGAGATTGCTTGGGATCCTCTCTCTACCTCTATCTCTGTTCCTACCTCACTTGCACGCTCTCCCTCTCTCAAAATAAATACATAAACTTAGAAATAAAGGGAAATCTATGACCTTTTAATAGAAACTAAGGCACCACTTTAAATATACTGTGTCATTTTTCTTTTATGAGAAAAGAGCACAATAATTTACTGACCAAAGAGAAGCTAATTAAATAGAACTAGATACATAGTTCATCTTACTCAAATTTATTACAAAATGACAATAAAGAATGATCATAATTGATGGGAACTTCATATAAAATATTTCTTATTTTGGTAATAAAGCATCAAAACTTTCTATTTACTGAAATTACTAAGAGCATTTTTTTCCCTAAATCTAAGCAATGAAATCTGACATAGTTGACTTCTACATATGACGTTGCTAAAAGAAGGTTTGTTTTTGCTCTTGCTTATCAAAATGAATTGAAGATCTTTGAAACAGAAGCTCCCACCACATGTCTTTCCACTTAATAAACAATATCTATAGACACGCTTGGGGTCACAGAATCTCTCTCTCTCTCTCTCTCTCTTTTGGCATTTTTCATTGCTGGGAAATCTATTGCTGTCATCAAACTTTGAAAAATAAAGAGATTCATAAAAAAGGTGAACAGATTCCCATCCTTTTTGTCAATCCTCTTCTTCTGAGATAACTAGAATTTTAGAGCTGTAAGAAATCTGGACTGTATAATTAAAAATTTTTTGTTTGTGAGGACAAACTGAGAGAATGGCAGATCTTTAATCCAAATCCCTTAATTAACATGCAACCAAATCAAAGACATCTTTGGGAAAAATTCACTTCACCCATCATATGATAAAAAGGAATATAACAGAACAAAGTTCTTCATCTAATAGTCCACAGGCCAATGGAAAACTAGCAAACCATCAGTCAATTTACTTTTGGACACATATTAGAGAAAGCAACAATATTTTGTTTAATGGAAACAAGACAGGTATTGGGTCAGAGAAACCTAAATTGTATTTGGATCTGTTACTTATTTGTGACAAATGTTTCTGAGCCCCAATTATTCTCATTTGGAAAAAGGGGGTAAAATAATGACCTCTTAGGACTATTTTAAGAAGTAAATGATATACCATAAGCGAAACATCTGGCATGTTACAGGATTCCAATAACAGTTAACTGCTGGGAGTGCCTGGGTGGCTCAGTCTGTTAAGTCTCCGACTCTAGATTTCAGCTCAGGTTATGATCTCACAGTTTGTGAGTTTGAGCCCCACACTGGGCTCCATGCTAGCAGTGTGGAACCTGACTGCATCTCTCTCTCTCTCTCTCTCTCTCTCTCTCTCTCTCTCTCTCACTCCCTACCTCCCTCCACCCCCTCTGCCCCTCCCCAGCTTGCTCGCTCTCTCTCTCAAAGTAAATAAACAAACTTTTAAAAAAAGGTTGACTGCCGTATAGGATTTATGTAGGATTCAAATGAAAGTATTTTGCAAGGTTGTAGATAATATGGAATAGAGACAAAAGCACAAAATTTAGAGGCAAAAGGTCTGGGTCCACATCCCAACTTTGCTCCTAACTATCTGTTCATACCTGGCGAAGTCACTTATCATAATCTCAGTATCTCATACATAAAATGAAGATAAAAATGAAGATAACAATATCTGCCATACTTTGAAGATCGAATATGATGATCTTTGTGCAAGCATTTTCTAAGTATAAAGTACCATATATACATTACTGTTATTCTCAAGAAAACTAACTGCATTAAAAAGTAGCTTCTTCCTGGGGTGCCCGGGTGGTTCAGTTGGTAAGTGTCTGACTTCAGCTCAGGACATGATCTCATGGTTCATGAATTCAGGCCCCGTGTTGGGCTCTGTGCTGACAGCTCAGAGCCAGGAGCCTGCTTCGGATTCTGTGCCCGCCCCCTGTTCTGCACCTCCCCTCTCTGTCCCTCCCCCACTCGTGCTCTGTTTCGCTCTCAAAATGAAAAAACATTAAAAAAAATTTTTTTTTAAGTAGCTTCTTCCTACAAAGCTTAGAGAACTCTGCTTTTATAAAGTTAATATGACTTCCCAGGCACCACTGAAGAGTTCCTAGATTTTATCAACATTTATAAAACGTGTTTAGGTTATGCTAAACACATTTCCTTAAGACCAATGTTTCATACCATTTTCTAAACCAAATTTCAAGCAAACTAACTTAGATAGAGTGTTGCTTCTCCAAGATTTGGGGGTTGGGTTAGGGCTACAGATTCTGTAAACCAACATATAATTAATTAATGGGAAGGTTATTTGGCTTGAGACACTAATGAAGGGAAATCTGTTTTTTACTAACATCGTAAGTTACCAATATCTGCCAACAATGAAAATGCATACATTAATAAACATTAATACTGAAAATATCAGCTCACGGCCCAGCTGGAAGTTGCTGTAGACAAGCTGGTAACCACTGCCTTGGAGGTGTGGGAAGAGGAAACTTATAGGTGTGGAGTAACGAGGCCCCTCAGAGTAGGCGGCCACTCAGCAAGTCAGCAGCATGGATAGAAATGATCTTTTTGCCTCTTCCCAAAAAATCATACTGATGCAATAAATTTTTATAAACAAAAATATATAATAGGCACCTGTTTTTTTTCCAAATGTTTATACAAATTAATCTCTATGGCACTATTATGAGCCACTATCCTGACTACACACATGTGTAAAAAGATACAGAAGTTAACTAATTCCTTTATGATCATTCAGAAGAATCAGTAGCAAAGATTAAATATCATATATTACTGACTTTGTATCCTAACTGAGCCCTTGGGCTGAGAACCAAGTGCCTAAATAAGCACCAAGTTTCAAAGAGAAGTTATCATGTGGAAGATGCCACTAGTAATATTCATATTAGCAAATCATCTCACAAATGGCTAGAAACATGCTAAATCAAAGCTGCAAGCACGGGTGACAAATACATCTTTACCCTTCACGTTGCCAATACCAGTGACTCAGGTACTTCTAAATATTTTAACTTGGCTCGAGAATCATTAAATAGTACATTCAATGTAAGTACACGAGAATATAGTTCAACACAAATGTTCTTTCAACAGACAAGAAAAAGTAGGTTTCTGGTTACCTAGCACCATCATTATGAAGAACAGGGGTCTCCAACAAGTAGAACAAGATCTACTGGTATATAAATCTGGTTATCTATATCCAGCCAACCCTTCTTTCCAACTACCCCAGTGCTGACCACCACAGTCTATAGAGATACCCAACGGCAGAAAAGCAGCACACTTTCTACTGCTTATGTTTAAGACCAAAGGGTCAATGTTAGATCCTAATAATTCTAAGATTTCAATGATTCTAAGAGTTCAGAAGAATATTTATCTCAAAAATATGTATAAAAGTGGGAGAAAAGCTACTGAGGTACAAACTCAATGTTAAATATCAACAATTCCGACCCATCTTAGCAAATATATATTTAACTTTGAGCATTTCCATCCTTTCTTTCCACAATAAAATGGAGATGTAAGAATGT
This sequence comes from Lynx canadensis, assembly GCF_007474595.2. Classification (NCBI taxonomy): domain Eukaryota; kingdom Metazoa; phylum Chordata; class Mammalia; order Carnivora; family Felidae; genus Lynx; species Lynx canadensis. Next base: position 56,390,494 of record NC_044312.2, read on the forward strand.
GCTAATTCTGGGGCACCTGGGTGGTTCAGTCGGTTAAGCATCTGACTTCGGCTCAAGTCATGATCTCACAGTTCATGAGCTCAAGCCCTGCGTTGGGCCCTGTGCTAACAGCTCAGAGCCTAGAGCCTGCTTTGGATTCTGTCTCCCTCTCTCTCTGCCCTTCCCCTGCTTGCACGCTGTCTCTCTTTGTCTCTCAAAAATGAAAAAATGTTAAAAACAAATAAATAAAACGAATGTGTTAATTCTGACTTGACTGCCAGAATTAAGACACTAGAATAAATACCTACAAAATCCTATAATCTCCCTTTGCTGCAGAGTTAGTGACTAGTAACTCTGAACACAGGCTCCACTATAACTTGCTATGTGGCTTTGGGCAAATCACTTAACCTCTCTGAGACTCAGTTTCCTCATCTGTAAACCAGATAATAAAATATATTCATTATTAGGAGGAGAATAATAATACCCTTAATACATAAGACTACACATAAAAACCAAAGAAGATAAAAAAAACCACGAGACACTGCTTTGAAGTAATGAGTAGTCTATAAATATGAGCAATTATTCTTACACTCAGTCTTTTAAATGGGATAGAAACCACTGTTTATAAGTTCGCCCGTTTAAAGGCTGATAACACACTTCCTGGGACTTCACTCTATCATTATAAGAAGAAAAAACACAGTTGGGAAGATAATAGAAGAACTAGATCTCCCTATCCTTTTACCATATGCTAGAATATTTATTCTATCATAGGATTTATACATCATACTTCTGGTAAAATGTAGCATTACACAGTGAACGAGAGTTTTGGAATCGATAGATTTTAATCCTGACATCATCTGCCATAAGCTGTGTGAACTTAAGCAAGGTATTTAATGTCTCTGACCCTGACCTAGGGTTTCCTCAACTGTAAAGTGTCAATAATCATAGTACTTACCTCATAGAGCTATTGTGGTGATTAAATCACATCGTATCTATATAGTGATAAGTCTGGTAACTGAAACATTACAGCTATCAAAAAAAGGCAAACACCCTGAACCCCTCCTAAAACCTGACAGTGTTTTCATTTTAAAAATTGATGATCTTAAAAAAAATATGCAGAAACACATGCTATAGGTGGTAGGCAATTTTAGAATAATAAAAATTCCAAAGCACCAAAAGAAACGTGCCTTTTCACAGAAGAGGAGACCTCCTAAAGCAGCTCTTGTCTGTACACAACTGTCTATTTATTTGGAGTCATTCAACAGAGACTCCAAGAAATGGACTTTGCTCACAATATCTCATGACTTTAAGTGGCATTATCACATCAGACTCTCAGGTCTAAAGGCTGATATGCAAGCTGTGTCGGGAGTGCAGACAGTTTTAGCAATCACTGCCAAACAATATACAGTGTTTTTTTCTACAGTGTTTCGCATGAGAGTATTGGTTGTTCCAAATGAATGCTAAGCTAGATGCTATGGAAGTCTTTATCCTTTAACAATGATGCCCATGACACTAGACTGATAACCATGACTATGATTCATTCACTCAACAAATATTTATTCAATGCTTACTGCATCCCAAGCACTGTACCATGCCCCAAGAATATAAGAGTATTTAATACAGTACTTGGGCAATTCTTCCCTCAGAGATCTGTCTAGAAGGGGGGGGGGGGGGAATGAACAATTAGAATGCTATAATGGAAAAACACAGGATGCAATGGAAACACACAGTAGTATGTCTAATAGAGGTAAGAGGAGAAAGGAAAGACAGCCAGTGAAAAATTTCTCAGAAAAAGTAACATTTTGGTGTTTTTTTGTTGTTATTTTTTGTGGGGGTTTTTGAGAGAGAGAGAGAGAGAGAGAGAGAGAGAGAGAGTGCATGCATGAGCTGGGGAGAGGGGCAGAGAGAGAGAGAGAGAGAGAGAGAGAGAATGTCAATGGGGCTCCATCCCAGGACACTGGGATCACAACCTGAGCCAAAATCAAGAGTTGGACACACAACCAACTGAGCCGCCTCGACACCCCATTAACATTTAAACAGAGGCTTAAATAAGAGCAAGACAGACTGAAGCATATTGAAGAAACTAAAAGAAGTTCTTTATAGCTGAAGCATTCAGACTGACACGGGTCATATGAGGCCTTTATAAGTCATGCTGAGTCAGGATGGGATATAGGAATTTGCATATATAATAAAAATCAATCACTTTAAAACAATCAATTGTATTTCTATAGATGAGCAAAAAAGTAGAAAATAAAATTTAAACATATTTACAATAGTATCATAAAACATCAGAAAGCTGAAATAAATTCAATGAATCATGGGAAATACCCATGTATTAACAATTAGTTTCTTTCATACAATAGCCAAATTATGGAAAGAGCCTAAATGTCCATAAACCGATGAATGGATAAAGAAATTGTGGTTTATATACACAATGGAATACTACGTGGCAATGAGAAAGAATGAAATATGGTCTTCTGTAGCAACGTGGATGGAACTGGAGAGTGTTATGCTAAGTGAAATAAGTCAGGCAGAGAAAGACAGATACCATATGTTTTCACTCCTATGTGGATCCTGAGAAACTTAACAGAAGACCACGGGGGAGGGGAAGGGGGAAAAAAAAGAAAGAGAGGGAGGGAGCCAAAGCATAAGAGACTCTTCAAAACTGAGAACAAACTGAGGGCTGATGGGGGTTGGGAGGGAGGGGAGGGTGAGTGAGGGGTATTGAGGAGGGCTCTTGTTGGGATGAGCACTGGGTGTTGTATGGAAACCAATTTGACAATAAATTTCATATTAAAAAAACAAAACAAAACAAAACAAAACAATTAGTTAATTTCAATGTTTTGTAAAGACCTAATAAACAAAGGCATACACCATTCTCTTGGGTTGGAAGATGCAATATTCTAAAGATGTCTAAAGATCACCAATTATATTGATAAACATATTAAATGTAGTCCCAATCAAAATAGTAGCTAGATTTCCTTTTCTGTGCAGAAATTCATAAGGCAATGCAAAAGAACAAGATTAAGCCTGTTTTTTGGTCATGTTAATGGCCACAGACTCTATTTATATGAAATATCCAGAATAGGCCCATCCATCCATAAAGACAAAAAAGTAAATTTCCATCCTTGCCAAGATGAAGAAAGGTGATCTGGAAAAAGAACAACTAAGTGGAAGAACTTTAACAGATAATAAGACCACTTATAACATGAGAGACATTAAAACAGTGAGATAATGGCAAAAAAAACAGACAAATCAATGGAACAGAGGGTCCTGCAACAGGCATGTGAGCACATGGCCACCAATTCACGGCAAAAGTGAACCTTCAGTGCAAGGGAGACAGGTTTTTAATACATGGTACTGGGTCAATGGACTATCTGTATGAAAAAAATAAGTCTTGACTCCTATCTAACATCATATACAAAAAATCAAATCCTGATGAATTACATATATAAATGTAAAAAGTAAAATAGTAAAGTGTTTACAAAATACAGAATAACACCTTTATGATGTTAAAATAGGAAAATATTTCCTAAACTGGACACAAAAAGTCTTAAATCTAAAAGGAAAGACTGATAAAATGGAACTTCTGTTCATGTAAGGTATCACTGAGGAATGAACTAGCAAGCCACAGAATGGGAGAATATAGTTTTAATGAGCATTTCAAACAAAGAATCCATATCTATAATATATAAGAATTTCTGTCTTTAAAAAAGAAAAAAAAAAAAAAGGCAGTGGGGAGAGGGGAAGACTTCAACAGGTATTTCACAAAGGAGTTTATCCCAGACAGCAGAAACATGAAATAGTATTCAACCTCATTAGTTTTCAGAGAAATCAAAATTAAGACTGCAAGAAGACAGTCCAGAAAAGCTAAAATGCAAAAGCCAGAAAGTACCAGGTGCTGACAAGGATATAGGACAAGAGATCTGATACACTGCTGGGTAGAGAAGAGGTAAACTGGATGCAAGTGCTTTGGAAAACTTTTGGACACAATCTACTAAAGCTGAAGATATGCATACCTTGTGACTATGCAATTCTGCACCTAAGTTTATATCCAACAGAAAGGCACAAACAAATCTTCATAAAGAAGCATGTACTAGAAAGTTCATGGAAGCTTTATCTAATAGCTCCAAACTAGAAATTACCAAAAACCAGAATAAATACATACTTCTATTCACACAATGGAATACTATCGGCAGTAAGAATGAACTAACACTACATTACACGCAGGTTAGGATGGAACTTACAAACAAAATGTTGAACAGAAGCCAACACATAGAATGTACATATTACAGGATTCTACTTGCATAAAGCTCAAAATGAGGCAAAACTCATTTTGGTGTAATAAGTCAAGGTAGTGGTCAGACTGGCTAGAGATGTCCTGAATGGAAGGGAACATGAGGAGGCTCCTAAGATTCTGGGGTCCGTGTAATGCTCTGCTTCTCTGTGGAGATGCTGCTTATGTAAGTGTGTTCATTTTGAAATTTTGAAATATAGTGTGTGTGTGTGTGTGTGTGTGTGTGTGTGTGTGTGTGTATTTGTACCCTTTTCTGTATGTAGCAACTTCAAAATACTTCCAAAAAATGTTTAAAATTATATCAGCATATTTGTACCAAGATGACTATCTGAGCCTATGGAAAGAAGAAAAGACAGCTACTGAACATGGGGGGCTGGCTGTTTGTATGGTATTTTTACTCACCTTTGTCCTGTAATGCAATTTGTTGCTTATGCAGTAATGCCACCTCCCGTCCCAAAGCTTTCTTCTGTCTTTCCAGTTCATTTCGAAGCACCAAAATTTTTAATTGCAAGCACTCACTTTGTTTTCTCTAAACAATTGAAAAGCACAGGTAAATTTATGAATATAAAACTCATAACTATGAATCATTATACATTCACAGTGTTTCAAAATGAATAATGGTTCAAAGCACTTCAATATTCACCTAATTTACAGATCTCTCGAGTAGCTTAATTATCAGCACCTGCCATTTTAATGGAAAGAATATAAAGAATAAACCTTAAGTCTGGGGACAGTTCTTTCTAAGAACCCAAAAAACACTACAAAATTTCTCAGGTCTTTTTCCTGAAATCACAATACAATTAAGACAAAAATTATTTTTTTAGAGACAGAGTTCTCAAAAACTTAAACACAGATATGCCAGGACCCAGCAATTCTACTCCTATGTATATACCCAAGAGAATTGAAAACATGTCCATACAAAAACCTGAATATGAATTTTCACAGAATTATTTATAATAGCCAAACCGTAGGATCAATCCAAGTGTCCGTCATCTGATGAACAGAAACATAAAATGTGGGTCTATCCTGTACAACGGAATATTATCTGGCAATAAAAGAAATGAAGTACTGATGAATGCTACAACACGGATGAACCTTGAAAACATTACGCTAACTGAAAGAAGCCAGTTTAAAAAGGCCACCGACCCCATTTATATGAAATGTCCATATTGGGCAAATCCATAGAAATAAAAAGTAGATTTCCATCCCTGCCAAGCTGAACCGAGGTGCTCTGATATCCCAGATTTCAGAGAAAGCCAAGTAAGGACCTAGGGCTTCTGACCCTTTCAGGCAGTAACCAACCAATCCCCCTATAGTCTCAGTGGATACCACAGGGGGAGCCTGGACTTAGGGCAATAATGAGATAATCCTCTCCCTCCCTGCTGCATTGTATCAGAGGAGGCTTACTGGAGACTGAGAAATCTCCTTACCACACAGTGCTAAGGAGGCCACCCTATCCAGCATATCAGCGGAGGCTACGTGGGGAACAATATCAAGGCACTCCTACACCTCCCAGCTAGGGCAGTAGTTGTGGAGGTCTGGTGGAGAGCTGGAACTCCCTTTCCTGGCCAAAAGTAAGGATGCCCCTTCCCCTGTAGTCCTGTCACTTAGATGTCAATGGAAGCTGCTTGAGGAACCTGGACTTTTATACCCACCTGGCAGTAATGAGACAGCATCTCTCCCTTCCCTACCAGAGAAACAGGTGTCAGAAAAAGCCAGATAAAACAGATTTATGTAAGATCCAGAGACTCATAACATAATACTCGAAATGTACAAGATTTAATAAAAAATCACTCATCATACCAAGAACCAGAAAGATGCCAAAGTAAATGAAAAAGGATAATTAATAGATGCCAGTACTGAGATGACAGACATGTTACAATTACCTGACAAAGATTTGAATGGCTATCATAAAAATGCTTCAGTAACAATTAAGGACATCTCTGAAACAAAGGAAAACATGGAACATCTTGGCAAAGAAACAGAAAGTTTCAGTCAAGAAACTGAAGATATAAAGAGGAATCAAATGGAAATTAAAGCTGAAAATATCAGTGGAATAAAAAACTTCACAAATGAGCTCAACAGCAAAATGTAGGAAACAGAGAGAAGCATCTTTAAGCTGAAAAATAGAACAACAGAAACTACTCAGTTTAAACAAGAGAGAGAAAATAGACTGTAAAAAAAAATGAACAGAGTCTCAAGGGATCTGTGGAGCTATATCAAAAGATCTAACACTATTATCATCAAGTACAGGGAGGAAAGGAGAAAGAGAGAAGTGAAAAAGTACTCATAGAAATAATCACGAAATCTTCCCAAATTAGGCAGAGGAAATACATCTATAGATTAAAGAAGCTAGTGAACCCCAAGAGAATAAATTAAATGAAGAAGCTGACTTCAGCTCAGGTCATGATCTCGTGGTTCACGAGTTTGAGCCCTGCGTCAGGCTCTGTGCTGACAGCTCAGAGCCTGGGGCCTGCTTCAGATTGTGTCTCCCTCTCTCTCTGCCCCTCCTCTGCTCACTCGCGCACACTCTCTCTCCCCCTCTCAAAAATAAATAAACATTAAAAAAATTTTTTTAAATGGGCAAAAGATCTGAACTGTCACCTCACTGAAGAAGATATAAAGATGGCAAATAAGTATATGAAAAGATGCTCAACATCGTATGTTATCAGGGAACTGCAGATTAAAACAATGAGATACCACTATATGTTTACTAGAATAATAAGTATCCAAAACACTGACAATACGAATGCTGGCAAGGATGTGGACCCACAGGAACTGTTGTTCATTGTTGGTGGAAATGCAAAATGGTCGTTATAGCCACTTTAAAAGATGGTCTGGCAGTTTCTTACAAAACTAAACACAGGATTACTATATGACCCAGCAATCATGCTTCTGGATATTTACCCAGATGACTTGAAAACTTACGTCCCCGCAAAAATCTACACATGAATGTCTATAGCACCTTTCTTCATAATTGCCCAAACTTCCAGATGAACTTCAATAGGTCAACAGTTAAACTGTGGTATATCCATACAATGGAGTATTACTCAGCAATAAAAAGAAATAAGCTATCAAGCTATGAAAAGTCATGGAGGAACCTTAAATGCATGTTGCTAAGTAAAAGCAGCCAATCAGAAAAAGCTACATACTGTATGATTCCAACTATATGACATTCCTGGAAAAGGCAAAACTATGGAGACAGTAAAAAGATCAGTAGTTGCCAGGGGTTCCTGAGGGAGGGGGAAAAGGATGAACAGGTAGAGCCCAGGGGATTTTTAAGTAGTGAAATTACACTGCATGATATGTAATGGTGGATACATGACATTGTGCATTTGCCAAACCCAGACAACTGTACAACATAGAGTAAACCTATGGTAAACTACGGACTTAAGTTAATAATATTGTATTGTACTAACATTAATATTGTGTTCACATTGATTCAACAATTGTACATGAGATGTTAAGAACAAAAAAAGCTGGAAGAAGAAGGAAATAATTTCTGTACAATTTTTCTATAAACCTAAAACTACTCTAAAAAATAAAGCTTATTTTTAAAAAAGTGATAGAACTATACCTCAAAAAAGCCAATTTTACTGAATGTTCATTTAATAAAACACATCCCAGACACATTCTACCAAAGATACAACTAAGTTTGCTAAATAGGTAAGTCTGTGAACTTATCTTTCTATTAAAATAGTTCCTACTTAAACCTATGAAACCACACTCTAAACTTTACTCAGCCTCCCTTTTAATCCAAATACCTTTGGAAGCCAGAATTTGCCTCCAGATAAAATCTGAAATCCTGCCCCCACAATGAACATACATGTACTTGCACATTTGTATTCACACACAATTACTGTGCTATGAATGTATGTGCCCTTCTCTCCTGCTCTTTTTTTTAATTAAAAAAATTTTTTTAAGTTTATTTATGAGAGAGAGGGACAGCGTGAGCGGGGGAGGGGCAGAGAGAGAGGGAGACACCAAATCCAAAGCAGGCTCCAGGCTCTGAGTTGTCAACAGAGAGCCTGACTCAGGGCTTGAACTCACAAACCAAGAGATCGTGACCTGAGCCGAAGTGGGACACTGAACCGACTAAGCCACCCAGGTGCCCCTCTCCTGCTCTTTATCAACAGTGTCAATAATATGCTTCTCATGATTTTCCATAAAATCTTAACCCAATAGTAATATTTGGCTGTACCTAGTAAATTCTTATCTCCTTCCTAAGATATGTACTAATTAAAATTGTAATGAGATAAAAAAAAAACTATTCATTAAATAAACCGAATAGCTTTACCAAGCTGGTAGAAAACTTTAAAAGGTAAAGTCAGCATCTCTATTTGATTCAAAGATAATGAAGAAGCAAGGGCACTCAGTGAGATGAGTAATGGTATCGCCTTGTTGAAGCAATGGGCATGGAAAATGATCTGGCAGTTGCGTGTAAAGTACTTTACGGCTATCGTTTCTCACCCAAAATGCTTTCTTCCTCATCTCTGAAACATTGATTCTAAACAGATGGCATGATCATCTGTTAAAGACATTCAAGCCAAGAAAACAAGCAGAACAGCTTATTTCCAATCATCATTATTATATTTGACTGGAAAACTCTATGAAATATGAAACATTCCTAAGCAATTTTTCTTGAACAAAGCAAACATTTATGAAGGGCATACTATGTGCTCCTAAATGAATGAGAAATGGTGTCTGCTTTCTAAGAGTTTGGGTCTAATGGAGATAAAAGCCATTTTGCCCTGTCAACCAAATGTAAAAACAAAGACCAAAGACAGTGTGGTTGTTTATCATTAAAGAAAAAGGAACCAAGAAACAATTTGGATTTTTTTAATAATTCAATAGTATGATCATGACAGGCTAGGGTGTTTTTATATCACTGAGAGAAAAAATACATAAATTCTTAGGAAACAGTCCTTTTTTTACAAAGAAGTTAAGTGTTCAATTTTTGTAACTTGCATTTTCCACAAAATATGTAAACCGAATTCTACCTGGGCAGAGGAAAAAAGAAACAACAGAAAAAAAGTGAAGCAACTTTTTATAGAACACAGATATGCCTACACAGAGGGTTAATCTGCTCTATTCCAGGGTACACACTCAAATAGGGAATATTTTCTAGAATCAAAGCACCAAGGGTACAAGTTAATCTAAATACTAAACTAATACAGGAAGGCATGTTTACAGTGTGTTTGTGTTATGGTCCATGTGCAGAAACTGGCCCATTTACAGAACTGTATCAAGTCATTCAATACCAGGATGGTTGGCTCTAATTTCTGACGAGAAGAGTAAACAAACCTGACCAAGTGGGATCTGGTTCTGCTTCTTTTCTAACTCATCTAACACAAGTGCTCAAAGACCCTAATGTTCTATAAGTATCTGCTAATGGGTTTCTGTGTTCTATTTATCTGTTTACTCCTAGTTAATGTCACATGTGCATCTCCAATGGGTAAGTATTCATTGGATCTTAGTGTTTTTATACAACATGTATCTGATCTGAAAATCACAGGTAGATTCCTCTATTTGCAAGCACACACATTCCTATTTACAAAGACAATGACAGGCAATGTTAAAAGATTCATTTCAGAATGACAGACTAATTTGTAAATGACATACTAAAGGAAACAATTTTCTTTAGATCACATTGGAGCTAAAAAGCCTGAGGCGAAATGTTCTCAAAGCATTGTCCAGGAAACCACGAGAGTTTCTGAGACCATTTCAGAGTCTGTGAGATCAAAAATATTTTCATAATACTACTAAGCTGTTATCTCCCTTTTTCATTCTCATTTTCTCATAACTGTACGGTGGAGCTTTCCAGAGTCTCTAAGATTTGTGGTATCCTCACAGCCTGATTGCCGAAATAAATGTGAGAATCCATCTGTCTTTTATTAACCTAGGCATCACCAACAGGTACACACTAAGTTCTCTGAGGTCTTGATAATTTTTAAGAGTATAAAGAAGTCTTGAGACTAAAAAGTTTGAGCATGGTAGATGAGGGCACACTCATCTATATTAGTTTTCCCACAAAACCTGGAAATAATTAACAATCTGGAAAAAAAAAGTTTTAGAACTATGGCAGTTGTGCTATGGGAACAAATTTACTTTTAAATGTCATTTCTAGGTTGTTTCTATTGCACTTACAGCTACTCAACCACCAAAAAAGGGAAAAAATTTCCTTAGAAAATACTTAATCCAGGGGCACTTGGGTGGCTCAGTTGGTTAAGCGCTGACTTCAGCTCAGATCATGATTTCATGGTTCATGTGTTCAAGCCCCAGATTGGGCTGTCTTCAGCGCAGAGCCTGCTTCAGATCCTCTGTCCACCCTTCTCTCCCTGCTCCTCCCCTTCTCATGCACGTGCATGCACACTCTCTCTCCCCCAAAATTAAATAAACTTTAAATAAATAAATAAACATTAACAAAAAGGAAAATAATCCAATTTATTAACTTCATAGACACAGTGGCAATATCAGACCTAGAACCCAGATCCAGCTAGGAAGATAAAGCAAAAGATATATAATAATAAAACATATACAAGTTCTACTTCTGCTGTTAAGAGAATGAGCACCTAAGAAACTGGTCCTCTGATTAAATAATAGCTACAGGCTCCAGATAAAATACAAAAAGCTGCTACATGAGAATTCTGGAGATTGATCAGTGACAGGTAAATTTTGGAGAGATTCAGAGCCTGGTGCAAGCAACCAACATACAGAGTGAATTTCCCCTTTTCTGTAGCTTTGTCCTGAGGGTGACTGCAGTCAAACTCCAATGAAAGACAACTATCTTTCTAGCCAGAAGAGCCAGGGGAAAGAGATCAGGCAATCAGAATGGAGGAAGCAAGAGAATGGGCACCCCAGATTCTGTTTAAATTCAACCTGAACCTCTGAATCACAAACAACATATGCATGAGGCAAAACAGAAAGCAGCTAGCTGTGAGTAAGGGTAAAAATACTGAACTAAATGAAATCTGAGCCAATGTCCACCGCAAGCATGACAGCTTGAACCTAACCAAGTAACTACCTGCTAAAATAACATTGTGGGGTGCCTCGGTGGCTCAGTTAGTTAAGCTTCTGACTTCAGCTCAGGTCATGATCTTGCAGTTCGTGAGTTCAAGCCCCATGTCGGGCTACGGTACTGACAGCTCGGAGCCTGGAGCCTGCTTCAGACTCTGTGTCTCCCTCTCTCTCTGCCCCTCCCTCACTCATGGTCTGTCTCTGTCTCAAAAATAAAAAAATGTTTAAAAAAATTTTTTTTTAAATAAAAAATCGATATTCTTCAGAAGAAAGTAACAAAATCCAGAGAATCCACAAAATTATATTCACATTGTCCAGGATAATATGTAGTATTACCCCATATATGAACAGCCAGGAAAATAGGACTCACTCTCCAGGGAAAAGACAACCCACATATGGCAACCCTGAGATGACCCAGATGTTAGAATTATCATACAAAGACTTTAAAGCCACTATTAAAAATACGCTGAGTGAGAAAAAGTAAAATATCCTTACAATGAATCAACAGATATGAAATCTCAGCCAAGTACTACAAAAGGAAAATACTCTCACAATGAATAAAAAGATATAAAATCTCAGCAGAGCACTAGAAAATATTAAAAATATTAAAAGCAAGGACTTCTGCTTCTAGCCAAGATGGAATAGGAAAAATAAATAGTGCTCAACTAATTTTACCAGGCTACCATAATCCTAATACCAATCTGATAAAGTAATTTAAAACATTGTGCTCCAGTATCCCTAATAAATATAGCAAAAAAAACCCTTAAATTATTTCCAGATCAAATCTATCAAGACACAAAAAAAGAGTATATACTGTAACCAATTCAGAATTATTCCAGAAATGTAATGTTAAACATCTGAAATTAAAGTATGCAGAATTAAGGGGAAAAATCACACGGTCATTTCAATAGATGCAGAAAAAGCATCTGACAATATTCAACATCCATTCATGATAAAAACTCTCAGAAACTGGGAGTAGGAGGGAACTTCCTAACACCAATAAAGGGCATTACTACCATTATGTTTAATTAAGAAAGGATGACTCATTTCCCCCTACGATCGGGAACAAGGATTTCCCCTTGCATCACCTTTATTCAATATTGTACTGTACATTCTAGCTATTGAAATAAGTCACAAAAAATAAATAATAAAAAGCACATAAAGCAGTCCAAGTTTGCAGGTATGAGTGTTTACATAGAAAATCCCAATAAATACACAAAATAACTATAAGAACTAAAAAATTAGTATAACAAGGCTATAAGATACTAGGTTAATAAATTAAAAGGAACTATATTTTTTATACTAGCAACAAACAGATGAGAAACAAAAATTCAAAAACAATTCCATTTGCAAGAATGCACCCCCAAAACTCCCATAAAATACGTAGGAACAGCTCTAACAAAAGATGTCCAAAATCTCTCAAGATATTGAAAGAATTAAAGAAAAATCTAAATGAAAGAAATATATGCCCTGTTCATGGAGTGGAGAACCTGTTGTTGCTAAGATGGCAATTCTCCACAAATTGATCTACAAATCTTTATCAAAATTGCAACAGGACCTTTTTTTTTTTTTTTTTTTTTTTGTAGAAATGGACAAATTGATCCTTGAATCACTTGGAAATACAAAGAACCTAGAAAACCCACAGGAATTTTGATAACAAGAACAAAGTTGGAGGACTTACCACATATGGTTTTAAAACAAGGGATCTATAATAGTAGAATTTGATATTGGTGAAAGGTAGACATATAGATCAGTGGAGCAAACAGAAAATCCAGAAATAGATGAACACATATTTAGTCAATTGACTTTAGAAAGACATTTCAAAACAATTAAATTAGTAAAGAAAAGATTCTTCAACAAATGATGGTAAATCAGCTGCATATTCATATAGAAAAAAATTACCGCACTTATTAACTCATACAAAAAAACTAGTTTGAAATGGATCATAGGTCTAAATGTCAAGCCCAAAACTACAAAACTTCTAGGAAAAAAAAAAAAAAAAAAAAAACCACTAAAGAAATTTATACGATTTTAGGTTAGTCCAAGATTCCCTATAAAGAAAACAAAAAGCCCTACCGATAAAATAACATTAAAAAACACACTGTATTTCACTAAACTTATAAATTTTTGCTCTTTAGAAAGCATCATTAAGAACATGAAAAGGCAAGCCACAGAATGTAAGAAAATATTCCCAACATGCATATCAAAAAAAGGACTTGTATCCAAAAAAAAGAAAAATACAAACACACATGCAAAAGTATACGTATACACACACTCTCTCCCCCGCCCTCTTCCTCCTTCTCTGTTCCCCTCTCCTCTCTCAAACCTTAACACAAGAAGACAGAAATCCCATTAAAAAATAAGGGGAAAAAACATGAAACTACTTTACATGTATACTAAGAGTGAAAAAATAAGGAAATAAATTACAGATAATAGGAGCTAGGTTTCTCACTGACAGAAATAAAGATACTACAAATAAACAAACTGAGGTAGAAGAATGAACTCTGTGCTGTTAGAGTTGAATGTATCAATATGAAGTCATGTTTGGTTTAATACACATACAGATACTTGTGTATACCAGCTCTGTCCTCTGCGAGGACCTAGAAGCAGTTACAACCCAGTAGCCACAAGCATACCCAGTACCCAGATCTTGTTTCTAAATACCATTATCTAACGGAAGGAACAGGACTCCTTGCAAAAATGGCTCATTCAGGGTTGAAACAGGAGAAAGACAAGATGAGCCTGGATCATATAGTGCCAGAAATTTTAAAAGTGCTTTAAAAAGCACACAAATAAAAAAGAGAGTCGTGTCAAAAGGACATAGGAGCCAACCTGAAAGAGCTCTCAATGTCACAAGGTGAGCAAGAAAATAAATAACACAGTATCTGATTATAACCTAAAGTATAAGATAAATATATAAAAGTCCATACTGATGAATAAATAAATAAATGGGGCAGGACAAATCTTCCCCACAAAGAATTCTAAATAACATATGTAGGCAGTCTTCCCTCAGAAGGTGGAGTCTAAGTCCCCTCTACTGGGGTGTAGGCTGGACGTAGTATCTTGCTTTCAAAAAATTAAGAGTATGGAAACAATACTCCAAAGGAGAGTATAGTGGATAAACCTAGGGAACACCACCTTAAGCAAGTAGTGATTAAGGTAAACATCAACAGGGATTAGTAATGGCGATTTAAATGCAGGAAGGAATGAGAAACTGTCATAGATCAGAGAAGCCTAGGAAGACAATGTGGTATCCTGGGCTGGATACTGGGACAGTGAATCCAGGCTAATCATGGCAAAACAACAGACAAATCCCAATCACAGGATATTCTATAAAATACTTGTCTAGTTTTCCTCAAAACTGTCAAAGTCATTAAAAACAATGAAAGTCTGAGAAATTTTCACAACCAAGAAGAGTCTAAGGAAGCAGGGCTACTAAATGTAATATGGTTTTCTTCATGGGATTCTGGAACAGAAAAGAACATTAGGTAAAAATTAAGGAAATTTGAAGAAAGCATGGATTTTAGTTAATGCTGATTTATCAGTATAGGTTCATTAATTATAATAAATGTATCATTAAGGTAAAATGTTAATAACAGCAGAAACTGGCTGTAGGGTATACACTTTGTACTGTCTTTGTCATAATTCTATAAATCTACTACTGCTATAAAATAAAGTCTAGTTATTTTTTTAAAAAGACATTAGTGGAAACACTGGTGAAACCTGAATAAAGCCCACAGTTAATGGTAACATATCAATGTTAGCTTCTTAGTTTGATGTTGTACAATGTTAAATGTAACATGGTTATAGAAGAGGTTAATATTAGGGGAAACTGGATGAAAGTTATATGGAAACATTCTGAACTATCTTTGCAAATTTTCTGCAAATATAAATAGTTTATTTTTTTATGGGCAAAAATACTTAAACTTACACTTCCTAAAGAATACACAAGTGACCAATAAAGATATGAAAAATGTCTACCATAGAAATGCGTTACAAACTAAGAAAACACTATACACCCTCAAGAACAGCTAAAATTAAAGAGAATAACCTCTTAGATGAAATAGACAAATCCTTGAAAAATGTAAGCTACTAAACTGAAGCTCACCCAAGAAGGAGATAACTTCAGTAACCCACAAATATGAAAGAACTAAATTCCTAGTTCAAAACACACAAAGAAAATTCCATGTCCAGATAGCTTCACTGGTAAATTCTACCATACACTTAAAAAATAATTCCAATTCTACACCTATTCTTCCAGAAAACAGAAGAAAAAGCACCTCCCAACTCACTGGGTTGTAGCCAACATCACCCTGACAACAAAACCAGACAAAGAGATTCTAAGAAAACAAACTAAGACCAGATCAATATCCTTAATGAAGGGAGATGCAAAAATCCTTTAAATATTTTAGCAAATTGAATCTGGCAATACATATAAAAAATATTTCCTCATGAACAAGAGGGGCTTTCCCCAGGAATGCAAAGTTGGATTAACATTCAAACATCAATGTATTCCACCACCATGATAGGAGAAAACAGAAAAACAAAAATACAATTATCAATGGATATAGGAAAGGCAGTTGACAAAATCCAAAACATATGAGCAAAGTTCAAGATGACAACAGCAGAAATTTCATAAGAAACAAATGTCAAAAAGATATGTTGGCCATTGATGTAGTTTGAGAAGATGCTAAATCTTTTAAAAGCCATCAAGTATGAACTCAAGTTCTCATAACAGAGAAAGTTACACTTGATCTTACAAAGTACTCTGATTTCTTTTTTTTACTGTTTTTTTAACATTTATTTATTTTTGAAAGACAGAGAGAGACAGAGCACTAGTGGGGGAGGGGCAGAGAGAAAGAGGGAGACACAGAATCTGAAGTAGGTTCCAGGCTCTGTCTGAAGCAGGTTCCAGTCTCTGAACTGTCAGCACAGAGCCCGATGAGGGGCTCAAACCCACAAACCGTGAGGTCATGACCTGAGCCGAGGTCGGATGCTTAACCGAATGAGCCACCCAGGGGCCCCCAAAGTAATCTGATTTCTTTCAGCATCAAATATGCCTTCTGACTGACTATACTTAGGCTAAAATTAAAGTCAATTCTCAAAAATTGAAACTGTCTGGGTTGGAGTATGATGACCTTGGGGATTTAGAAAGGGAATGAGGAAAAAAGGTAACAGTAAAGTTTCTAATTTGCTACAGGTGAATCTCAAAGCAAAAAATTAACAAGTACATGGCATTACTGCCCGAAAGAAGACAAGTAAACCAAAATTTGCCTCTACTTGTGAAATGATTATGGGAAAGTTGCTTCCTGTCTTCAGGCCTCATTCTCCATCCTGTAATATGGAGGAGAGTATGCTTGCTCACAAAAAAGAAAGAAAGAAAATTTTCAGGCCCAGAATGGTGTCACTCAGATCGAGTTCCCAAACTGGTACTTACTATGAAATCTAACTGCATTTCAACCTCCTCTAGAAATGGCCAGCTAGGAATTTTTCAGTCTTTGCCAGTGAGTCTGACCCTTAGGCCCTCTGTATCCCCACAAAAAAGATGAGGCAATATGCATGATAAGACACTTGGCTTTTCCCCCAAGGAGGCAGGCCTTGCCTGGAACAATCCTCTTCTTTTGCTAATAACTTTCTCGCCCCACCCTCCTTCTATAAAAACCTTCCATTTTGTACAATTTAACTTGCTAGATAAGGTATTGCCCAATTGATTCCCGTGTCATTTGAAAAAGCCACATAGAAATTCAAATTTTCTTGGCTGAATTTTGTTATTTAACATGCTAGATTCATTCCTAAATTCAATATTTATTGAGCACTTACTATGTGTCAAACACTTTTCTAGACATGGTGAATACAGCAGTGAAGAAAAACAGACAAAAATCCCTACCCTCATAGAGTTTGGAGAGACAGACAAAGTACATATGCAAAGTATATAGCATGTTAAAGGGTAATAATAGGAGAAAAATAAAATGGGGAAGGGGGTTGAGTGTGCTGAGGAAGGTTGGCTTTAGTGGGGTTATACAGGAAGTAGATGATTTCTAGGTTCACTTTTAGTTCAAAAATCAATGATTCTCTTCTATGTTGACCAGGCAGCGTAAAAACACAAAGTGAACCTCTGAACCTGACCTCTTTAAACTCACACATTCTATCACCTTGCTCTATGTGTCACCACTTATATTTTAGAAAAATAGGATTAAACATACATTTTTTCATACTGAGACAAAACATATGCTGTCATTTAATGGAATAAGTAATTTCCCAGTCTTGCCTTGGGGAAACGAAAATAAGAAAGAAAGAAAGAAAAAAACCCTAGCAATTTCTCCTCAGACAAAGGTTCTAAAAATGTGGCATTTCTGTACACTACAGAAAGGATTAAAATTATCTGTTTTTTTCTCCTTTTCCAATATGTTTGTGGTCTGGAATTTCTTCCTTGACTGAGCCTAAGTTAAAACAAGACGTGGTTTAACAGCTTCTCCAAAATGGAAGATTTTCCATAGGCAAGAAAAGTCATATGAATAAATATTACTACTATAGTTATTGCAGCTGCCATATTTTGTGTGCCTGCTATGTGCCAGGTACAGCACTAGTCATTTTATATATTAGGTTGAATTATATGAAACTGCCATTTATAGGTCAAAATCAGCAATTTCGTATAGTTTAAATACAGTATCATCCATTAACTTCAAAGTCCATGAGAGAGGAGGTCCATGTAAGTGGTTAATTGCATCGCTTTTCTATAGTTCATCTATTAAACTATTATCTTGGGCAAATCTTCAAGATGATATGGAACTTTTGTTTGGAGATAAAAAGGTCTTTTCCTAAGTTGATACGCTATAAATGACAACTGGAAGATACTGCCTCTCTGTGAAAATGAGTTACTAAAAACAAAACAAAACAAAAAAACAACTCAAAGTGTTTTAGTTAGGACTTAATTTGAGCACAGATATCATCAAAAGCTGTCCATAGCCATGGGGTTTCATTTCGAGAAAAGTTCAATTTATTAGTTATACCCACTATTCTGCTCAAAGAGAGAATCTTTATTCCAAAATTAGTATTTTTAAAAATAATTAATTTAGAAAAGAGTCTAGAGCAACCCCAAATTACACTAATATCTTGAATCTGTCCATTTGGGTTGGAATTTCTATTTCTTTGGAAATGCCTCGTCAAAGGAATCTTTCCCCAAAGAGAACACTGTCCATAAACCAGCCTATTAAGCTTACTCCAAATAATTTTAAGTTCATCTTTTAAGCAGAGATTAGTCCCTAAAGGTTTTTGTTTTTTCTTTTGGCAGCTATTTCCCATTCACTATAGTCTGTGTCTAGAGTTCACATTAGTAAGACATTAATAAAATAGCTTTTAATTATTTTCTAAGTAATTGTATGTCATCTAAAGTTTCATCTAGCAGAAAAGGCAGGTCCTTTTTTTTTTTGCATGTTCCATTAAGAGATGGGAAAGTGTTTTCCAATATTTAAATGCCAACATAAGTCTCAGTGAAACATTAAAAGAAAAAATACCTAAATAAAGCTTTTTGGAAAAAAATTAATTAACACAAGAAGAATATGATGATCACATTTAGCAATCAAGGAGTCTAAACAATAAATATATATAAAAACCTACCAACTCATTGCTTGTAGATGTGAGTCTTAGCTTTTCTTCAATTTCCTTTCCAATTTTCTGAACAGTTACCTGAGTCTGTTTAATCGCACACTGGGCTCTGTGAAGCCTAGAAATAAAAGTTAGAGAAAAATTCAAGTGAGTTAACTATAAACTCTCAACACAGAGACATAAATGGAACAAACAAGAGACATTAATGGAACAAAATGAGAACAAACCTTCCAGGATAAACAGAATTAGTAATGAACTCAAACTGATCATTTCATAATTCCCTAGCATACCTGTAATGAAATAACAGGAATTACAATGTGCCCTTAAAACACCCTTTCAGGGCATCTAGGTGGCTCAGTCAGTTAAACATCCAACTCTTAATTTCAGCTCAGATCATGATCTCATGGTTCAGGAGATCAAGCCCCAAGTCTGTGCTGTCAGCATGGAGCCCACTTGGGATTCTCCCTCTCCTTCTCTCTCCCCCTCTCTCCCTGTCCCTTCCCCACTTGCATGCACACGGAGGAATAATACAATAAGTAAAGAAACTTAAAAAAAAAAAAAAAAACCACCCTTTCTATGCCTGCCTGCCTCTGATATATTGAGAGTTAAAATGGTGAACTCACAGGAATCTGGAAGACACCTTAGAGAGAAAATAATCTAGTTGAATCCCATCATGTTAAAAATGTGAAAACTGACGCCCAAGGAAATTAAGTGGATTGCTAAAGTCACCAGGAGAACATCAATGATGACAAACCTGAATATTACTTATGGGTATCCACAAAGAAAAAAAGAATTAACAATAATCCCAGTTAAAAAGACTAATTTAAAGCAGCAGCCACTTTGAAACAAGGAACATTGAAAAAAAATCAGAAACTATTTTTCTTTTTTGCTTCCATTATGGGTTTGTGTTTTTCTTTGTCTCTTGGTCTTCAAATATAGCTTATATATTTCTTATACACATACATATTAAAAATGGTCAAACTGTATTTTTAGATGACATGATTTTCATATAGAGAATCATTAGAAATCTACAAAACAACTACTAGAACTAATAGGGTCACAGGATACAAGGTCAACATACAAAAAAATTCAGTGATATTTCTATATATGGGTCAATAGTTTCACAATCACAATCACAATCTCAACAGGCTTTGGTTCTTTGGAAGAAATTAAGAAGCGTATTGATACCATAATCTATACAGAAAAACAAAGAATCTAGAAGAGATAAACCAAGATAAACTTAAAAAAATAAAACTATATAATCAAAACAATATGCTACCAGCATAAGGATCAAAAAATAGATCAATGGAACAGCATAAAGATTATATATAAAGATATAGAGCTACACATATATGGCCAATTGATTTTGGACAAAGGAATCCAGGCAAATTAACGGAGAAAAGAAATTTTTTTTTTTTCAACGTTTATTTATTTTTGGGACAGAGAGAGACAGAGCATGAACGGGGGAGGGGCAGAGAGAGAGGGAGACACAGAATCGGAAACAGGCTCCAGGCTCTGAGCCATGAGCCCAGAGCCTGACGCGGGGCTCGAACTCACGGACCGCGAGATCGTGACCTGGCTGAAGTCGGACGCTTAACCGACTGCGCCACCCAGGCGCCCCGAAAAGAAATTTTTTAAAGCAAATGGTGCTGGAACATTGGACAAACATAGGGGGAAAAATTAATTTCATTCCCTACCTCACAGCACATTCAAAAGATTAATTCAAGGAGAGCATAGTAAACATAAAAACTAAAATCATAAAACTTGTAGAAGAAACATAGAGAATCTCTTACAACCTTAGAAGAGGTAAAGATTTCATAGATAAGGCATGAAAAGCACTAACCATAAAATTAAAAATAGATAAATTGGACTTCACAATAATAAAAAATGTCTGTTTGTCTAAAGATGCCATTAAGAAATGATAAGCAGTCCACAGAGTGAGAGAAAATACTTGCAAAACATCTATCTGACCAAGGACTGCGTCTGGAGTACATAAAAAACTCTTATAAATCAGTCACAAAGAGACAATCCAGTTAAAAATGGGCAAAAAAGTAAAATGCTTCACAAAAGGTGATACAAGAGTGGCCAAAAAGTACAAGAAAAGGTATTCAACATCTTAGTCATCATAAAAATGCAAATTAAAATCACAACGAGATACATTCCACATCTATTAGAATAGCTAAAATTAAAATGAACATTGGGGCGCCTGGGTGGCTCAGTCGGTTAGGTGTCCAACTTCAGCTCAGGTCATGATCTCACCCTGCACTGGGCTCTGTGCTGACAGCCCATAGCCTGGAGCCTGGTTGGGATTCTGTGTCCCCCTCTCTCTCTGCCCCTTCCCCACTCATGCTCTTTGTATCTTTCTCAAAAATAAATAAACGCTAAAAAAAATTTAAATGACAACATCTATTACTAACAAGGATGTGGAGCAACTGGAACTTGCATCCATTGCTGGCAAAGTGTAAAAGAGTACTATCATTTGGAAAATAGTTTCTAATAAAGTTTAACAGCCATCTAACCTATGGCCCAGTATTTCTACTCCTAAGCATTTACTCAAGAAATATAAAAACGTATGTCTACACAATGATTTGTATAAGAATATTCATAGAAAACAATGCAAATGTCCATCAAACAGGAGAATCAATTAACAAATTGAGGTATAATCATGAAATTCCACTCATCAATAAAAAGGAACACACCATTGATATATACACAACAATATGAATGAATGTCAACAACAATGATGTTGAGTGAAAAAGCCAGTAACAAAAAGTATACTGTATGACTCCATTTATACATAGTTCAAGAACAGGTAAAAGCAATCCATAGTGACAGAAATCAAGAGTCGCTGGTTGTCCATGTGGGGTGGAATTGACTGGTAGAGAACGGGGGTGGGGGTGGGGCAAAGTAACTTTCTGAGGTGATGGAAATATCCTATATATCTTTACTGGGATGAGGGTACACAGTTATACATGGAATTTAAACTTAAGATCTACACATTTTACTGTATGCAAGTTTTACCTCAGTTTTTAAAAATTACTCAACAATCCCAATCTGAAAGATATCCTATATACAAGGTTAATTTCATTAGGGATTTGATGGCATCAATACCTCTGCCAACATTATGATGATGATGACACTATGCACTAAAAATATTCATGACGTATTTTGCACTTTCAGAAACTGCCTGACAGTTATTGAGGATTTCTTAGGTCATCTAAAGGAGCAACTCTTATTAGTGCTAGGTTGCTAATAAGATCGGTTATACAAGCAACTTCCTCAAAGCTCCTCCAATAGAGGTTATATTCCATCCTATTGCCTCTTGCTCTGGGAGTGTATGTGTATACACTCTTTTGATAGTAATACTCTCTTACAAAGTTTGCTCTAAAGAAATTTAAAAGCAAGGAAAGGCCCTTTGTAATGCGGTCCCAGCAAACATCTGCAGCATTATTTCCTGATATTCCTTACCTTGCGAGCTCAGTTCCAACAAAACCAAACCACCGACAATTCCCTAAACACACCATACCATTTCTTGTTTGTAACTTTGAGTGAGCTGATCTATCCGCCTGTAAGTCTTCCCTACCTCTTAACAGATAAGGACAGTCTTGAGTCCATTAAAGAGGCAGCTCGAACACAACCTCTTCTTCAAAGACCTTTCTGAACTATTCCAGACAGGTACAGGCACTCCTTTCTATAGAAATCTGCAGCATCATGTATATAAATACCACTAACAAAGATTACAGAACTATATTTTATAGCAACTGTTTATTTCCTTATTAGATCTTTCGGGGGGCGGGGGGGGGGGACCTCTCATTTTCAAATACATTCCCAGTGCTTAGCACAGGATGTGGCACAAAGGAGGCACTCAGTATATATTTGCGAACTGAACAGCAACTAACTCCTGAATATAAAAGCTCAGTCCTAAGATGTGATTATTTTTTACTGATATCAGTGGTGGATTGAGAGATTAAGGTGATAGTTTTCTGTATTTAAAATTTTTTAATATTATATTCAAAACAAAAATCAAATAAAGACCACTCACTTAGGTAAGGAAATGTGCAATTTTTACTAAAAATGTTATCAGAATTCTGATAATAATAGGCATTATCAATTCAGAGCAGAAATCAACAAAATAGCCTGTTACTTTAAAAGGGGGAAAACGCTGCCTGAAACTCACTGGTACTATGCAAACAACCTTGTCAAATGGTAAAGACTTTAAAAATAAAAATGATTCATGACCATAATTAATGTATGACTTCAACTATTTGGCTCTCACTGCCCCAGACGCTTTCTGATCTTACCTTAGGGGCTTAAAACACACAGACAGAGTCACATTTCCTCCAATCTTCAGTGTTATCCAAATAGACTTTCAGAGCCCCTGCTACATCAAGACAGAGCTAATAATGTCCCCCTTTCAAATCCAACAGAAGAACAAAAGTTTGATGTGTTTAGGCTTTTAAACATAATGTGGGGCATCCTGATTCCCCTGGGGGTGAAGAGATGAAGGACTGACAAGAAAAGAAACAACTGCTTTACTTCCAAGCCAGCTAGCCAGTTTCAGAGGAATGCATCTTGATTTTGCAAACTATGAAATAATACTATAAAGACCGAAATACATATCATCTGGTCATCTGGTGACAGGTCAATACCAACACTAATACTGCCAAGCTGAAATAAATTATCACAGGTATGAGGAGGAGGGACTAAGTAACTATCTGATAGGTATTCTAGTTAGAGCAAATAAACGCATCCCTATTAATATGCTTTGAGATAACGTAAGATTGAAACTGGGCTTTAAAATAATGTTTTGGGGTTAGATAGTGTTGTGAATGTAAAAATCTACTGAATGAAAGGCATTATAACAAATAAATAATAAATACCGAGACCACAACAACCAAAATATTAACAATCATTTCAGTAAAGGAGAAGTTAGGAGACCATTTTTGTTTACTTAGTGTTGATCATATCACATCTGAAATGCTGCATTCCATTTTAAGGTGAAGAAGGACCAATTAGAACACCTAGAAAGGCAGCATAGTTCCCTTGGCCTGCATGAAGAGACACAAAGGGCAAAGGAAATATAAGAAAAGACAGGAATCTATTGAGAGACACAGACATTATCGTTGATGGCTTTGCATTCCATATGAAAGAGCGCCGATTATTTTTCTGAGGGTAGTGGGAAACAAAGTTTTAAGCTGGAAAAGATTTAATTACATTTGCACTTTAGAAAGATCTTTCTTCCTGTAATAAGGTAAATGGGACACAGAAACAAGGCTGGAAACAGGAAGGCTAGTGTGTGGTTATTACAGCCTTCCTAGGAAAAGTTTAGGCATCTTTCTAAATTAAAATAGTAACAGGAGGGATAGTGTAGACGTGAAAAGTGAGAAAGAAGGAGTAATAAAAAATGATGCCTGAAAACAAATTACCAACATCAAGAATACCAGCAAAGACATCACTAGATCTTATAGACATTCAAAGGAGAATTAATGGAAATTATGAGCAATATGCCAATAAATACGAAAACTTAGATGACGTAGTCAAATTGCTTTAAAAAAATCACAAGTTTACAAAACAAATAAATTAGAAAAACAATTGCCATTATCAATTAAAGAAACTAAGCTTGTAATTAAAACCACTCTCAGGTACAAAGCTCTAGGTTCAGATGGCTTCACTGGGGTTATACAATGGGTTTTGTTTTGTTTTGTTTTGTTTTGTTTTTTGTTTTGCTTTGCTTTGCTTTGTTTTTTGGAGACAGAGAGAGCGGGAGAGAGAGCGAATCCCAAGCAGGCTCCACAGGCAGTGCAGAGCCCAATGTGGGGCTTGAATTCATGAACCATGAGATCATGACTTGAGCCAAAACCAAGAGTCAGATGCTTACCCGACTGAGCTACCCAGGCACCAACCCCCCCCCCCCCCGGACTATACTAGTTTTAACAAAATCTTTCAAAGAAGAAGAAACACTTTTCAATTTATTTTATGAGGCCAGTATAACCCTCATACCAAAACATGACAAGAAGATGACAAGAAGAGAAAATTACAGACAAAACTCACACATTAACATAACTGAAAAAAATCATTAACAAAAAGTTAGCAAATCCACTCTAGCAATGTATGAAAAGGGTAAGACACATCTTGATTGTATAGGTTTATCTGAAGAGTACAAGGTTAGTTTACCATTTGAAAACCAACAGTGGCAAAAATAATGAAGAAAAATCATATGGCTATCTCAGAAGATGCCCCCCAAAAAGCACTTGATACAATTCAATACCTGTTAATGATTAAAAACAAAAAAAACCTTCAACAAACTAAGGAAAAAAGAGAGTTTCCTCTGGTGAAGAATTTATTTAAAAAATCTACAGCTAATGCAAAAATGGAACTTACACAAAAAACATCTAAGCTAATGTTATACTTAAGAACAGGACCAAGGAGAGATACCCGCTTTTCACCACTAATTCAACACTGTAATCAAGGTCCAAACCATTGCAATAAGGCAATGTAAAAAATCATAAATATAGGAAAGGAAGAAGCAAAAACGTCTCTTCATGGATGCAATAATTGTACACATATAAAAAGCCAAAGAATCTGTAATTAAACATAATTTTAGCAAGATTGCAAGATTCCAGGTTAATATACAAAAATTTAATGGTATTTTTAATATCATTATCAACAAATAACTAGGTAAGTCTAATGGAAGATGTGAAAGACCCATGCACTGAAAACTGTAAAACACTCCTGAGAAAAACACCTAACTAATGGAGACATATAACAATCACACGGGTTACAAGACTCAGTATTGTTAGTCTCCCCTAAATTAATCTATAGAGTCAATGCAATCCCAACCAAAGCCTTGCAGTCTTTTTTTTTTTCAACTGACAAGGTGATTTTAAAATTGATCCAGAAATATAAAAATCCTAGGATAGTCAAGAAAGTGTTGGAAAAAGAAACAAAGTTGGAGCTTACACTACCAGATTTTATGACCTCTCACAAAGCTCTAGTTTATAAAGCAGTAGTATTGTAGAAGTCTAAACAAACAGATCAATGAACGAGAATTCAGATTACAGAAATTGACCCATCATATAAAATCAATTTACTTTTTTTTTTAGATGATGATCAGCATTTTTATTTATTTTTTAATTTTTTAATGTTTATTTATTTTTGAGAGAGATAGAGACAGAATGCGAGTGGGTTGGGGCAGAGAGAGAGAGGGAGGCACAGAATCTGAAGCAGGCTCCAGGCTCCTAGCTGTCAGCACAGAGTCTGACGCGGGGCTCGAATTCACAAGCTGTGAGATCATGACCTGAGCTGAAGTCGGAGGCTCAACCGACTGAGCCACCCAGGTGCCCCAGCATTTTTATCAATTTACTTTTTGATTAGGGAAAGACAAGCTTTGTCAACAAATGACACTGAAATAATTGGATAGCGACACGGAAAAACTAAACCTCAATCTCTACCTCACATCATACACAAAAGTGAAATTGATATAGAGCAAAGACTAAATGTAAAACCTCGAACTATAAAGATTCTAGAATAACATGTAGAAAAATATATTCATGACCTTGGTTTAGGCAAAGATTTCCTAAACAGGAAACAAAAGGCACTATCCATAAAATAAAAACCTAATATATTTTAGCAAAATTTGAAACTTCTACTCTTTACCAGGCGTTGTTGAGAAAATGAAAAATCAAGACACAGAGTAGCAAAAAAAAATGTTCTATAGATAGATACATAGATATAGACATAGATATAGATACAAACATACAGATATAGAGATCTATCTGACCAAGGACTTGTATCCATAATACACAAAAAATTCCTACAAATCAACAATAAAAAAAACAAACAACCCAATAAATATTATCAAAATATTTGAACAAACACTTCACAAAGGGTGTAAGAATGGCCAATAAACATGAAATGGTGTTTCACTAGTCATCATGGAATTAAAAATTAAAATAAAAATCGGGGTGCCTGGGTGGCTCAGTTGGTTGGGCATCTGACTCTTGATTTTGGCTCAGGTCATGTACCCAGGTCATGGGATCGAGCGCCACATCAGGCTCTGCACTGAGCATAGGACCTGCTTGGGATATTCTCTCTCTCTCTCTCTCTCTCTCTCTCTCTCTCTCTCTCTCTCTCTCTCTTTCTCCCCCTTCTGTTGGCACTCTCTCTCTAAATTAAAATAAAATTTAAATAAAAAACTGATATGCCAGTAGAAGCCCACTATAATGGCTAGAATTTACAAAACTGATGATACCAAATGATGGCAAGGAGTAGAAAAGCTGGGAGTTTCAAGCATTTCTAGTAGGACTGTAAAACTGTATAACTACCTTGGAGAACTGGCAATTTCTAATCAATTAAATACACACCTAGTATATGAGAAGGTAACCCCACTCCCAGATACACTGTAAAACGTTTGTTTTCTTTTTTAAATTTTTTTAATGTTTATTTATTTTTGAGAGAAAAAGTGTGTGAGTGAGTGAGTGAGCAGGGGGAGTGGCAGAGAGGGAGACACAGAATCAGAAGCAGGCACCAGGCTCGGAGCTGTCAGCACAGGCCTGACGGGTTTTAACTCAAGGACCACGAGATCATGACCTAAGCCGAAGTTGGATGCCCAACCGACTGAGCGACCCAGGCATCCCAACATTGTAAGACTTTTGTAAGGATATTTCTTAGCAGCTTTATTCAGAACAGCCAAAAAGTAGAAACAACTCAAATGTTCATCAACAAGATAATGCATAAGTAAATTGTGGTATATGCACAGAAATACCACTCAGCAATAAAATAAACTGCTGATCTATACAACAATATGGATAAATTTCAGGAATTGTATGTTGAATAAAAAAAGTCAGAAACCAAAGAGTACACCATATGATTCCATTTAAAAGAAGTTTAAGAACAGGAAAAGCTAATAATGAAGAGGCAATAAGAAAAGGGTTTAACTCAGCCAGTGGTGGGAGTGAATGTGTAAGAACGATTGGCAAAGGGGTATAAAGGAACTTTCTGGACAAGAAAATATACTCTATAACATGACTGAATGATGACAACGTGGGTGTGTATATTTGTCAAAACTCATCAGACTGTACACTTAAATTCTCTGCATTTTATTGTATATAGATTATACCGCAAAGGAAAAAGTAAAAAAAATGATAGCTGGTATACAGCTTGGGGAATCAGGAAATGGTGATGTTATTTATTGAGATGGGGAATACAGAATGAGCAGTTTGAAAGAAATTCTACTTTCTTTGAGGTGCCTGTGCAATATCCAAGAGGAGGTGTTGAATATTACTTGAATATAAGGATCTGGAGCTTAGGAGACAGATCTTAGCCAGAGACAAAAATGTGGCAATCATTAGCACACAGATGGTTATTAACGCTATGAGAGTGAATGAGATCATTCTGGAAGACTGTGAGAATGAAAGAGAACAGAGCCTAGAACAGAATCCCGAGGAACATCAATATTTAAGGGATTCGAAAAAATAAATAAAAAGCTGCAAAAAATTCTGACCCAGAATATCTAGATAAATAGGACAGCTGGGAGAGTTGGTGTTACAACAGTCAAAGGAACAGAACACCTCAGGGAAGACTGATCACTATCATAACATCAAGTAACCTAAGGCTTAGATGGCATTTACAGATTTAGCCAACAAGGACTTGATTAAAGCCATTTCAACTCTGTTCACCTTTCTCCAAGTCCTCTGTCACCATCAACCTTCATCTAGCTAATACCCTCCTGACTGGTTTTTCAGTTTCTACTCTTGTTCTTCTCAATTCCACTCTCTCCTTTGTACCAAAGGTAACCCTGTCATTTGGTCAGTAGTCATTGCAGTTTATCTGCCCAAACAGTCTCCAGAATGCTTGCTTGCCTTATAGAACTATATCCAGAGCTTGATCTCACATACATCGTTATGCGTGTTGCAACCTGCCAACAATCTTCCGAGTGAAAGAGGACAAACAGGATACAGAGACTGAAGACTTTGCTCCAACCAGCAACAGGGTCCATCCAGCACTCCACTTACTTCTCACAGACTAACAGAGATAAACCAGTTCATGTTTACACTGCAATTACAGAGGCTCTGATGCATACCTACGATTATATTCCCTTAGAGACAACTAGAAATATTACAATCTACAAACTTGTAACTTAAAAGATTAGTGCTATCTAATGCAGCTATACCTACCTAACCACTTTTCTTTTCTTCATCTCTACAGACACAAATGTTTTAGATATCCTAGGCTAACAGCTAAAGGTTGATTGTCTACAGAATTCCTATCATTATGTAATACACCTAAAGACAGTTAGCATATACGTGCTTCTAATCATGTTTATAACACCTTCCATTGATGATAAAGTGCATTTCTGGTGACTGGTACGGCTGTGACCTATAATTTTTTCCACACTCAATACAATTTCAAAACTTCTTCTTTTTAGAATTCTAGTCAAAGAAATCTAGACACCATGATGGTCATGAATCACCACAGAGCTCTGGAAGTGTTAACTGGCAGTGAAATCACATTACACTAGTACTTGCTTTTCTGCTGCCTCACCTCTCTATTCGGTATCTAAATCTATTGATTCTTCCCCAATGTTCTTATCTCCGTTATGTCCTTTTCATTATTCCCACTATAGGCACCCCAGTTCAGCATTAAAAAAAAAAGGCCTCCCTCCCTCTTTCCGATCTCTGCCCTCCTTAATCCATTTGGAACACTGCCATGGGAATACTCTTCCAAAAACACTTTTCAGTAGTGTACTATAAAAAATCAAAACAATGAAATGGGGTCCAGGAGACCTTCCAACTCTTTAGCGTCTCGGTAACTAAAATCGGCATGCGTGGGTGGCACCCAGCTCTTGATTTTGGCTCATGATTTCACAGTGTGTGAGATCAAGCCCCGTGTCAGGCTCTGCACTGAGAGCACAGAGCCTACTGGGGATTCTCTCTGTCCCTCTCCGACTCTCATGCACACATGCATGTTCTCTCCCCCCCCCCCCCCAAATAAATAAATAAACATTAAAAAATGATAATAACAAGGATGACTACAGGCAAATTAGAGCTCTTTACACAGAAAAACCAGGACCATATGTAAAACCAAGTGATCACAAATTCTGAAATTCTATGATTAGACGTTACTCTTTGCTTGATACTATGGAATGTATAAACGTAGCTATTTATATACAGATTAAAACTCAATTGTTTTAGCCTAGAAATTCAAAGTCAAATAAAATCTAGCTCAGGCACAATAATATTAATATTTCTTACAACCCTGGGGGCCAAAATGAGTGTCTGGCACATAGTATATATTTCATAAATAACTGAATGAACAAACATTTATTTAGTGCTTACTATGTGGCAGGCACTGGGCTAAAAATCTGAAATGTAATATTCTATTTAACCTTCATAACAATCCATAAACTTCATACATTCTCACTCTACACGTGAGAAGCTAGTAAGAGCCAGAATCAGAATTCAAAACCAGGTCTGTCTAACTCCAAAGCCCAGGGGTCTTCACTGCTACCGACCTTCTACCCATAAACCTATCATTCCTAAGCTAGTCTTGCCATCAGCTCTCCAACAAACCTCAATATCAGTAATACTTTACATGTTAAATAAATTTTTAGTTTCCAAAGTCCTTTTTTCCTCAGATACATTGGTTTGGTTGAAACTGACAAATACACAGGTCCCAGTTTAGTGCTCCTACCACACCAGGTTGTTGTGTGTTCTTTCTATCATTCTACTCACAATAGTCCTCATACCTGATCTAAATCTGCTGCTGCTTTCTACCCTATTACCTTTGTGGTAGGCAGAATTCTAAGATGCCCCCCAAGATTCCTGCCTCCTCGTATACTTGCCTAGTATAATCCCCTCCCTTTGCATGTTAGCAGGCCTTGTGAATATGATAGAATATCAGTCCTGAGATTATGCTACTTTATAAGGTGAAGGTATTTGGAGGATATAATTAAAGTCCTAAATCCACTGACTTTGAGTTAATCAGAAAGGAGATAACCTGGTGCTACAGACTGAATTGTATCCCTGTAAAATTTGTATGTTGAAGCCCTAACCCCAAAAGTGACAGTATGTGGAGATTGGACTTTTAGGAGTAATTAAGGTTAACAGTGAGGTCATAAGGGTGAGATCCAAATCTGATGGGATTAGTAGCTTTACAAGAAGAGAAAGAGATATCTCTCTCTCTCCCTCCCTCTTCCCCATACAAACAGACCCCGAAATTCCTCTAGAAGAGGAAAAACTCAAGTAAAAGCCCAGGAATATTTAATAGTTAATATCTGGTAAGGCTATACCCTTATCTGAGTTGTGGTCTTCTTAACTCTGGAAGCATGGCTCTATCTAGAGTTCACATCATGTTGTAATAATCTATTTACTGCCTTTCCCTCCACCACTGGATTCCATATGCCTTGAAAACACAGAACTATATCTTATTAGTGTTTGTTGCTCTTCATATGAGTCTTCACAGTACCTGGTACAGACCTTCAATACCTATTATTTCTCTTCTTTCCCTTAATAATAAGGAGGAGCCCCAAAGCACAGGACACTCAAACCCTCAAAGCACAGAAGACACTCAATAAATAACAGAAAACTATTTTAAGATTTCTTCTGATTCTGTTTTCCTTAGATTGTATGAAATGTTGACTGACAAATTTACTCATGTTTTCTTTCATGTGTATCAAGCATAGAAAAATTCCTGGAAAACTACCTTGAGAACATTTCTTTAAAGTTTGTAAACCACATAATACTAGAATACAAATTTCTGATTGTCAAATTCCTCTTAAAGAGTGGTTTTTATAAAGGTACAAAGGAATTCAAATATGTCTGCCTGGAACAAAGAAGGTCTATCGTTTCTCATTCTAGATACTAAATGTCTATCAACATAGTCCCAATTTTTCCGGCAATCACGTTCCACTGATTATTAACATTGATTTGATTACTGATTAAAAGTTTTGCATCTTTTTTTGCTCAGGCTGTGCCCATATGTCATGCCTTCTTCTTCTCATACCATTGGTTTTGGGACTCAAGTACAGTATAAGGCTATATCTATACCCCAATTAAATTTCATCTTGAAATTTAAGATGGGCTGAATATATATTCTACCTTCCAGTCCCTAGAGATCTTCTTATATACTGATTCTGTTACACAAAGTAATTACTATTTCTATAAGCTCCATATTACCATTGCATTGGCTTTCTAAGTTTTTTTTTTTTAACTTTGCATATGTTTTCTATACCTCTGTTCAAATGCTTAGATTGTAATATCCTTAAGGGAAGAACCATTCACCATTGTATCCCCAGCATACTGCACAGTTTCCAACATATAGTATTCAGTGAACATCAGGCAAGTAAATTACTGAATGAATGGACATGCTGAACAAGACTAGATAAAAAACAGAGCCCTATGTCATGCCATTAGAAATTTCCCTCTAGGGACGCCTGGATGGCTCAGTCAGTTAAGTGTCTGACGTCGGCTCAGGTCATGATCTCGCAGTCTGTGAGTTCAAGCCCCGTGTCGGGCTCTGTGCTGACAGCTCAGAGCCTGGAGCCTGCTTCGGATTCTGTGTCTCCCATTCTCTCTCTCTCTTTCAAAAATAAACACACACACACACAAACTTGACACAAATGCTTAGAGCAGCATTGTTCATAGTAGCAAAAAATTAAAATAAAATTAAAAAAAAAATTTCCCTCTAGACTGATAGTAAGTCATTAAGCAGTTACAAATCTTCCTATTTTTAATATCATCTAGCTTATACTTCTTCATTTTGGTCCTAAAGGTTTAATTACCTAGCTGTCACACACCTTATTAGAGTTACTGCCTGGATCTACAAATCTAATTACCTTTCCAAAATGGAGACATTAGTCTGAGACAACTTGTTCTTGTGAATGGTTCACTAAAGGAGAAGGGATTTAAGCTTCTGTTTAAAGGAAAGGTAGGTAGGACAACTGTATACAAGAGAACAGCCAGTTAGGGCAGTGGAATAACTTCTCAAAATCCTTAAAGGAGCAGAGTGCACTGTATGCTCAGAACAGAAAGTGGGTGGTGTGCTAAAGCAAAGAGAGCATGAGGGCAGTGTCATGAAAGGCAGTCTGGGAAGGGTGATCAGAGCCAAGTTACCGTGGACTTTAAATGCCTGAGAAATCTTTTGCATTTCCACAGCACCTACAGCAGTCTTGGACACATGGGAATCACTCAAATACTTGTTGATGGGTTTATTAAATAAGATAGTTTCCCAAAAGACCAGAAATCTACCCTAAAGCCTGCTTCTACATTCCTCCGTCTAGACCATACACATAGTTGAGAAGAACACACAGTCTCACAGCAATGGCATCAAATAAGAGAGAACACTATTACTACTTATGAAATTAACACTCTCATGGAAAAGTAAATGGTAGCATCGTGGGTGGGAAAGTTCTACCGAGGAAAGTTAGGTGGTGTGAAAGCATGTGATAATGAGTGTGTCAGGTCTAACTAAGATGTGCTCTCAAAAACAAACAACACTGATGAAGCAACAGTTATAGAACAATAATCAACTGTTCACATTTCCAATTTACATCTCGAATAATTCATTTCAGGCAAGAAGAACCACATTTGGCATAAGAGCAGGCTAAATCATTCCCAGATTTTTTCATAATACCATCCATGTGCTAAAATGCAAGTTTAATTTAAAATATATTCATTGTACAATAAACATACTTGAGGAAGCACATACAAAAGTACTTCAGAATGAGAAACAAGAAAGGAGACAAACTACAATAAGATTTTAAAAAATTAAAAGGAATACTACATACAACTTTATGCCAACAAACTAAAAAACCTAGCAAAAGTAAATGATTATCTAGAAAACCATAAATTACCAAGTTGCTTCAACAAGAGGTTGAAACATAAATAGATCAATAACCACAAAGAAATTAGAAAGATAATCAAAGGGAAGTGGAGGGAGCATAGGCCCTGATAGTTTTATGGGTGAGAATTACCACCTAAATAGAAATTATATAAATTGTTTCAAACCATGGGAAAATACAGAGAGCCTCTCACTTCACAGTAGCTCTTACCAGTTTTAATTTGGACAAGAACACAAAAAAACTATATGCCTGCCTCATTTATAAAGAATTAAATTGATTAATAATAATAATAATAAATATTAAATAAAACATTAGGAAATCTAACCTTAGTACTATGTTAAAAAATATATCATAAGCAAGCAAAATTTATCCCAGGATTATATAGAAGGTTTAACATCAGTAAGTCTGTGTACTCGCTGTATTAATAGAACAAAGAAAAAAAGCTAGGCTATTACTGAGTAAAATCCTTAGTTACTATGCATTGAAACATTCTTACCTGATAAAAGGAACCTATTAGAAAACTCTAATATACATGATATCCAATGGTAAACTGTCAGCATATAACAGATACCCTCTGAGGTAAATTAAATTTTCTGTGTATGGCCACAAAAATATCTCCCACCCTACACGGTTTTCTGCAATGTTGCTTTAGTATTTCCCTACCAAGAGGTGGAATATATTTCTCTATTCCTTGAATCTAGGCAGGCCCTGAGACTGTTTTGACACAGTCAAATACAATACAATATACGGTATACAATATACCACATACAGAAGTGACACTGTGCTAGTTCTAGGCATAGCCAATAATTGGCCTACAAACTTCTATTCCCTGTCTCTGAACAGTCCTTCTGCAGGCAACCAGCCTCCAGCTAAGAAATCTGACTACCCTGAGAAGAATGCCTTATGTGAGGAAGCCCAAGCTGGCCGTGTGGAGGAGCTGCTTAGAGGAAAAGACAGAGATAAGGCTGGCTACTCTCCACTGTCCAGCCATCCCAACTAAAGGCATCAGAAATGTCCATATGTCCAATCCAGCTGAATCTTCAGCTGACTCCACCCACTGTTGCCATTTGACTGCAACTACTTGAAAGGCCCCAAGTAAAAACCACCCAGGCTAAGCTCAAGTCATCCCACAGAACTGTGAGGATCTGAGGATAATAAATGGTCTTAAACTACTAAGTCTGGGGATGAGCTGATATGTTACGACAGAATGCTCACTATGGAAGACTTAGCCAACTTAAGAGGTATACCCTTAGAAAATAAAAGACAAAAAAAAACTGTAACCATTTGCAAATGATATAATTACCAACATAACATACCTCAGAGAGTCAGTTAAAAACTATCCCATGAAAAGACTTCAGTAATCAGAAGCAAGACCAGCATGCATAATAATCTAGAATGCCTCTAATTCCAAGTGTTTCTCCACTAACCTTATATGATATACCAAACAGACTGTTTCAATTGGTGAAACCATGGTACCAACGCAGTACAAAATGTATGTGCACAAAAGTGCCGTTTGGCTTTGCTTGGCTCACAGCCGTAGATCTTGCATCTTTAACCCCGGTTAACCGCTTATAAATTTTAACCTTTGATCATGAGAAAGATGAGGCTATAGGAATGTAATTCAAATAGCATACATTCATTCTGAAAATACTGGTTAAATCTCATCACTCTCGGGCCTCTTTAAAAATAATCCACCGCCTCCATACAGTATATCCCACAAAATTAACACTTCTCAATGTAAATTTTACTCTGTCCTGCAGTCTGTGTAATTTCAAGACGATCCTTCTGCTCCCATAGAATCTTCCTACTGTATTTACCTCCTCCTCTATCCTTATTGTATGATCTTATATCTCTCTACAGACCCTCAAAACTCTTCTAATCTAAGGGCTTTCTTTAGTCCTTCCCTGAAGACTTCAGAAAAATCACACTGACTTCTTTTTTACTGTTTTAATGCTCACAAAACTAAGGATACTAAGTATCTTATATATTATTTCATTCAATTCCCATATGTACCACAAAGTTCAGCACTTGATTATGTTTGTCTTGACACTAATTTTTCCAAGACTAAATCTTATTCAACTAGATAGACAGTAAGCCTCTTGGCTTCTTCTCTTGTGTTCTCTCCCACTGTATCTAATAAACACTTTGCATGTGTTTAATATATACTTGATGGTTTTTAAAATCAATTTTCAAATTGTAATTTAAATAATATCCTTCAGGGGCCACCTGGGTAGCTCAGTCGGTTAAGCTCCTGACTTTGGCTCAGGTCATGATCTCACATTTCATCGGTTTGAGTCCCACGTCTGGCTCTGTGCTGACAGCTCCGAGCCTGGAGCCTGTTTCACATTCTGTGTATCCCTCTCTCTCTGCCGCCTCCCCCACCTCAAAAATAAGTAAACTTTAAAATAAATGTAAATAATATCCTTCAACTAACTGGCTTTCATAAGAACAGTATTTAAAAGGAAATTACTAACCTTAGTTAAATCCTTTTTTTTAAATTGAGGAATAATTGACATAACATTTATTAGTTTTAGGTGTACAACATAATGATTTGATATTTGCATATACACTGCAAAATGACCACCACATTAAGTCCATTTGTTTTCACTATTCTGGTCTTTTATGACCAAGCCTATCCCCTTCATCTCCTTTTTAGAAATTACATGGGTAAAGAGAGGACACATTTTCTAGGATTCTGATTTTTCAGGCTTGTGAGCATTAGAGAGAAACCAATGCAGGGTTTGTGACTTTCCACTTGGTTCTGAGGTTCTAGCAATGTGAAATTCTTATAAGACTATGACTTTTAGTGTAAAATACAAGGTTTTGTTTGGTTTTGTTTTGTCTTTTGTTTTTGTTTAAAGAGAGAGCATGAGCAGGGGAGAGGGGCAGAAGGAGAGAAAGAGAATCATAAGCAGGCTCCACACTCAAGGTGGAGCCCGACCAGGGGTTCGATCCCACAACCCTGGGATCATGATCTGAGCTGAAACCAAGAGTCAGTCATTCAACTGACTCGACTGCCCAAGCACCCCTAAAATATAAGTTTTTCAGATTACTCAATGGTGGAAAATGACATTTCCTTAATTTTAATCTTAACTGGACCGAATAAAACAGTATCAGGTTGGAGGGAAGAGATGCCAGCTATGGTGACCGTAATGATTAACTTTAAAGCAGGCTTAATTGGAGAGTGACAATTTTTTTTTTTTTTTTTTTTTTTTTTTTTAGGTCTTGTCAGATGTTCCCAGAAAAGATCTAATTTCCAGGGAAGTTAATAATAAAGATATGGAGAAGCATATACAACAACAAAAATCTGAACAGAAAGTTGGTCTCAGCCATATTCTTGGGTATAAACAGATAACAAAAGCAAAATGAGAAAAGCATTTTTACGGAATTTACTCCTGCAAGTAAATCAATGAAAGAAGTTTTGTTCACTGAGGAAAAATTCCTATGAAAAAATGTCAGCTGAATTAAAACATGTGCCCAATGATATAGCTGAACACTTCTGGTGTAAATTCATTTTATTAAATGAATGATAAACAGTTCAGACTGACAGACGACCCGGAGACTACCCAATAATTCACCAGCACAGTATGCATCAGAATCACCTGGGCTGCCTTTTTTAAAAAAAATAATACCTAATGACTCATTCTCAAAGCCTCTCCATCAATTAAAATGGCAATTATCTGTGAGAATGAAAAAATACATCATCAAGTCATATGATTTTGTTAAGGCATAGTTTTTACAATTAATGAACGCTGTCTATCTGTGGAGATACAAGAGGCAATTTGGTTAACACTTGGATTTTATAAATGTAACGCGTGGTGCAGTGCACTAGTTCAGAGACTGGGCTGTGGGGCCAGTAGCAGCTCAAACTGCAGCTCTGGTGTTTATTAACCATGTGACTTTGCGGAGGTTCCCTAACCTTCTGTGCCTTTTCTGGCAAATGATGATAAAAACAGTACATGCTTTAAAGGTTTATCCCGAGAACTAAATACTTATAAAGCATCTATGATCTGATCGCTTGAAAAGTACTCCAATATTAGCTGTGATTCTAATTGTTATTAACCTCTTAAAGCTCATGTATTTATTCCAGCAAGCATGCCACGGTCCAAAGCACTCTGGGGAGTTGCCTACGAAACTTGCACAGTCTCTGAATATCTTCAGTAATGGCAAATCTCTATCTTTCCTGGAGAACTGGATATTTTAGGACTCATCAAAATTAATGTGGGCCAAAGTTTTATGAATTAGATGGGCAATCAGGCTGGATAGTGACCTTTTAAGTGAAAAATAAAATGTGATGATATAGTAAAGTAATTTTTTTTTTTTTTTTTTACTGTTGTTAGTTCCAGAATAACTAGGTAATTGACTCATTGTCACAGTTAAGGTCACCTTTGTAGTGAAAGGACCATGGTAATGTTAGCACTGAGAGTTATTTTAGAGGTCTTTTAACCAATGCTCTCATTTTAAATATGAAAATGAAACCTCAGTTAGCATAAGTGACTTGCCCCAAATCTCAAAGCGATGCCAGTCAGAGAGAGAGTTGAGATGAAAGCCCAAGATTCCTAACTTCCAGTTCACTTCTTCTTCCTCTACACCACACAGCCTTGTTGTCCTCCTGGTCACATCAACGTGTGACATTTATACTCATGCAAATGTCTATTGCTGGTATTAAAAAGTAAAAAAGTTGCTCCTAGAACCAAAAGGTTTTCATAGAACCCCCTATTGCCAATACATGTGATTAACTTTGCTCACTTTGGATTTTAGTATAATGTTTCAGGATTGGCTTAACAAATTTCTCCATTTGGCCTACTCTGAAGAAAATGAGCAAATACAGAATTCCTTCTAGATTGGCAGTTTTGTTGCAGTTTTAACTGGACACAAATCAAAGTTACTGCAGTGTCTCCAAAGACATGTTCCTACCAGTGTATAACTACTTATAACTCTTGAAGTCTGTTCCAAAAAAATAAACGAGCACAACTCTCCTTTTTCCTCCCTCTTCATCCCATTGGAACTCTGGCTTATTACCAGTCTCACACACTCACAAATGCCTTACACGTATTTTAGTCACTGATAAGCAAAAAACAATCTGAATTGGGTCAGACTTTATAGTCTTGGGGTCTTTAGACTATATATTCCTGAGGCCTCCTGAATTCTACAGAATTCTACATACATGCATATGTATGCATATAGGTATATGTATGTTTTTATGTCTGAATATGTATGTGTAAAGGATTATATAAGGACACTTTGCTACAGTAAAAAGGACATTCAACTGGAAGCCAAAAAACCTGGTTCAAACTACCAATTTAAAAGCTATGATTTAGAGGATAGTCTATAACCTCTCTATGAATCTCTAAGCTCTGAGTTCTCTATGGAAAGGGATGAGATCATATTAATCTTTTAAATTCCCATTCTACTGTGTCTGGCCCATAGTAGACTTTCCATAAATTTGTTTTAGTTCAAATTTGGGAACAAAGGGAGACAAAAGAAATAACACATAGGTGGAAGGTAAAGTCCACATCTTTCACAAAAGTGGAGTGTAAAGTCATTTTTCTACCCTAAAATTACTAAAATGTTCTACAAGATATCAAAATCCTACTTACTTACAGCCTAACTTACTCTACTTCTGGCCAAGACAGTGTAATAGAGATTATATTTACCCTCCCAAATGAAGCAACTAAAAACAACAACGAAAACAACAACTAAGAAAACATGTTGAAACAATGGTTTTCAAAACACTGGCTATCAGGCAAGAAAAGATAGTAACAGCTGAGAGTAAGGAAACACATGACTGGAGAAAGTTTCCAGGCTGATACCCAGCGAGAGGGATCCCAATAGAGTAAGGTGGATTCCATGAGATGAAGAGAAAAGTTGGGAGTCCAGAGAAACCACAGTGCTAGAGTTCTCAGAATATTAGAGAAAAGAAAGCATACAGAAAACTCTAGAGATCTGGAGAGGGTCACACTCAAGTATTCAGTTGTATACTGATCAGTGAATCATTGCAGGAAACTACTCAAAGCCAGAGAAAAAACCATCCAAAAGGACTAAAAGAAAAAATCAGCAGAGATTGCACATGGTGAAAATAACATGTATTGCTCACACACAGAGTATGACCCATAATCCATGAGCTATGCATAAAGTATTGAGAAGAGTTTTGTTTCAGAGGTAGATAAAATTAGCCACAGACTAAATGACGTTCTAGTCCAGCCTTACAAAATTTAAAAGCAAGATGTCAAAGGCTCAAAAATTTTCCAAGCAACATAAATATATCTCAGAATAAATCTCAAGAATACTCATAGAACTAAAAAAATACCCAGAAAACAATAAGGCAAAATTAACAATGCCTGGAATCCAATAAAAAATTACCACACATGCAAAGAAGCAGGAAATAGAATACAAAATGAATGTAAAATCAATCAACATGAGTCTGGGAAGGCAGTGGTGATGAGGATGGATAAAAAAAGAGAAAGAGAGAGGGAAAAGAAAGAGAAGGAGAGGGAGAGGGTGAAGAGAAGAGAAAGAAATCAATTAAAACTGACCCAGAGTTGACAGAGATGACACAATTAGTACAGGACCATTGAAAGTTGTTACAGTTGTAATTTATATGTTCAAAAGCTATAGAAAAGATTGAACATGTTATATAGAGACATGGAAAAAAAATTTTTAAACCCAAATGGGACTTTTAGAGATGAAAACTACAATACTTGAATGAAAAACAATTTTTCTTGATGGATGAACAAATTAGATACTTCAGAAGAAAAGATGAGTACCTGAAGACATATTAAAAGTCTATGGATATTTGGATAGGAAAAATTCAAAATGAGAAAGAAATAAGACTAAAACAAAAACAGAAATAAACTAAACATCAGTGAATGGTGGGACTTCAGCAAGCTAAATATACATGTAATTATAATCCAAGAAGGAGAAAATAGTGGAGGAAGACACAGAAAACATTTTTTGAAAAATTAATGATTGAAAAATTTCCAAATTTGATGAACACTACAAACGCAGATCCAAAAATCCCAACAAATGCTAAGGATAAGAAGCACAAGAAAAACTATACCAAGACATATCATAATCAACTTGCTTATAGCAGTAATAAAGAAGAAATATTAAAAGCAGCCTGAGAAAAAAGTAATATTATGTAAAATGGAACAAATACAGGAATGACAGATTTCTCACCAGAAACAATGCAAGCTAGAAGGCATGGAGCATCATCTTTAAAGAAAAAAAAAATCTTAAACTAGATTTCCATACTTAGCAAAACTATCTTTCAAAAACTAAGAAAGTATCAAGATGGTTTTAGATATACAAAAGGTGAAAGAGTTCAATTACCGACAGACATACACCACAAGAAATGTAAAAAGAAATACTTTAGGCATAAGGAAAATGATACCAGACACAGAAGGGAATGAAGAGCATCAAAA
This sequence comes from Lynx canadensis, assembly GCF_007474595.2. Classification (NCBI taxonomy): domain Eukaryota; kingdom Metazoa; phylum Chordata; class Mammalia; order Carnivora; family Felidae; genus Lynx; species Lynx canadensis. The sequence goes on from NC_044312.2 coordinate 56,431,655, forward strand.
TTGGTAACTATGTGGGCAAATAAAAGACTGTTACTATTTAAATTTCTTTAAAAGTTAATCAACTGTTTAGGGGTGCCTGGATGGCTCAGTCAGTTAAGCGTCTGACTCTTGATTTGGCTCAGGTCATGATTTCAAGGCTTGTGAGTTCGAGCCCCATGTCGGGCTCTGTGCTGACAGATTGGAGCCTGCTTGGGACTCTCTCTCTCTCCCTCTCTCTCTGCCCCTCCCCTGCTCACTCCCGCTTCCTCAAAATAAACTTTTAAAAATAAATAAATAAGTAAATAAATAAAAATAGAAGTTAACTGTTCAAAGCAACAAGGATAATATATTGTAGTGTTGGTAACATCTAGAAGTAAAATACATGATAAAAATAGCAAAAAGGCCAGTAAGAGGAAAAATGTACACCAATGTAAGGTCTTTTTGCTGTATGGAAAGTGATATGCTATCACTCTATAATGTAAATTATAAACCCTAAAGCAACCATTAGAATAACAAAACAAAAAATTAAAGCTAACAGAGCCAACAAAGGAAAGAAAATCTAAAATTAAGCAGATAAAGAGGAAAAGAGGATCAAAGAACAAATGCAAGAAATTGAGTACAGATAGCAAGATAGATTTAAACTCATCAATAGCAGTAATTAATGTAAGTTAAAAATAGCCCAAACACCCCAATTAAAAGGCAAAGACTATCATACTGGATTTAAAAAAAGGGTAAGACTCAACTTCATGATATCTACAAGGAACTCCCTTTAAATATAAAAATGTAAAATAGGTTAAAATATAAAAAGCAAATAGGAGAAAGATACACCATGCCAACACCATTCAAAAGAAAGCTAGAATAGCCACATTAGTTTTATACAAAGTAGACTTCAGAGCAACGAATATTACCAGGAATGAAAATAACGATAATGATCAATTATCTTCAATGATAATTCATAATTCACCTTAAATGATAATCAGAATGATAAAAAAAGGTACCAGCAATAATTCTAAATGTTTATGCACCCAATAACAGCTTGAAAATGCATGAAGCAAAATGTGATAGACCTATAAGGCAAAACAGACAAACTCACAATATTTAACATCCCCCTCTCAATAAGCAATAGAAAAAACAGAGAATAAGTAAGGATATAGAACACTTAAAAAATGTGACCTAGTTAACATTTATAGAATACTGTACTCAACAGAATATTTTTTTCAAGAGCACATGAAATGTTTAACATTAAAGATCACATTCTGAGCTACAACACGAGTCTCAAGAAATTTAAAGGATTCAAGCATTGCAATGTTAACTTCTCTCATCACAATGGAATTTAATTAGAAATCAATTTTAAAATCTGGAAAATATGCATATTTGTGACTTCTAAACAACCCTTGAGCCAATGGAAAAAAACCAAAGGGACATTAGGAAATATTCTGGAATAAATGAAAATGAAAAAACACACCAAAATGTATGAAATGCAACTAATGTACTAACTTAGAAATTTATAGTACTAAAACCATATATTTGTAAACAAGAAAAGCCTCAAATCAATGACCTCAGCTTTCACTGTAAAAAACTACAAAGTACAAATGAAACTCAAAGTCAGCAGGAGAAAGGAGATAATAAATATCAGAGCTGAGATCAATGAAACAAAAAGCAAAAGCAATAGAGAAAAATCAAAAATACCAAAACCTGTTTCTTGGAAAAGACTGATATACTGGCAAGCTTCTGGCTAGACTAACCAGGAAATAAAGCAGACAACTCAATTACCAAATCAAGAACAGGAGAAGTAACAGCACAAGTAACAGCACTACAGATTCTAAAGATACTTAATTTTACCACTTACATAAAATGGACAAATTCCTTGAAAGATACAAATTACCAAAGCTCACTCAAGTAGAAATATAGATGACTGGAATAGTTATATATGTAAAGAAACAAAATTTTAGTTCAAAATACTCCCACAAAGAGAATTTCAGACTCAGCTTCACTATGAATTCTAACACACACATAAAGAAGAAAGCGTACCAATTCAACACAATCTCCTCCAGAAAAATGAAAAGGGAATATTTCTCAATTCATTCTGGCTCCCTGATAGAGGGATCCCTAATAGAGGAATCAACTACTAATAGACATTTGTATTGTTGCCAGTTTTTGGCTAATACAAATAAAGATCTTATGAATGTCTGTACATAAATCTTTATTTGGACATACACTTTCACTTCTCCTGGATAAACATCTAGGAGTAGAATGGCTAGGTCATATTGTAGGTATACGCATCGTGGAATGTCCACACAATGAAGTACAGCTGAATAACAAAAAGGAGTGAATTACTTATACACACAACATGGACGAATCTCTAAATAATTATCTTGAGATATAGAAGGCAGACAAAAAAAACACATACTTTACAATTCTATTTATATAAAATTCTAGAAAAATCAAACTAATCTATGGTGATTAAAAAGCATATGAGTGTTTGCTTGGAGATGGGGGAAAAGAATGAGTAAGAAGGAGGGATTAACAAGGGGCATAAGGAAACTTCTGGAGCTGTTGAATATATTCACTGTCTTAATTATGGTGACAGTTTCATGGATGTTTACATATCAAAACTTATAAATTGTACATCTTAACTTTGTGAAGTTTATTATGTTAATTATATCTTAATGAAGACTTTTAAATCCTTAACATCAGAACTCAAGACTATTCATCTCCATTAATTCTTACACAGGTACACAGGTACAGGTACACAACTACCCCAGATCATGATACTTTCCTCAGAACTACAGTGGAAAACTCACCAAGTATTTATTACACACACTCAAACTTTAACATCCATTCATTCTTTCAAACAATATTTATTCAGAACCTAAAATGTAGAATAATGCTGAGCAAGACGCTAAGAGTGATACAAATGAATTAGATCTGATGTCTTCCAACAATCTCTTTTAAAATATTTAATTAAATGTTTATTCATAGTTAACAATGATCTTTCTCATTTTCTGGTTCCTCATTTATAGACATGCACACACAAGAACAAACATGTAGACTATTCATATATCTCTACAAAATTGATGCAGTATTTTGCTCTGCATTTTAAACACACGATCACCAGGCTGATAGGAAATTTTAGCATTACTACGTGTGTTATGAACACATGAGGTGGGAGTTTTACCATCTACCCACCTATTTTGACATATAATGCTTACAGCAGCATGTCTTTGGCCATCATATAGTTGTGTCATCTGTGAATATCTGCTAGTACTTATGTACAGTGCCATAAATATCCCATGAATGTTTTCTAGTGGAAATATCAGCATTTGGAATAGTTAAGATGAAAAGACTGGCTAAAAGTAAAACAAGACTTAGGGGCAACTGGGTGGCTCGGTTGGTTAAGCATCCAACCCTTGATTTCGGCTCAGTTCATGTTTTTGCAGTTCTGGAGTTCGAGCCCCACATCGGGCTCTGCACTGACAGCACAGAGCCTGATTGGGATTCTCTGTCTCCCTCTCTGCCCCTCCCCCGCTCACGCTGTCTCTGTCTCTCTGAAAATGAATAAACTTAAAAAAATTATTTTTAAAAAACAGGACTTATAATAGTTGCCATGTTAGCCACCATCCCTATCTAAGTAGGCTCCTTTGCCCACACACTCCCTGCCCTTGTATAGAACTATACTGTGAAAAGAATCTGCTTTAAAGAGAAAAGACACAAAAATGTAAGCCTTCCTTTTCTCCTTCCATCCTTCTTCCCTTCTTGCATAGTTCAGTCTAAGAGCCTTAGATGGAGCCAAACAAAGTAGACTTCCATGTAGTATGGGAGATGGTGGGGAAGGAGTTGCAGCCTGATCCAGAATGTAAGAGCCTAAACAAGGTCACAAGGGAATTTACGTGGGGTAAGAGGATGATGACCCACTGCAGGGTATAGAACCTCAGCAGAGTAAGGATAGTGTATGTCCACATGGTGGCAGTGGGATGAGAGTAATTAATTATATGCAGGGGGAATTGATCTAATAAGTAAATATAATAATGATAATGAAGAAGTAGGCTTCTCATTGCTGGAGAAGAAAGTTGCAAATACAAAAGAAAATTAAAATGAACCTGTGACATTGGATGGGAATTGAAAATACATTTGTGAACTCATGTTGTCAACAGAGGTAGATAGTAGACAGACAGGTGGGCAGGCAGGCAAACAGATGGATGATATAAAAATATAGATAAATATGGGATGCCTGGCTGGCTCAGTTGGAAGAGCATGTGACTCTTGATCTTGAGGTCATGAGTTTGAGCCCCACGTTGGGTGTAGAAATTACTTAATTTTTTTTAAAACATCTAAAATATATAACATATGTATGTGTGTATGTGTGTGTGTGTGTGTGTGTGTATATATATATATATATATATATATATATATATATATACACACATATATATTTACTTATTATTTTTATAGCTCTCTCCACTGAGGGCCTAGGAACAGTGAAACACTGCAAAGAATACACATAGACCCAGACCTTGGTTTCTAAAAACTGATCTTCATTAAAAGAAACCAAATTTCCTTGGAGAAACAACTAATTCTTTTTTTTTTTTTTTAATGTTTATTTTTGAGAGAGACAGAGCACAAGCCGGGGAAGGGCAGAGAGAGAGGGAGACATAGAATCTGAAGCAGGCTCCAGGCTCTGAGTTGTTAGCACAGAGCCCGACACAGGACTTGAACCCACAAACTGAGGTTATGACCTGAACCAAGGTCAGACACTTAACCGACTGAGCCACACAGGTGCCCCAAGAAATAACTGATTCTAATCCAGGTCCAAAGAGACTATAAATCTGGAACATGCTGTGCCAGAAAATAAAGATGTACTCAGAGTGAAGGAAATACGTCAAACAAAAACAGAAGCCAACCTCTGTTCCCATGGCCAAACGTGAAATAATTTGACTATCAACGTAAATTATTATAGTAACAGATTACAATCCATTGGCTCACACAGGAATGTGTGAGTCCACACTGATAATAAATAAGTGAATGAGGAAGAAGAGAGAACTTTTCCTTACAGTAGGATGTTAACTGATGAGCACAGAAGATGGATAGAATTAGAAAATAGCCACTTGGCAGCCATCACATTAATAATTAATTCCACCGAATGCAAACTGGTGCAGCCACTCTGGAAAACAGTATGGAGGCTCCTCAAAAAGTTAAAAATAGAACTACCCTATGAACCAGAAATTGCACCACTAGGTATTTATCCAGGGGATATAGGTGTGCTGTTTCAAAGGGGCACATGCACCCCAATGTTTATAGCAGCACTATTGACAATAGCCAAAGTATGGAAAGAGCCCAATGTCCATCGATGGATGAATGGATAAAGAAGATGTGGTGTATACACACACACACACACACACACACACACACACACACACGGCAATCAAAAAGAATGAAATCTTGCCATTTGTAACTACGTGGATGGAACTAGAATAATCATGCTAAGTGAAATTAGTCAGAGAAAGACAAATATCACATGACTTCATTCACATGAGGACTTTAAGATACAAAACAGATGATCATAAGGGAAGGGAAGCAAAAATAACATAAAAACAGGGAGGGGGACAAAACAGAAGAGACTCCAATATAGAGAACAAACTGAGGGTTGCCAGAGGGGTTGTGGGTGGGGGGATGGGCTAAACGGGTAAGGGGCATTAAGGAAGACACTTGCTGGGATGAGTGCTGGGTGTTATATATACATGGGGATGAATCACTGGAATCTACTCCTGAAATCATTACTGCATTATATGCTAACTAACTTGGATATAAATTAAAAAATAAAAAAAGAATAAAATTTAAAAATAATAATTAATTCCACCAAGAAACAATGTATGTTAAAACTGATGGCTGAAATTTAATGAGAAATGAAACATTTACATAATCTAAAAGCACCTTCCCACCAAAACACTTACAGACTGCAAAGTTGAAAAATGCAATTTCACAGAGGAGAGACCTGACAGACACTACTCTAAGCAAGTGTTCACAAATACCATCACAAGTAATGAGGCGAATGAAAATCATACACCACTTGACAGGATGCAAGAATCCAACATCACTTCTATAATATTCCTTCAAAAATCAGACAACCTGAATCTCTTCATAAGGTACCATCAGACAAATCAAAATTGGTGAACATTACAAAATAAATGGCTTAGAGGCGCCTGGGGGGCTCAGCTGGGTGAGCATTCGACTTTGGCCGAGATTATGATCTTGCGGTTTGTGGGTTAGAGCCCCAAGTCAGGCTTTGTGCTGAGCCTGTTTTCAATTCTCTGTCTCCCTCTCCCTCTGCTCCTTCCTGCTTGCTCTCTCTCTGTCAAAAATAAACATTAAAAAAATGTTTTTAAGAATAAAAAAACAAAACAAAAGGTCCAGAATCTTTTTAAATACCAAGGTCATGGAAGTCAAGGAAACATGAGGAACTGTTTCAGACCAACAGAAAATAGACACAACCACTAAATGCAACGTGTGGCCCTGGATGGAATCCTTTGTTGTAAAAGATGTCGAGACAGGTGAAGAAACTTGAGTGGGATGTGTGAATTAGATGGTAGCAATGTGTTAATGTTAACTTCCTTATTTTGATGGTTGTACTATGGTTATAAACAATGTTCTCAGGGCGCCTGGGTGGCTAAGTTGGTTAAGCGTCCGACTTCAGCTCAGGTTATGATCTCACGGTTTGTGAGTTCGAGCCCCGCATGCTTCCGGCTCTGTGCTGACAGCTCAGAGCATGGAGCCTGCTTCAGATTCTGTGTCTCCTTCTCTCTCTGACCCTCCCCCCCTCAAAAGTAAATAAACAGTAAAAACATTTTTTTTTTAAAGGGGGAAACAAACCCTCCACATCGTAAAATGATCACCCATATTTATAGTTGTATCATGCTAACTATATCTCGCCAAAAAATTTCATTTTGAAAAGAAACTTTTGATGAATTCCCAGGAAATGTTTAAAGAAATTTAAAAGGCAAAACCAAAAAGAAAGGAAGAAAAAAAAAAAAAAAGCCCAACACCTTGCCTTTTCCATTTGCTTTCTATCAGAGGCCCTTTTCGCCACCTCCTACAAGTAGTCTAAACTCTGAATCAAATATGGGCTGCCTTGCAGATGCCAGCACATACTGTGCCGGTTCAGAATATTTTTCAGAGTGGTGAATTTATTTATGTATAAACAATGTTTCAAGTCTATTCAAGTGGCTCCACAGAGTAATTCCACATGACAACTTTTTTCTGCCATCAGAATCTACTTATATTAAAAAGAAAACCATAGTTTAAAAACAAGCACTTACAAGTCATGGTTTCCAAGGCTACAGGGAACAGCTTAATGTTCGAAGCATCAGAATTGGAATGCCTAGCACATTTTAAAGAAGTATATTTTCTTCTCTGAGCAATGATAAAACTTTCTTTTTCTGTGGGCTCTATAAAGAAAGTTTTATAATCATAGTTTATCATATAAGTAATCACTAAGTAAGACATTCATTTTTAGCCTTAAAAATATAACATTTGAAGTTGGCTATTTTGCCAGTTTTGTTGTTCAGCTCCAAAGTTTGAAGTGCCAGGATTAGCACTTTGATCCTTTGATCAAACACACACATACACACACACACACACACACACACACACACACACACACACCTAAAAAAACCCATAATGGAATTGTGACGAGTTCTAAAAAGTATAAAAACACTTTCATTAAGCATGTAAATTGTAATGAAACAATGTATTCTGTTAAAAACAGCATAAAGCAGAAGAGGCCTCAAGCTTCTGGAGGGTGCCAAGAAAGTGTTGTACAACCTTGGACAAGTTATTAAACCTTCCTGAGCCTCAATTTCCTCCTTTGCCTATTGTGGCGGGTTACTGAAAGGATTAAATAAATAAGATAATAAAATATGTACAACACCTAGCACCATATCTGCATGGAATGGGCACTCCCCCCCGCCCCACACACAAAAAAAGGAGCAGCAGTGGCAGCAGCCGCAGCAGCAGCTAGCACTGAAGAGCCAGAAGACCCCCATATTAAAAGATCATAATGCAAAATTAATAAAACTAGAGTCCGGCACAGAATGCTCGTTAAGTGCGTTAAGGTAAAGGAAATGAAGTGAGGTCCAGGAAAGACCTTCCTAGAGCTGAAAAATCCCATCTACATCTGGAACCATGTATCTAACGTGTCAGACAAACATTCCCTACCTTTCTACATGCCGTTACCAGGTGTAATCTTCTGCTCCTTATACTGCCTGACAAACTCCCATTTATTCTTTATTAATTTAACACCAACCGAGTGCTAGGGAATAGACTAAGCACCAGAAGCTATATAACAGTGAGCAAGATAAACCAGATTCCCTGTTCCCACAAAAGGTTACATCTACTGGAAGAAACAGAGTAATTAAAAAGGCAATCACATCACCATGTGAAGTTTTATATAGAAGATGGCAAGGTGCTTCTCTTCTCTCCTCCACCAACACGCTGCCCAAAATGAAGATACCACTTGAGTATAATAAGGCCATGATTTAGATTTAGTGCTAGAAAGGAGGCTCCCTTAGGTCTAAACTACCTGCTTTCACCCAGCCTTCTTCCAGAGAGCTGCCCTGATTACATTCTTCCTTTGAGTATCTGCTCATAAAGCAGCACTCTGATAATCATTTTACTATTGTTTCTTTTGGGCAGAACTCCTGCTGGAACTGATAGAGAGGAGGAGTGACTGACAAGGTAGCACAAGGCCCTACTAATAGCAGGGTCTCAATAAACATTTGTTGCTGGTAACATTTTATTTCAAACTATTGTCCACGTTCTTTTCTCAGATTACTGGATTACTAAACCCTGTACCTAATTGATCCCAAATTCTCAAAGTTGATCACATAGCATGCTCCATGGTTTATATTCTAATTCTTGATTGTCAGTTTCTATACACATTCTCACAAATATATATAGTTTTAACTGTTTGATCATCAAGAATGTTAGAAAACCTATAAACCCAATCTAATAACAATAAAAACATCAGACATTTCAATAGAAGGACATTCTACAAAACACCTGACCAGCAATCCTTAAAACTATCAAGGTCATCAACAACAAGAAAAGTCTGAGAAACTGTAACAGTGAAGAGGAACCTCAGGCAACATGATGACTAAATGTAATACAGTATACAGAATGAGACCCTGGAAGAGGACATCTGAATAAAGTATATGGCTCTTGTTAATAACAACATATCAATATTGGTTCACTAATCATAAAAAAGGTACCACTGTGAGATCAAAGAGTATGTATATTGATCTTTGTCCCCAGTTCCTGGCATAGAGCTCCTAACTAACACCCTTGTCATTTCCTAAATCATTAAAATACTATAAGCACTCCGGTTCCTAACACACAGCTCCTAAATTCCTTGTAATTTCCTCGATGTAGCAGCATCTTTGTTCAAATGAGATGACTCTTGGTGGGCTCCTGAATGATGGCTAATCATCAGAAAGACCTGAAGCTTAGAAGCTTGGAATTTCCAGCCCTGCCTCCCATTCAACAGAGAGGGGGAAGAGGCTGGACATGAAGTTAATAATTGATCACGCCTATGTGACAAAGCCTCCATAAAAATCCCCGTAATTTGGAGTTTGGAGAGCTTCCTGGTTGCTAAACACACAAAGGTGCTAGGAAAGTAACACACCGGGAGAGGGCCTGGAAGCTTCGCACCCCTTCCCACTTGCTTTTACACATCCATCCCATCTGAATGTTCATCTATACCTTTTATCATATCCTTTTAAAATAAGCTAGTAAACACTTAAGTAAGCTGTTTTCCTAAGTTAAGTGAACCACTCTAAGCAAACTGACCAAACCTGAGGAGGGGGTTGTAGAAACTTCTCACTTATAGCTGGTTGGTCAGGAGCACAAATGACAACTCGGACTTAAGACTGGCATCTGAAGTGGGGGGTAGTCCTACAGAACTGAGCCCTTCCCCTATGGAATCTGATACTACCTATTTGGATGCAGTGTCAGAATTGAGCTAAACTGTAGGACACCCAGAGGGCGCTGCAGAATTGCACCGTGTGAGACAACCCCACATACATTTGGGGTCAGAAGTGTTATGAATGAGGCAATGGTGTGAGAGTGAAGGAGAAACAAAAGGAAGACTGAGTTGTTCCCCCTCAACCTTACTAATGGAAGATATTAGGAATAGGAGAAACGGGGTACAGGGTAAATGAGAACTCTCTGCACTATCTTACAATGTTTCCGAAAAACACTCTGTAATAATAACGTAACACATAAAAAAAAAAAAAAAAAGTAAAAACCAAATAAAGAATAGCTCATTTCTCATAACATCATACTCAGGATGTTTATAACACCATCGTGAAAAGCCAATACCTAAAACGCTGGTAGAAATTACCCAACAAAACCTGAAAAAATAGTCCTTATTATTTAAACAAAGAATATTTTTTTAAAAAATTCGGCCAGATTATAATCGAGCCTAACAAAAACACAACCTGCAAGATCAACAGACCTGTTTTTGTCACTGACTCCTTTCCCAGGGGATTTAGTGGACAAGATTCTCTTTGAAAATATCAACTTAATCCTCGTCCACACACTTTTGAACTGATGTCACAATTCCAGCGTGAAGATCTTGAAAACTGAGCAAAGTGGTCTATCTCACATTCTAAGACTGATAAAAGGTAGGACATCTGGAAAGATGTTTTGTGCCAAGCACATCACATGAGAATAGGCAGCGGAGCCCAGGTGGGCTCTTCCTCTTCAGAAACTTGACAACTACACCATTTTTTGACACAAGATATTTACCAACTTTCATGATTAGTTATCTCCTCATACACATACATATACCACACTTACCCCAACTCTAAGTTTCGTGAAAGCAATAACTACCTTTCTATCTCTTTGTACTCAAAGCCCTTCACATGTGAAATTCTACAGAATGATGAACTGCCAGCATTAGATTAAAATGGAAATAACCAGTTTTTAAACCGAAGTGAAATTCACGTAACATACAACTAACCATTTAAAGTGTACGATGTGGTGGCACTTAGCGCATTCACAATGTTGTGCGACCGCCACGTAATCACAGACTTTTATCTTAGAGGGAACTGAATTCAACTATCACCCTCCCCTGCCCCTCCTTCAATGGCTAAAAAATATCAAGGCCCTTCCTCCTTTACTACATGTTGGTGTTCTCCTTAAACCATTCTGTGATTAAACTAGTATGTAGTGATGAAGACAGAAGGTAGACCACTCCTGTGATAGGCGGCTCCCCTTCTCCTCCCAAAGAACACTTTCACTGGTGCACACCTCTACTGCTAAAAAGTACCTTCTTATTTACAGTCTGTATCTGCCTTCCTTTGGCTCCCACGGGACTCACATTATGCCACCTCCAGCATTTGTAAGCTATGACTGTCAGGCCAATTATTTTAAGCCTTGGTTTCCTCATCTGTAAAAATGGGGATATTAATACCTATTGGGAGAAATAAATATGGTCATGTATGGCTCACGTGGGGCTCAACTGTTTTCTCCTACACCCTGCAAAGTAGCCAGCTTGGAGATGGAAGCAGACGTCTTCCTTACAATTCACAGCTGTCTTCCCGATCACCACCCTCTCTGTGCTCTAAAAACCTCCATCCCTTTAATGCACATACTGATTATACCACTTTCCCTCCTCACTGCTGCTATGCTATAGTCCTCCGATTCCAGCTTAGCAATTGAAGATTTTAGTACCTGACTCACCATCTCGCCTGCCACTACTCTCATCACTGTTCTTGACGACTTCCACACTCATGTAGAAGATCCATCCAATCCGTCCAATACACAAACTTCTCAGGTTCTTGACCTTCACCCAGTTCCACCACTTATCTCTTACTTTAAATCACAATAAGTTCAGCTCAGGTCATGGTCTCACAGCTCATGGGTTCGAGCCCCGAGTCAGGCTCTGTGCTGACCTGCTTTGGATTCTGCACCTCCCTCTCGCTCTGCCCCTTCCCATCTCACGCTCTGTCCCTCCCTCTTTCTCTCACTCAAATAAACACTAAAATCAATCAATCAATCAATCACAGTAACTGTAGCACCTTCAAAAAACCTTTATGTTTTTATTTTTTTAATGTTTTTATTTTATTTGAGAGAGAGAGAGAGAGAATGAATATGATCAGGGGAGGTGCAGAGAGATAGAGGGAGACACAGAATCCAAAGCAGGTTCCAGGCTCTGAGCTGTCAGCACAGAGCCTGATGTGGGGCTCGAACCCACAAGCCCTCAGATCATGACCTGAGCTGAAGCCAGATGCTTAACCGACTGAGCCACCCAGGTACCCCTAAATAAACCTTTACATAAACATTTAAAAATTTTTTAAAAATTCAAGCCCTGCATCAGGCTCTGTGCTGACAGCTTGGAACCTGGAACTTGCTTCAGATTCTGTGTGCCTCTTTCTTTCTCTGCCCCTCCCCTGCTCATTCCCTCTCTCTCTCTCAAATAAAAAAACACTACAACAAATAAATAAATAAATCACAGTAACTGTAGCACCTTTTAAAAACCCCAATTTCAAGCAGCCCAACCTCTGACCATCACCATCCATATTTCCACATCACTCCTCACCATCAGAACGTCTATTGATCCTAGCACTTTTTCACTAACCATTACTTCCTCATGTCCTTACTTCTCTCCTTATCCAGCTTACACATCATTATAAATCACTCCAATGGCTCATTCTTCGCCTTTAACTCACCTGGCAAAACCCTAATTCCGGTTAAATCTAACTCGTTGCCTTCTCCACCTCTGTAAGCAAGTGGCTGAATGATGCTAAAGAAATACACTCAAGCATGCTGAATAGTCTCCCTTAAATTTATAACCAAAGAATGGTCTCTGAACCAGAAGCATCAGGTTCACCTGGGTGAGTTACAAATGCAAATTCCCAGGCTTCATCCCAGACCTAGTCAATCAGCAATTCTGGGTTGAGCCACAGCATTTAGTGTTCTGCCAAGCTCTCCAGCCAATTCCAAAGCAGGCTAAAGTTTGACAACTATTAGGCTAATTAATTCTCTCTCTCTCATTCTCCAAGATGACTATTTTAACCCCTTCTCTTTTCTTTTCAAACGTTATAAATTCCTTCCAACTTCCAGACACCTGGCTGATCCTACTGAGAAAAAAAAAAAAAATCCTACGGAGGACAACTTATTCATTCTCTGACTACCAAATTTATCAAGTGATTCTATACTGTAACCAAAAACTCTGCCTTCCCCAGATGCACAGCCCTTCTTCCTAACGCCAAACATTCACTGGTACCTGAGTTCCACTGTCCTTCACTTACCAAAGGTTTCTGAGCCTGCTCCTATCCCCTCTCCTCGTGCATCCACAAATTTTCCTTCAGCTCATGAAGACACTCCTCCTATCTCAAAAAACACTTCCCTGGCTGGACCCCTTATTTCCCTCCAGCTTTAGTACCACTTCCCTGTTCCTCTGGATAGAAAACCTTCACAGGAGTAGTCTGTACTTCTTGTCTTCACTTCCTCACTTTCATTCTCTCCTTCACCTACTCCTATAACACCGTCAACATGCTTATACATGTCACCAGTGAGCTCCAATTTGCTAAAGTCAGCATTCAATTCTCAGCCTTCAACTTACCAAACCAACCAGTAAGCATTCGTTTCAGCAGAGCACAACTCTGAGCAGACTTGATCTACTTTGGCTCTGGGACACCACAGCGTCCTAGATTTCCCTTGACCTCATTAGCTGCCTATTCTCTGCTCTATCCTCTTCCCAAACGTTGAAAAACCTTGAGCAAAATCTGGAAGGTGGAAGCCATTCCTCCAGCGGCAGCGCCAGGCTCTCTCCGGTGGGAGCTTCTGCGGTAGCCAGTGTCCTCACTCGGGTATCTGGCGAGTGTGGGATGGTGATTTCACTGGCAGCAATTTTGTGATGACAGGATCACAGGTTTGATGGGTTGACCTTGAAGACTAGTGGTAGTGTGCCGCTGAGGCTAGCAGCAGCCTCCCAACTTCTACCCCTCCAGCCCTCTAATGATGGGGTGTTTATAGAACACCCAATTATCTGTACTAAATCTCTTTCTGATGAAAATATCTAGAGTGCTTGGTGTTTCCTACCCTGAACCTTGATTGACAGAATTCCCAAATTCACATCTCTGGCACCAATTAACCCCAATATCAAAACTGCATATCCAACTGCCTCTCAGCACCCTCACACCTTCACAACTAATACCTATCTCAAAACTCAACATGTCCCAAATATATTCTTGATTCCCCATTCCTTGCTGCTTCTTTCCCCCGCAGGAATCTCACAGCATTTACTTTCATAAATACCACTACAATTGACCTAGTTGCTCAGATTAATTATCTAGAAGTTATCCTTAAGTCCAATTTACCCCACATATGCACACTAATTCCATTAGCAAGTCTGGTTAGCTCTATTTTCAAAATATGTCCAGAAAAGTACCACTTCTCTTAATTTACCTCAACTGCTACCAGAACAGCCTAAGTCACTCTCACCTCTTACCTGCAAGTGACAAGAGTCTCTTAACTAATCTCTCTCCTGCCACTCTCCCTCCCCTCAGTCTATTCTCCATGCCAGACCCATTTTCTTTAAATAAAAATCAGATCACATCGCTCCCTTGATCAAAACCATCCAATATTTTCCCATCATACTTGGGAAAAAAATCTAAAACTTTACACAATCTAGCCTCTGCCAACTTTGCTCACTATAGACTAACCGCTTACCTGTTCTTGCAACAAACCAACCTCACTCCCACCTCAGGGCTTTTATACTGCTAATTGTGTCCTCTAGAATGTTCTTCCCACAGATACCCACACAGCTTGCTTCCTTCTCTCTTTCAAGGCTCTGTTCCAATATTTTCTTCTCAGTGAGGTCTTCCATGGTCACCCTATCTAAAATAACTCATCATGGGACTTCTGGGTGGCTCAGTCAGGTAAATCCAACTCTTGATTTCAGCTCAGGTCATGATCCCACAGTCATGAGATTGAGCCCCGCATCACGCTCCACACCGACTGTGGAGCCTGCTCAAGATTCTCTCTCTCTCTCCCTCTGCCCCGCACCTCTACACACACACACACTCTCTCTCTCTCTCTCTCTCTCTCTCTCTCTCTCTCTCTCTGTCTTAGCACTATCATTATTCTACCCACAGGAAAAATATACCTATATATTTATTCTATAGAATGTGGGTGGCAGCATGGGAGAAAGGAAAGGAAATCTATCTGTCTGGCTCTGTCACAATCCAACCTTATGCAAGTCAATTTCCCTTTCCGGATCTGTTTCCTCACTACCGAAATAGGGATAACAAAAAATAGCATAAATCACATAAATTTGCTTTGAGGATTAAACGAGATAAAGCATAGAGAGGATTTAGCTGGCAATACACATTCAATAAGTGCATCTGTTTTAATACTATTAACCAATAATTTTTTGCCAACTTAATTCTAAGGCAGCAACTATATAGTCAAAGTCCTCTTTTCTCTAAGCTAAATATCTTCTATTCCTAACTAGTCTTCATATGACTGCTTTAAAACCCCTCTAGGGGCCATCTTGCCTAGATCTTCTTCATTAGAGTAAACAGGGACTCAAGTTAAACAGAATATTCCAGATGTGAGCTAATGAAAAGTCCATGAAGACTTGATATGGACACTGTATTTTAATTAATGCAACATTAGATCATCTTAGCTCCTTTTTGAAAGCTGTTGAGTCCATTTATTGCTTACACTGAGTTTTTCAGATGTTTAAATGTCCCCAGAAACTGTTTAAAGCCAGTCCTATTCCAAGGCTCATATCTGACTCTGTCACTAGAAACAAAGAATCTGTGAGATCGAATAATCGGTGCTACTGTGGAAAACTCATTTTACCTCTAGGGCATCAGTGTGCTTCTTACAGAATCAGAATTTAAGGATTGGAGGCTTGAAAATAGAGAGGGATGCCAACCAAGGAAAAACCATCGTCCAATCTCTTCACACAGAGGGAAAAGAAGTAAAGGGAACCACGTGGTCATAGAATTATAGAGACACTCCTCAAAGGCAAACCTGCAGGCTTTACTCAGCACCTCCAACATGGGAAGACACAGAGATGAGTATGCTAAACATACTTCGGATCGCTCTAGGAAATGAAAGCCTCCATTGTGCAAGTGCTAAAAGACTCTGAGAAATGCCCGGCCCGCTCTACAGTCAGGTGCATCACGAAGGAAATTTTATTGGAAGGGGTATGGATACTGTTAGGCAGTTTCAAGGGGAGAAAGAAATGTCACAGGGAATTCTTCCATAAGACGGAGAAATAGATTAGAAAGGCCTTTGCCATTGAACATATCTGGACTCTGAAAGCATACTAGCTCAATTTTTCCAAGCTGCGGTTTGCTTCCCAGTAAAATAGAATTATAATAGTAGCATGCGATTGTGAATATTATAAAAATATGTATGCTAAGTTTTTTGCATTAAATGTCTTCCATGTTTTAGATACTCAAATGTTATTTTCCTTCCCTACCACCTGTGTAGGCATACAGAAGGGTGAGATTCTCACTTATTCCTACAATACCAACAAAATATTTAGAAATTATTAATTTCTCAATGAATAATGAGACTCCTTTGCTTGCTGTATCTGTTAATATACCCTAGTAGAATACAGGTCCCCAAAGTAAGAATCTGGCTTCTCATGTTAAGACAGTACTTCTAGTCCTAAAGGAGCAACCATAGGAATGAGGCTATTATTATTACAATGTGCACTCTCCTCAACAGATAAACATGTTGACTCTCGGATTCTCTTCCAAGGTAAAATGTCCCACTTTCAAAATAAAGTTTACTTCAAGGGTCAGGTGCTATCCTGATAAGCATAACATATTAATTCTCCTAAAATCTCTGATAAGTTCTCTTAATAAAACAGCATGTAAAAAAATCAAGTTATGGGTGGGGTAGGTGTTTAATGGTAAGCGGTTATTTTGATTGGCAGAGACATCACGGTGAAATCACCAAAGCTTGGAAAGCTGCCTTGGAACATGCCTGGCCCCAGTGTGAATGCAGAAGTTACAAGGCAGCTATGCGGGGTGTGACGGTAAAGCCATCATTTGCAGTGACTTCTTAAACAAAGCAGTCTCAGTAAAGCAGCCCTGTGAATTCAAGCCAGAACTGAAGGACAGGGGGAGGGTCAGAGAACATCTCTCTCAGGCAGAAGACTACTCTTATCCGTACCTGCCCTCAGTGTATGCTCTGTGCCTCTTTGCACTGATTTTATGCACGTAACTATCCCAACAACATTTAAAACTTAACTATTGCTCCAAACCAGGAATTCTAAACACTGCTTTGGAGAGGGCTCATTTAATTTACCCACTATGTTCCTACTCCCTGTTGAACATTTAGTAGACTAGAGAAAATAGACTTAGCAGCATGAATAGCCTACAAAAAAGTCCCAGTTAAAGACGATCAGATCCATCGGTCAACTCAGTTAATAAACCGGAGTTAATTTACCATATGATGCCTTTACATGGCTTTCATTAGCAAATGCTTTGTCTAAAATTAAATACTCAGATATTTTATATTAAAAACATAGTATCATTGGGAGAGAACATATCCAAGGTTAGTATTATCTTTGGAAAGGTGATTAAAGATCTATCATTTTAAAAAATTCCTCCAAAGACCTACCTATTATTCAGCTATTATCCAACCAGGTTGTATTTTATCCAGTATTTATTAATTTAACCATTCACTCATTTAACAAATATTTACTGAGTATCTACTCTAAGTCAGGTTGGTGGTATATGTCGGGTTGGGGGATAATATTGTAAACTAGATCCCAATTCACTAAGCTTGTGTAGTTTAAGTTCTTTCATTCTCTTTCTAACATTTTAAAGGCAAAAAGTATCTCAAATAATTTGTGTTAGCTCACACAGTAAAAGAATTCTTCAATATCAGAAAGCATCTTGTCCAAGAGGAATTCATAATATAACGCTATTTCTCACTGAAATACTAGAGTGGTTTCTGGGCTTAGAAAATATGCTGTAAATTATTAAAATGATCAAGAGAATTATAAAATAAAAACATACATACCATTTCAGCAATAAATTTAAAAATCTACAGGAAATACATGGTTTCTTAGCAAAAACTAAACTAGATGATTTAACAGCTAAATTCTAGCAGACCTTTAAAGAATTTAAAATTTCCAAAATTATTTAATGGGTTTCAGCTGAAGATGCTGCTGCTTAACATATATAGTTATATTTAGGCACTGTACTAAGTTCTTCACATGAATTCATTGAATCCGCCAAACAACCCAATAAGGGTGATGCTATTATTATCATTTTACAGATTAGGGTCATAGAAAAATATGAAAAACTTGCCAATTCAATTTTAAGATCTGAGGAAAAATGGTTACCTACCCTGCCCCACTCCCCCACCCAACGCCCAAAAAACAACTACATGTTACAAATGCTACTCACCAACCTGATTTATAGTACTGAGCAAAAGAATACCCTATAGCTAATTAATAATGCAATATCCGGAAATCTACATTCTTTATTACAGTTATAAATTAAAGGAAGAAAAACATGTTAATAATAAATGCCTTTGGAAAGGCATTGCCAAAAATTCAGTATCCATTCCTAATAAAAAAACATAAAATAAACAAGAGGAATTATTTAAAATATCTTCCAAAATTAACAAAACATTCTGAACAGCAAAATATTGGACATTTTCAATTAAACCAAGAACTGGACTAGCATGTTCACTATTTCCATTACTTTTTGGCATTATTTTACAAGTTCTAGAAGTTTTAGGAAATGCAGTTAGAGTAGAAAATCACTGTAAACACTGGAGAAGAACAAATAAACCTACATTTTATTGATGATAATGAGTATATGCCAAGAAAATCTAAGAAAGCTTTCCTTAAAAACCAATAATAACAAGAAAAATAACTTGATACAGACACAGAAGATTTTCTTAAAATTACAGCTTTTCCCTATGAAGCAATGGAAATGGAAAATATACTTTATACAATAGTGTAAAAACGATACCGTACTTAAAAACAAACTTAGTGGAAAAGCACATGATCATATAAAGAAAAGTATAAAATCTTATTAAAGGAATAAAATAAAATTTGAACAAATATATAAGACATACCATGTCTGGATGGGAATACTAATATCATAAAAATGACAGTTCTGTCAAAACATATGAAGCCAATGGATACAAAAATTCTCATTCAAATTCTAATAAAGTTTTCTCTAAGAATAGGACAAAATAACCTTAAAGTTCATATGGAAGAATAAAGTTCTGAGAACAGCCAAAAACAGTTATGAAAAAGAAGAGTAGCAAGAAGGGGATTTGCCTTGATAGCACAACATAGCAAAAACCCACGCTGATGACATCAACTTGAAATTGGCAAGGGAATAGACAAAAAGATCACAACCAAAAAGAGAATCCAGAAATGGGCCCAACAGATATGAGCTTTGAGTATATGACAAAAGTAGTATTTAAATTCAGTGGGAAAAAATAGGTACCAGCACAACTGGATATTCACCTGTGAAGAAAATTAATCTACCTCACAATATATGGGATATCTACATACATATTTAAGAATAATTCCAAGGCGTATTGAAGATTTCATTTAAAAAGTAAAATAATATAAGCCTCAAGAAAAATTATAAAATGTATGCAGAACCAAAGTGTAAGAGAGACTTCTTAAGCCAAGACAGAGTACTCAGGAGCTATACAAGAAAAAGTAGAATTATATAACAAACATAAACTTTTGTATAAGGCATACCAACTCAAGATATAATTGATAAGTTTGGAAACAATAGCAAGGACTCTTAAAACTTTATGAAAAAAATGTAAGCAACTCAATAAAAACAGATTAAGTATATGAATACGCAAATTCACAGAAGAATACACTAAATGGCTAACAAACTCAAGAAAAGATGTTCACTGTCACTTGTAGCTCAGATGAAGCACTTACACTGAGGCTAATGAGACTTAATACAAAGCACCAAAAAATGATTTCCCATTGCCAGCAGGGATTCAGGATAAGGAATAACGCCACATATTATTTGCACTCTTCGAGAAAACAATCTGACGTCTCTTAATATTAAAAACTATACACACCCTCTGACAGAAGTTCCACTCCTGGAAATTTAATTCACACAAATGAACACATCATAAATATAAAGATATAGATACACAGATATATAGATAAATTTACGGCAGTGTTGTGCATAGTGGCAAAACATACAAACAAAAAACCAGAGCCATAGTAAATATTAACACCTATCAACAGGATACTAGTTGAAAAATATGGTACACCTCTACCATGGACTATTATGAAACCATTAAAAGAGTGAACTGAAGAGATTTGTACATGGAATACTGAACAAGAAAAATAAGATATAGAGTCATGTATATAATATCCACTATAATTTTGTCAAACAGCAATTAAAACTCATCACACATACATACGTATGTATATGTGTATACAGTGATATCTATGACATATATATAAAAGACCATGGGAAAAAAATACAGACACACATCAAATTGTTAACATGGGTGAGCTGGTGACTATGGGTCATGTGGACATGTGTTCCATGTCTGGGTGGCATCTTAGCTCAGGCTGCTATAATAAAATACTATGGACTGGATGGGTTATAAACAGAAATTTATTTCTCACAGTTCTAGAGGCCAGGAAGTCCAAGATCAAGGCACCTGCTTGGCTGGTGTCTGGTGAGAGACTGCTTCTTGGTTCAGAGACAGTCATCTTTTCACCATAATCTCAGATGGTGGAAGGGACAGGTATCTCCTCAGGGCCTCTTTTATAAGGGCACTATCCCCATCTTGAGGGTAGACCTCACAAGCCCCATCTCCAAATACCATCACACTGGGGATTAGGTTTTAACATATGGATGAGGGGTGGGTGGAGATGACAAACATTCAGGCTACAGCTTGTGTTTTTCTGGCAGGGTAGTGGGGGAGAAAGGCTTCAGGAAGGAGACAAGCCAAAATGTAAACCGAAGGAGAAAAACGTGGCACCTAAAATTATTTTGTTAAAATTCTACTTTTGCAAACACATATATGTATGTTTAAGTGTATTTATGTATATGTATACATATTTATGTGTGTGGGGAGAGAAAGATGAATAAATAAAATGTGCTATTACATATAAATACTGTTTTTGTTTAACCAAAGCTGACATCAAATACCAAAACTTTTCACTTAAAATTTTGCTTGAACACCTTTCTAAAACTTATCACGTGTCCCTGCGTTCTGACGCAGGCTCTAATAATCACAACTTTACATTTTACTGATGGTTTGGTATCAACATGGCATAATGGAGAAAAGCACATGTCCAGACCTTCTTCAAACCTGCTTTGACATTTATTTGTACTGTGGTGCTAAGCTAGTCATTTCACCTTTCTGTGCTTCACTATCATCATCCATTAGAGACAGCATTAGCTAAGACCAACACGCTTTACTATGTACTTCTCATTATTAACTTCAGTTATGAATTGCAATATGGAGATGTGCTTGGGTATAGGACTGACACACATACAAGATGTAATCTAACTATGCTTTTTTACTTAGTCTCTCTTTACAGTTGGACTATTTCTCCCTACCCTTCTTTTAGTAGTGACAGTGCCGTTTATGAATCCAAACACAGTGACTTTAAAGGTAGGACAGTAGCTAATATGACTTACCACCCAATTATGTCCCTGAATCAAAGACTAAATCAGAAAGAGAGCAAATTACCAGCAAGCTTTCACTGCTCTTTGCTGTCAGTGTGTCTATGTTAACAGGAATCCTCTTGATTCCCCTTCTAATTTATTAAAAATGACACACTGATACTGAGTAAGAGCCTAGTCTCTGCTACAAATGGCAAAATATAGGAGTTTTAGAACATAAATTCTATGATAATCTTTTGCCTACGGCTGGGTTCTTAGCCATATTCCTTATACTTGCAATTACCAAAAAGAGATCATTAGGCAGAAAGAGGGAAAGACCCTCCCTCAACCAAAGCTGGTTATCATATCCAATATTTAAAGATTATAGACAGGGTAATGCCCTTATACACCTCATCCCATCTGTTTTCTAAACATTACCCGAAGAATAATGCATTTGATGTAAGCATCTCCCTTTTAAAATTGAAATTCTATAGGAGAAAGTATTTTCTATCAAAGCAGGGAAAGGGAGGGGAGTAACAATTTACCTCCAGACAGCCAGAAAAAGGTCTTCCAGAAAAATCCATACAAGGAGAGTAAGATTAAAAGTCCCAAAATCCTGAAATCTCACCAGATGTTTTGTGGAGGGCAGTGGCAGAAAGAAAAGAGGCAGCTGAAGGTTCACAGATCTGATTACATTTTCAACACTTTTTAGATAATGGCCTAGAATTTTTTTACAACTCTCATTTTGCCAGATGCAAGCCAAAACCAATCACTAAAACAATAAAAACCCCTGTAACCTGAAAAATAGTTCAATTTGATCAAAAGAGCTTTTATTGTCTGCTTAAGAGATACATTGTGATAGGGCTTATGCAGAGACCAATAAAACAAGAGATCCTGCCTAAAGGATCCCTCAGTTTGGGGGTGCTAACAGGAGAGAGAATCAGACAATGAATAATTATAACACAGTAAGTACTCAATAAATGCTAGCTATTAATTGCACAGGCAGTGGTAGGAGGACTTGAAAGAAGGACACTAGTCCCTACAGAGTGTTCAAAACAATGTCCTTTGAGGGGCGCCTGGCTGGCTCAGTCAGTGGAATATGTGAGTCTTGATCTGGAGGTTGTGAGTTCAAGCCCCACGTTGGGTAGAGATTACTTAAAAAAAAAAAAAAAAAAAAAGGAACAACATCCTCTGAATACCACATTAAGAAGTATGGACTTCTGGGGCACCTGGGTGGCTTAGTCAATTAAGCGTCCGACTCTTGATTTTAGCTCAGGTCATGATCGCACAGTTGTGAGATCACACCCCACATTGGATTCCACTGGGCACTGCACTCAGCGTGGAGCTTGCTTGGGATTCTCTCTCCTTCTCTCTCTCTGCCCCTTCTCCCCCTCAAAATAAATAAAGACACTTTAAAAAGAAGAGGAAGAAGAAGAAGAACAACAACAACAACTGTGGACTATATCCTGTGTGTGATGGCTCAAAGATTTCTAGGCCCAATGAGTAGCAAAACCGATATTTTCTTTTAAAGGATACTCTGGCAGCAATGTGGCACATAAATTGTACCAAATCAATATAAAAGATTAGAAAGGAGTAAAATATACTGATTAAGAATATGGGCTCAGGAACTAGAGTTTCTGGATTTGAATACAGGCTAACAGGAACTACTTGTGTGACCTTGGACAAGCTACTAAACTACTCTGTGCCTCAATTTCCTCATCTGTTAAACAGGTATAGAAACAGATCTCAACACAGAGAGATGCTGTAAAATTAAGAGAGTTAATTAATGCTAAGCACTGAGAAAAGTTCCTGGCAGAAAGTAACTGTTCAATAAATAATAGCAGCCAATCACATGCAGGAAAAACTGGTAGTAGGGAGACTAGCTGGGAGGTCAGGAAACAGTCCCAGAAAATAGAGATGGGAATAAAGAGGGGTATGTTCCTTGGATGCCTGAGATGATGATATATAGGACATCAGACATCCAGGGAAAAGAAAAGGAAGAGAAGTATTACACCAATGAGTGTAGCTCTGGACACGTTAGGGCTGAGATTCCTACAGAACATGAAAGTATAAATGTCTAAGGGTTACTAGAAAATACAGACCAGAAATCCAAAAGAGGGGAAGGAACTAGAGGTACAGATTTGAGAGTTACTAACATGAGGGTGTGCTGGGTACAGCTGTAGTCATGGAAGAGAGCACTCAGGGAGAAAGAATAAAGCAGAAGAGCCATAGGATCCACAGGACCTAAGTCTCCAGGGTCACAACAGCATCCATGGGAACTCCAACATAACCACGAATTGTCAGTAAGACCGAAAGAGAGAACAAAATATAGCCATATGAAATAATCCCTTCCTTTAAGAAGTTTTCAATGTTGCTGGGGAGAAAAGACATAAACCCGTTAAATAATTTTATTGTGATTGTTCAGGATTTATAAAAGGAACTCTAAAAGCAGAGGTTGGGTGGTAGACATTAGAATGGCAAGAAAAGAAAGAGAAATTATGTTGAAGATTGAAAAAGTTAATGCTAATATAAAAACAGAGCACTGGCACTGAGAAGAAAGCGAATTCCAAGATGGGGGAAGGAAAGGGGAAATGAAAACTATTCTGTATTGAATGTCTACTCTATGTCAGTACTGTCTTAGGACCTTTTATGTCTTTTACCTTATTTAATTCTCATGATATCCCTATGAGAAAAATATTGCCATTTTACACAAGTGGTTTGAGGCATGCCGAAGTAATCTGCCCAAAGGTTTGCATCCAGTTATGGGCCTACGACACTGTTAGGACTGGAACGAAGGTGGAGGGCCCATGAGCCTTCACCATACTTCCGCTTCTTAAACTGGCAAAAGCAGGTCATGTCAAGAAGAGGGAGGGGCAATAAAAACTACTAGAAGAACACCAAGATTATCTCACTACAGGAGAGCTACCTTTTTTGAGGAAGCATGAAAGGAACAAAAAAAAAACAAAACGAGTTTTTAAAAATCAAAAGTAATCTTTCAGTCTCAGAGAACACACCGGATTACAACTGTCTCCCGCTTCCAGCCTCATCCCGCTGATCCCACATTGTCCCCACAGCTAGAGATCTCAATTGCACACCAACCACATCACTCCTTCTCCTTCTAACCTTTCAATAACTCCGTATCACCAACAGGATTTGAAAAATCAACAGAACAAAGAGAAGAAAGTTATCCAACAAGTCTAGGAACTCTTTAACCTAGAAGGAATAATAGAGGAAAAAAAGTTAACTTCTAAAAATAAATGCTCACTTGTACTTTGTAATCCAACTTGTCTCAGTTCAAAACCATAAAATAAATGAAATTTCAAGTGCCAGTCAAAGAGCAACATTGACACCTTGTGGTGAACATCCTAATTTAAGGTATCGAATGTAACAAGTAAAGTGGCTCCTAAGTAAGTGGAACACTTAATCCAGGCATTTCCAAGGGTTAGAGAAGCACAAATTTAATTACCATCACACACACTGCATGTAAATTTGGAAAGAGCTGCTATTACTTTGGTAACACTGAAATTAGCCTACGTTTTTAAGTACGGGAGGAAAACTCTGAATAAAACCTCAGGTCACTGTCTTCCTACGAAATGTCACAACACATCTGACATGGGGTTCTAATGCTCTGGTCGTAGGTGCTGCAAAATCCTTGCCTTAGTCAAGATTTCCTATTTTTCCGAGGCATTCACATTTAAAAACTGGAAGGAATATAGGCATCCTAGTGGCAGAACAACATAATGAAAATCATTAACTAGAATATACTCTCAAAAAACAGAATCAAGAGATCTGGGTTTAGTCCTGACACCAAATGACACTGAGAATTTTGTGA
Source organism: Lynx canadensis (assembly GCF_007474595.2). NCBI lineage: Eukaryota > Metazoa > Chordata > Mammalia > Carnivora > Felidae > Lynx > Lynx canadensis. The sequence continues at coordinate 56,457,116 of NC_044312.2, forward strand.
AGTTAAGTGATATTAAAGAATTCAGACTCTGTGTTTTCACATAAAATTACCGATCAAGAAGTAACAATTTCATACACCAAAAAAAAGGCATCAGGGAAAGAAAAACATATTACTTTTAAAAATTACTCTATCACCAATGTTGACTGAGTAAAAGAAGGGAAACTGAACAAAGCTAATCAGCACAAAATTAAATTTCCCAGAAAACACCCTACACAAATCATGGCAAGAACTATGAGAAAAAAAGAAGTTTTAATTTAGCAGATAAATGATGTTTACTCTTTACTAATGTCTAAGAGAATTATCAGAAAAAGTTCCATCTTACTCCTTAATGTTGACAAGTACAATGTAAAGTTTCTAGTTCCAGAGTAACTCTCCGGGCTCAGGTAATTTGGTTGATACCTAGGCGCTTGACCTGATTCAAAAGAATACATCTATGTTACCAGCTATAAATGATTTACACAGTGGTAATGAGAAGGCCACTGCTAAGAAGGCATTTCAAACTGCTGACACCCCTGAGGAATCTGGAAAGCATCTTAGAAATGAAACCCCTAAGACATATTATCATTGCAAGAATCAATGTTAAATAAATGAGCAACTAACTACCAAATGCATCTGATGATTTTGAATTCATGGAGGGCTCTGTGATTTTCAAAAAATTTTCCCTGTCATTATGCTATGTGCACCTTATAACAACCTTAACAACCACCAATCTAGAAAGGTAAGACTCTGAAAAGGATCTGCAAACCTTGCTTGCCGGAAAACCTTCACACCAACTTCCAGTCTAGCTCTTACTTGCTGCGTGCTCTCAGATTAATCATTTAACACCTCTTGGCCTCAGCTTCTACACTGAAGACAAGGGCTGATCCCTGATGTCTGAACACAAAAAGCTTCTAAGACAGTAAGAGAATAACTGTGGGAATGCGTATAAATTACACAAATTTATAACATTGCTGCTTCCCACCTTTTAGAAGAATCCGAGAAGTTAAATGAATTCAGATAAACCAGGGATAACTAAAGTCAGGGTCAAATTAACCAAAGCATTCTCTGTTAAACCATGCTGCTTCCCAAGATCCTACAGTATTTCTTCAGTTCTTATTTTCCTATCCCATTAGAGAGCGTTCAATACTGCCTGAATCTCTATTTTCTTAGTTTCTATGATGCCGCCTTGCCCAAATCCTCCTCTTTTCACAGACTTCATATTTCTTTTTCTTTTAATTCTCTGGATTTCTCTAATAAGATCACACCATCTCACACTTGGAAAGTATCTTTAAAATAGTAATATCCATACCCTCATTTCACTGAGAAAGGCAGGTCAAGAAATATCAGTGGCTTACCCAAATTTCAAACTATTTCTGTACATTCTTCTTTTTAATACTTAAAACTCAATGTACTCCCAAACCGAATAGGCTCAAAACTATGAGTTATATATTTTGACCCCTCCTGCTTTCCATCCAGTTACCAATCCTGTCCATTCTCTTACATATCCTAAGAAGTCAAAGGGGAAGTACTTTCCAGATAAGAATCAAAAGTCATCAAATGCCTGTGGTCACTATAGTTGAAATCATGGTCTCTTAAGAGCAATTTACACAGGCATGTGACCAAACTTTATCATCATGTATAATAAGATTCAAGATTTGCAAAGGAAAGGCCCATTCCATAATGTTTATAAAATAAACAATCATCCAATTGGACAAGAGTCCAACCATCCTTCTGGACTCTTCCTCTAGTAGATATATTGAGGATGTCTAATGGTCTGAAATTTATGATGTGTTATGTAAACATTAGAAAATTGCTGCCAAAATCAAATTTCAATGAACCATCTGTCTAAGTAGGGTGAACATAGGCTGAATGTCACTGTTACCTTTATTTTGAACTGCATTTATTTTGGTTGCCTGCCTCCTGGGAAAATGTCCTTGATGATCTACCACTTTGAAAATGAAAAACAAATTTAGAAAATTTTCAAAATTAAGCCCAGACATTATGAAAATATAGAGTTAAGGCATTTAGTTAAGCCTCTGAGCCTGAGATTCATGCAAAGCTCCTGTGCCTTGCCAAATATGATTCTTTTAAGATGAACAGCAGGTCAAAGCTCTAAGCCATGTCTGGGGCTATTGGAGGGTTTTTAGTAATGTTGTAGTTGTTAAGATTTTGATAAGTCTAAATTCTGTACCTCTGGTTGCTGCTCTTTATAGTACAGAAAACCGGAAAACAGCTCATGTCCCTGTTTTGAGATCACTGGCTTCCAATCATTCTCTCCCACTGTCCAGAGAAAGGAAATGGCTTTCCAAAGGCTTTGAGAAACAGATAAACTTAAATCACTGTAGCTACAAAATTTATGAAGCTCTCACAAAAAAATGCTAAGCCTGAATAACAACTTCTAAAGCTCCCATACATTTCCTCACACAGAAATGTCACAAACTCAAAATGAGGAACATTCTTTACAAAATGCAGGCAGTTTGATGAGAAGTTTCTTACCGCAGCAAAGAGAAGACGTCATAAGAATTGCGAACACAGTTCTGATCCACCTGAAGAAGAATATTCTTCTGAGCAACTGAATATCCCTGAAAGACATTAATCAACAAATTAATGAAAGTAAAACAATAAAATATGTGTAAAAATTAATCTTAATGTCTGTCTTCTAAAAATTATGATTTAGAAACACCTCAGTAAATTCAAATTGTTATTTCAAAAAGTACAATTCCCATACTTAAAAGGTAAGTGAATTTAAAATAAGTATTTTCTAGTATCTTCCCACAGAAGTCATATTTCACATTAGATTGTGGTGAACATCCCAGGGAAGTCCCAGAAGTCTTTTTAACATATTATGTGACTGAAGAAGAGTATTAATAATATTTCAAGTAATGCGTAGCCATCATATATAATGTTTTTATGGAGGAAAAAGCCATTCCAAGTTCTAATTAGGAATACCAGAAACATTTCTACTTAGTGAAATAAAGGTGGTAGAAGAAAGGATGATTTCTAAAGAGAACACAGCAAAATTCCATAAGAAGAACAGAACAGGTACCTGTCACTTAAGAAATGCAAAGTAAATAGTAGTCAAGAAAAAGACTCTGCACTCAGACCACCTGGATTACAATTTAAGCCCTTAATACAGCAGCTCTGTAATCTTAAGCAAGGCACCTTAACTCTCTTAGTTTAACTTTGGTTTGTTTCTTCATTCATAGAAATTCTTCATTCATGGAAATGATAACATTATCTACCTCACCAACTCCTGTGGAAATTAAAAAAGTTAGTATTTGTAAAGTGAAAAGTACATAATAAGTACTATATAAATGTTTGCTACAATGCTAATATAAGCATTTTTTTAAAGTTACATTGCCAGAGAGAGTAGAAGGTTATTAGGAGAATATGAACAACTTTATGCTAACAAAATGAATCAGATACCCTCTAGAAAAAAATCAACATGCCAAAATGGAAATGAAACATCTGAACATCTATTTTTTAAGTGAATAAATAATTGAAAAGCTTCCCACAAAAAAAGAAATCTAGGTACAAAAGGTTTCATTGATGAATTCTATCAAACATTTAAGAAATAACATCAATTTGGGGCTCCTGGGTGGCTCAGTCAGTTAAGCATCTGACTCTTGGTTTTGGCTCAGATCATGATCTCAACAGTTCAAGAGTTAATGAGTTTGAGCCCTGTGTCAGGCTCCACAGGGAGTGTGGGGCCTGCATGGGATTCTCTCTCTCTCTCTCTCTCTCTCTCTCTGTCTCTCTCTCTCTCTCTCTTTCTCACTCACTCACATGTATGTGTTCTCTCTCAAAATAAATAAACTTAAAAGAAATAACACCAACTTAACAAAAAAATTAAAATAAAACAAAATACAGGAAAAGAGAACAATTTCCAACTTACAAGACCAGCATTACTGATACTAAAACTTGACAAAAACACATACACACACAATTATAGACCAATATCCCTCATGAACACAGACACAGAAATCCTTAGCAAAATATTAGCAAATTAAACCAATAATATAAAGATAAAACAATAACATGTCATTATTGACTGAATTTATTCTAAGAATGCAATACTGGTTTAGCACTTAAAAATTAATCAATTAGAAAAATACATGATAGGGGCGCCTGGGTGGCTCAGTCGGTTAAGTATCTGACTTCAGCTCAGGTCAGGATTTCATGGTCATAAGTTCAAGTGCTGTGGTGGGCTCTGCGCTGACAGTTCAGAGCCTGGAGCCTGCTTCTGATTCTGTGTCTCCTTCTCTCTCTGCCCCTCCCCTGTTTGTGCTCTGTCTCTCTCTCTCTCTCTCTCTCTCTCTCTCTCTCAAAAAATGAATAAACGTTAAAAAAAAAAAGAAAAAGAAAAATACATGATACAACACTAAACCTATCTTGATGGCAAACAATTATAAAGATGTAACTTGTCACAACATAAAAGTGGGGGTACAGAGCTATTTGGAAGAAAAGTTTTTGTGTAATATTAAAACTAAATTGGTATTAATTTGAACTATGTGGTCATAAATTAAAATCCTGATTGTAATCCCCAGGGCAACCACTAGAAAATAACTAAAAGATACATTGTCTGAGAAATGAGAAAGAAATAAAAATGTTATATGAGAAAACATCTAACACAAAAGAAGGTAGTAATGGAGGAATAGAGAAACAAGATATAGGAAAACAAATAGAAAATCAGAAGTCCTTCTGTCTCTATAATTAATTAAGTGTAAATGTATAAATGCTCCAATTAAAAAGCAGAGATTGGCAGAATGGATTTGGTTTTAATGATCTACAATATGATATCTACAAGAGTTGCACTTCATTTTTTTTCAAGTTTATTTATTTTTATTTTGAGTGAGAAAGTGTGAGCGGAGGAGGGGCAGAGAGAGGGGAGGGAGTGAGAATCCTAAGCAGGTTCTGCACTGTCAGGGCAGAGCCTGATGCGGGGCTTGAACCCAAGAACCATGAGAGCATGACTTGAGCCAAAACCAAGCGTCAGACGCTAGACTGATTGAGCCACCCAGGCACCCCAACAGGAGTTGCACTTTATCAACATTTATTTATTTTTGGGACAGAGAGAGACAGAGCATGAACGGGGGAGGGGCAGAGAGAGAGGGAGACACAGAATCGGAAACAGACTCCAGGCTCCGAGACATCAGCCCAGAGCCTGACGCGGGGCTCGAACTCACGGACCGCAAGATTGTGACCTGGCTGAAGTCGGACGCTTAACCGACTGCGCCACCCAGGCGCCCCAGGAGTTGCACTTTAGAAACAAAAACACAAATAATAAAAAGGACAGAAAGATATTACATGTAAGCAATAACCAAAAGAGAGCTGGAGTGTCTATACTAATATCAGACAAACAGACTTTAAGACAAAAAATGTTACAAGAGACAACGCCATTGTATAACAAAAAAAGGGTCAGGAAGATGTAATTATAAACATATATGTACCTAACAATATATAATAAAATATATGAAGCAAAAACTGACAAAACTAAGGTGAGAAATAGCTGGAGATGTCAACATCCCACTTTCAACAACAGATAGCACAGCCATACAAAAGATAAACAAGGAAACAGAAGACATGAATAATACTATAAATCAACTAGACCTAACGGACATATACAGATTGTTCCACCTAACACAACCATACAGACATTCTTCTCAAGTGCATATGGAACATTCTCCAAGCTAGACCATATGTTCAGCCACAAAACAAGTCTCAGCAAATTATTAAAAACTGAAATCATACAAAGTATCTTATCTGACCACAACGGAATGAAACTAGAAATCAATAACAGAAGGAAATTTGGGAAATCCACAAACTGCAAAGTAAGCAACATACTCTTAAACAACCAGTGGGTCAAAGAACAAATCACAAGGAAAATTATTAAATACTTTGAGGTGATTAAAAATGAAAATACAACATATCAAAATATACAGAATACAGTGAAAAAGTGCTGAGGGAAATTTACAGTGGTGAACATCTACATTTTTTTAAAAAAGTAATAAAGGGCTCAAATCGATAACCTAAACTTCCACCTTAAAAAACTAGAAAAAGAACAAACTAAGCCCAAAATAAGGGAAAAAATAATAAATATTAGACCTGAGATCCAAATAGAGAATACAAAAACAATAGAGAAAATCAACAAAAGTTAGTTCTTTGAAAAGATCAACAAAATTGACAAACCTCAAGCTTAGACTAAGAGAACAAAAGAAGACTCAAAAGCACACTAAAGTCAGGAATGAAAATGGGAACATTACAAAGCTTATAGAAATAAAAAGTATTACAGAAGATGTGAACAATTGTATGCCAATAAATCAGATAACCTAGATAAAATGGAAATTGCAGAAACACAAAAACTCCCCAAAATAGCTCAAGAAGAAATAGAAAATCTGAACAAACCTACAACAAGTTGTTAAGTTGTTGATTAGCTAAACTACTCCATGGAATTGCTACCTCAGCAACACATTTTGTTTGGTCATTTTGTTTGTTTGTGTGGTCAACACATTTTGTTTTGTTTGCAAGGACCTTAAACAGACTCTAGACCTCTAAGGGAAGCACGTGTCCTAACAAGCAGGCCACAGAGACACAAGTAAATGTAAGTTTGCTTACATGAATTAATGACAGGACTTGTGATCAATGGTCTCTCCTGGTTCCCAGTGCCTGTATGCTTTAAGTGTCCCTTACCCATCAGGATAAAAATCTTGATGGAGTTCACAAAAACACTGCTCTTTTTGTTTGAATGGACAAATCTAGCCCCAGCCCAGGAACTCCAAAGCACTCCACCCACAAACCCTACCTAATAAAGGTACTTTAACCCAGGTTCTGCCTCTCTCTGTACTCTGCCTTGACCTCTTGATGTGGCCCCTGACGGCATGTCCTGTAATTCCTCTAGGACCTGTGAGTAAAAAACTTTTCTGTTTCAACATCTCTTGTGATCTGTTACCAAACCATGGCTCACCAACCAGCACCTTGTGCTCCACCTAATAAATGTTAATTTAATGAAGTCATAACACAAAGAAGTTATGATCAGGAATCATAGAACTCCCAGCAAAGAAAAGCCCAGGACCACATGATTTGACCGGTGAATTCTACCAATCATTTAAAGAAAAAATAACACTGGAGCAACCTGGGTGGCTCAGTCAATTGAGTGTCCAACTCTTGATGTCAGCTCAGGTCATGGTCCTGTAGTTCATGGGACTAAGCCCCGCATTGGGCTCTGTGCTGACAGCAGAGCCTACTTGTGATTCTCTTCCTGCCCCTCCCACTGCTCGTGTGTGCTCACACTCTCCTGCTTTTTCAAAAATAAATAAAACTGAAAAAAAATTTTTTTAATAAAAAAGAACACCAACCCTTCTCAAAGTCTTCCAAAAAATGAAAGAGGAGGAAATACTTTTTACCTCATTCCATGAGGTCAGTACTATCCTGATACCAAAGCCAGATAATAACATCACAAGAAAATTATAGATTAATATCCCTGATGAATGAATATAGATGGAAAAAATTTCAACAAACTACTAACAAAGTTAATCCACCCAAATATTAAAAAATTTAAACCATTTAGCCAACAATTCCACTTCTGGATATATACCCAAGAGAACTGAAAGCAAAGACTCAAAAAGGTATTTGTACATCCACGGTCAGAGGAGCATTATTCACAATAGTGAAGGAGTGGAAGCAACTCAAATGTCTATCAACAGATGAATGAATAAACAAAACATGGTACATTCATACAATAGAATATTATTTAGCCTTAAAAAGGAAAGAAATTTTGACTCATGCTATAATATAGATGACCCCTGAGGTGATTTATGTTTCCAGTAAAATAAGCCAATGACTGTATGATTCCATTAATAGGTATTTACGGTAGTCAAATTCACAGAAACAGAAAGTAGATGGGTGCGTGCCAGGGGCTTGGAGGAGGGAGAGATGGGGAGTTACTGCTTACTGGGTAGTTTTTCCGTTTTACAAGATGAAAAGAGTTCTGGAGATTGATGGTTGCACAACAATGTGAACATTCTTCATGCCACTAAACTATACATTTAAAATGGTTAATATGGTAAATTTAGTATTATGTACATCCCACCACAATTTAAAAACACTTTTTTTTCGAAAAGGATTATATACCAGGAACAAGTGAGATTTATCTAAGGTATGTAAGGATGGTTCAATAAATGAAAATCAATGTGATACACCAAGTTACAGGACTCACACTTCCCAATTTTAAGACATAGTACAAAGCAACTACCCTCACTACCAAAATAGTGTGGCACTGGCATAAAGGTAGACATAAAAAGACCAAAGGAACAGAACTGAGAATCCATAAATCACCTCAAACAGCTGTGGTCAACTGATTTTAGACAAAGGACAAAGGTGCCAAGACTCACTGGAAAAAGAATAGTCTTTTCAATAAATGGCGCTGAAACAACTGGATAGCCACGTGCAAAGAGGATGACTTGGACCCATCGTTAACATCATATATAAAAATTAACTCAAAACAGATCAAAGACCTAATTGTAAGAGCTAAAACCATTAAACCATTAGAAGAAAACACAGGGTACATCTACATAACCTTAGATTTGACAATGGATTCTTACGTATGACACCAAACGCATAACCAACAAATGCAGTAATAGATAAATTGAGCTTCATCAAAATTAGCAACTTTGTGCATCAAAGGACACTATAAGAAAAGTAGAAAACAACCCACAAAATGGGAGAAAATATCTGCAAATCATATCTGATAAGGGTCTCACATCCAAGATACATAAAGAACTCTTAACAACTCAATAGAAAGACCCACAATCCAATTAAAAAATGGCTAAAGGACTTAGAGACATTTCTCCAAAAAAGGTACACAAATAGCCACCAAGAACATGAAAAGATGTTCAACGTTATTAGTCACTTGAGAAAGGGGAATCAAAACCACAATGAGATACTACTTCATACCCACTAACATAAGTGAAAACAAACCAACAAATAAGCAAAGTCAAAAAAAAATTTTTTTTAAGTAATTTCTACTTCCAAAGGGGACACTGAACCCAAGATCAAGAGTCATGTGCTCTACCAACGGAGCCAGCCAGGCACCCCAAAATTTTTCAATTAAAAAAAAGAGGCCCCTTGGTGGCTGTCGGTTAAGCATCCGACTCTTGATTTCGTTTCAGGTTGTGATCTCATGGTTCATGAGCTCAAGTCCCACGTCTGGCTCCGCACTGATAGCTGATAGCACAGAGCCTGCTTGGGATTCTCTCTCCTTCTCTCTCCCTATCTACCTTTACTCTGCTTACATACGTGCATGTTCTCTGTCTCTGTCTCTCTCTCTCTCTCTCTCTCTCTCAAAACAAATAAATAAACTTAAGAAAGAAAAGAAGCGTGGGCAAGGATGTGGAGAAATTAGAGCCCTCCTATATTGCCATATTGCCACTGGGAATGTAAAACGTTGGACACTGTAAAAAAGTTTAGCAGTTCCTCAAAAAGTCAAACACAGAATTACCCTATAACCTAGCCAGTCCACTCCTAGGTACATACCTAAAAGAAATGAAAACAGGTCCTCAAATACTTGTATACAAATGTTCATAGCAAAGTGTTCACAATAACCAAAAGGTAGAAACAACCAAAATATCCATCAGTGGATGAATAAACAAATGGGGGGGTGTGTGTGTGTGTATATATATATATATATATATATATGGATATTTCTTAGCCATTGAAATGAGAGAAGTATTAACACATGCTATACATCGATGCCCCTCAAAAGCCATAAGGCTAAGTGAAAGCGGCCAGACACATTTTTTTCTCATAAAAAATCATCCACACCCACTAACCTACAACTAAAAGCAATTCACTATAGCAGGAAAAGAGCATTCATATGAAAGCAAGGATCCTGGGTTTTAATCCACACTGCTTATCATGGAAGTGAGGAAAACAATTTAATTCCTCTAGTCCTCAGTTTCCTTAATTATAAAATGAAATGAAACTACTAGCAATAAAAACAGTAATAAAAAATGACAGCAATACACCTAAAAGTAACATTTATGAGCATTTACAGTATGTCAGGCAGTACTGTTTTCCAAGCTAATATTAATAATTTAAATGTGAATATGTTAAGCATTAACATATTTTTCACACAACCCCGTGAAACAGGAACTATTATTATCCCCACTTTAAAGGTGAGGAAACTGAGACGCAAAGAGGATTAAGTAGAAGAGCCATGCAGTCTGGCTCCACAGCCCATTTTCCTAACGACCATGCTACACTTGATCTCTAAGACCTTTCCAGTTCTAAAATTCTGGGTCGATGTACATTTAAGGCAACTTAAGGACACTATTAAACCCTTCTGCTTCAGCCACCACTTAGCAATTAACATTCTTAAAATATGCTAAGAGCCTTGTTCTGAATGACATCTAACTTCACCAGATGTGCGATCCTCACAGACCTCTGATGAAGGATTATAATGGAAAGAAATGGCTCGTTTGTATCTGGTTATCTGTGTGAGATACTGCCAAGTGCCAAAGAGCCCAGAGGAGATTTACATGTCACTCAAAATTCTTCTGAAGCCAGGCCTAACAAAGCTTCTTCAAGGAAGGGAACAGGCACCAGTCTGGGTGAGGGCCTGCCTATTAAATTGTTCAAGAAAATGGATGATTAATGTCACATAGCCAGCGAGCAGGAGTAATTCCAGGCAGATGATCGGGTGTGTTTCTAGATCCGTGGTCAACAAACTTTGTCAACAGCCAGATAGTAAATATTTTAGGCGTTGCAAGCTCCATGTCATCTCTATGGCATATTCTTTGTTTTCTCCTTCGAATTCTTCACAAATGTAAAAACCTCTCTCAGCTCAGAGGCCATACAAAACCATGTGCCAGACTGTAGTTTGCTTACTTCTACAGTGGATCATTGGATAAGTTACCTTTTAAAGTATGTTACTGTACCTTCTGACAGTTTTTAGTAGCTACTACAGTCCCAAGACTATCCTGAACTCTATTAGAATTTTGTTATACCGAAATAATCCAGTTGACAGGCTTATGAAGCAAACAGTATTATACACACACTTATTTATTTCGGTGTTTACTGCACACCTAATGCAGGGTGTCAGGCGATCACGACCATCCTTATAGAAGGAGATAAGCCAGTACACTATGACGTATACAACCCAGTTAAGGTTCTAAGCGAAGTAAAAACTGCAAAGGTGCCAGAGGAAAGGTTAAACAAGAAATAGCTACGGGAGCTCTGATGTAGTAAAGATTCCATCTAGTAGGAGCAGAAACATCAAAGGCTGCAGGGGTGGCAGTAATTGAGATAGATTAAGAAGTATTAAAAAGCTGAATGGCAGTGAAGGAAAGTCCCACACAGACTGAACACCTTTAGCCAAACCATGACAGTGGGAAAACATAAGCTGCATTCCGAGAAAATTAAGTAGTGGTCCAATTTGTTCAGCTTTAATGATGTGGAAATTACTTGGAACCCTGGAGAGGAAAATAGTGGGAAACAGGGCTAAATAAGTAGGTTGGGAGGGTCAGAGCAGAGAAAGCCTTGAATGCCATGCTAAAAAGTGAAGACAATCTCCAGGCGGTAAGGACTCAGGAAAGGTTTCTGACAGTGTAGCACAATGATCAGAGGTGCGTTTAAGGAAGGTTACTCTGGTAATGACAATATGATGCGTTGGAGAAGGCAGAATGTCCAAACCCCAGTTACGAGGCCATTCTAAAAATCCACACATGAGAGCTCAAACCATAAGAGAGAGAAGATAAAAGCACAGATAGAACTAAAAGCACTATCCATACCACTGACTGGATCTGGGCTGATGGAGAGACGGAAAGCAGGTCAGAGGTTTAGAAACATCTAGCAGACAATGAGAAGTCACTCTATAAAGCCTTTAAGCAAAGGAATAAAAAATGAAAGCATGCCTTAGGAAGATTAATCAGGCAGTGGTGAATAAGGCAGAGTGGATATAAAGAGACCAGAGGTCAGAGGTCAGAGGTCACCGGGGAACTACTACAGTAACCCAGCCTTATGGCGGTGCCAGTCTGAGCTTGGATCATGCATGGCAATGGAGCTGGAAAAGTAGCCATGGACAGGAGTCATTTCAAAGGACTCAAAAGAGTCTAGTGGCCAACGGAATAGAGTAGATAAAAAAAAACAAAAAACTGCCATACTTGAGGACTGCATAAATGGGAAAATAGTTAATAACGATGTGGAAAATTGGAAAGGAAAGCAAACCTGGAGAGAATAATGAAGAGTTCTGTTTTAAGTATGATAATTTGCAAATAGCAGGTATCTATGCAAAAATGGTCCAAAACTATTTAAACATAGAGAACTAGAATTGTGAGTGACAAGCCATACAAATGACGACAAGCAACCAGTGTACCCCCTTAGAACGTATAACCATCTGCCACTACAGAAGCCTCATTCATAACAAATATTTACTGGATTACTACTAAATCCCAGGCTAACCACTAAGGATAAACGAGGAATGAAGACAGACACTGCCCCTGCTCTTACGTGCTCTACAGTCTAGTAAGAAAGAGAGATGAGCAAATGGGCAATCAGAAAACAACCAGGTAAGGGTCACTGATGAGGAAAATGAAATGCAAGGTGCTATAGGAGCATAAAGAGAGGTATCCAAACCGGACTTAGGGGTATAACACAGAAAATCTTTCTGTGGCGATGGGTTCTAAGCTATGGGTGGGGTGCTTAAAAATCAGGAACCATTTCACACGGCGAGACCTTTTAAGCCACTAATTACTCTAAAATGATTGAAATAAGAGAGGGACATGACCAGCATTTTAGAAAGATAAATCTGGCTGTAATCCAAGTAGCAGGAAAGTAGTTATTTAGCAGACACCATCAGTAGTGATTCAAAAAAGAGAGAGGGGGCCAGGATGACTCCCCTGTTCTGACTTGAGACAGTACATGGAGAGTGGTACCACTCACCAAACCAAGGAACACAACAGAAGTTTCTCAAGATGGGGAGAGGAACTGAGTCAGTTTGGGACTTGCAGAGTGTATGTGTCTCTGACACATCCAACCCATTTGACACAAGGCTAGATATATGGAAACACAGACTGGAGATGTGGGCTTGAGAGGATCTGAATCCAAATACGACATGTTCATAAGATGACAAAAGGCCCAAGTGGAAGCCTGAGGACGGTAACTTAAAGGCCTCCACCAAAAGCCTTCCCCAGCAGAACCAACAGCATTCTATATGTTATTCTTAAAACTGTGAGCTTTGTACATAGTCCTTTTTCTGCTTACTTAGTTAGAATAAGAAATTATGATTGGCAAGGGGGAAAAAAGCAATGGCTCATTCTGCCACTTGAGCATATTTTCAGATGCAATGGGTATTTGCAAAATATAGTATTTATTTGTACAACCTCTCTTAAAATAGCTACCTGATGAATCAACAGACAGCCTGTGTTCCTATGTGTTTATGTTCATTTGGACATTAATACGCTTTTAATTGTCAGCCAAGCTTAAACTGACAAAAATTGTGCAAGTATCTCTGTTAAGCACCTTCAAGCCTCGGGTACCTTCTACCTCTGGGCTCTGACGAAGCCCAGAAGCTGAGCTTTTAAGAAGGAAAGGCAATGGGGCGCCAGGGCGGCTCAGTCAGTTGAGCTTGAGCGTCCGACTTTGGCTCAGGTCATGATCTCGCGGTTTGTGAGTTCGAGCCCCACGTTGGGCTCTGTGCTGACAGCTCAGAGCCTGGAGCCTGCTCCGGATTCTGTGTCTCCCTCTCCCTCTCCCTCTCCCTCTCTCTCTCTCTCTCTACCCCTCCTCCACTCATGCTCTGTCTCTCTCTGTCTCAAAAATAAAAATTTTTAAAAAATAAAAAAAAAAATTTAAAAAAAAGAAAGGCAAGACCTCTTCTGAGACACTAAACCAGAACTGAATATACGTACTCCCCCGGATCTGGTCTAAGGTTTGAGACCACAGAGGATGTGGTCCCTCAAAATATGAGAAGTAATGAGAAATAAGAAGAGTACTGTTAAGCAAAGGTATACAAATCCTGAAACTAAAATCAATCCCTTCACATCAATAGGGTAAAGAGATTCTTGTTCTTATTTTAGTGGCTTAAACAACCCTCAAAAAAGCATTACAGTCATAGTCCACACTCCACATATGAAGTGGACTAAATGCTATTAATGCTACTTCATGACAAGAGGACTGAAAGTGCCCTGCTAATGTAACCCAGGAGTATATTTCAGACAAGAGATAGGAACCACATGATCCTAGGAGACTTTGTACACTCACAGAAAAATATTTACCAAGCAAAGTCTACACTAAGTCCTGAGACTAAAAAAGTGAGTAAAACACAACTTCAGTCAAAAGGAGCTTATGCCCGAAGAGGAGAAAAGATGCACACACAAATTACCGTAACTGTTACGGGACTAGAGAAGGCAGCAGTGGAATCCTGTTAAAGAGCATTAGCTGAGAGGGAGAGGGGGAAAAAAAGGATTCCCAGCTTTATAGAACAGTTTAAACTGAAACTGACGATCAGAGGGGGGGATAAAAGGTCAAGAATGCCCTCACTACAAATCCAAGAGAGAAGAGTAAAAACAAGTTTTCAAAATTTTAAACAAAACCAAATTTTAAACTCTCTGAATCCCCCCAGCGAGGACAAGTCTGGAGTTCTGTTTCTGTTTACTTTTCAAGAATCTAAAACATCTATACAAAGAACCATGCCTGGCTTTGAATTTTCCAGTATTAAAATACTGAAAAGCTCAAAAATTGTGCTAAGAAGACAAGATCCTCCAAATTCGTAACAGGAAATATGGCATTTTCCCAGATTATTTTCTGGCTTCGGTGAAGAGAGAGAATGGGGACCACACTGCAGCAGCAGGATTTATAAATATGAATTACAGGATAAGATGATTTTCCAAACATCTGTCAAAAGTTCATTTGATCCACGGGAAAAGGGGGAAAAAAAGACTCAAGAGAAGCCAAATATAGTGACTAATATGTGGACCTTTTATAGACTTCAGCGGGTTGATGGCCTCATGGGCATCACATGCCCACTCAACAATAATAAACATACAAAGCCTACACAATAATGCACTTCATACCATCCAGAGCACTTTCCCATGTACCCGCTCATTTGACTCTCACAATGCACATAGCGGATACCTCTGGTTAAATGTAAAGACAGAGAGCCTGGTATTTTAACATGCTATACATAGTGGGAAGATGTAGAGATGCCAGGTAGCCTCGTGGTTAAAAGAAAACCACTGTTCTGCCACTTCCTACTTACATAGTCTTGGGTTAGTAGTTTCATGTTTTCTTCTAGGGTACTTTATGTATAAAATGAGAGTAATAACTACCTCATGGAGTTATTACCCAAGATTAAATAAAAACAAGTATGATAGCTAGTATAGTGTCTGACATATAATAGGTACTCCTTAAATGAAAACTAGCAATGGTAGTTTTCAAAAGCTCTATAAATACCTGGTGCAACGCTGTTACTAGGAGAGCACTTTTCCCCTGCATTTAAACTGCGCTCAGATACCTAGATGTTTTATAACAAAGCAGGCAGCTGTTGGAAACAGCCCCTGAAGGTTTATTCGCTCTTTGTTGCTTGTATGTTGTAATGGGGGGGGGGGGGGGAAGGAGCACAAGGAAAGTTGACTAAAATATGTGTAGAAATAAGCTATTTTTATAGTTTTCCAACTTTTGCTTGATGATGTACTGAAAGACCTGGACAAAATTATACCATATCCCTTTCCCTGTTGTTAAAACATAGGCTATTTGGGACACTTAATCCCTACTTCTGAACATTCTGCTTATGTATTGTGTGGGACGTGCTTTGGAAACAAGTTAGTGTCCATTAATTTGACTAGCAAGAGGAAATAGCCACCTTTTTACTTTCTCAGTTCTATGAAGTGAACTAAACGGAGGTCTCTTAACTGGGATTAGAATTCAGGTTTTCTACTTTTCAAAACTATCATGTCTTGAAAAATATAAAATTAGGAGTTTTCATTTGTACAGGTCTCAAAACAGACCCTGAAATTTGCTATTGTCCCTAAATCTTCAATCTAGGCTTGACTATGTACGTCAGGTGATCAAGTCATGTGACTGTGTTTGTGAAATTAATCACCAAATTGCTATTTTCATCTCCTGAGAATTTCATTCCAAAAAGATTTGGTCCTTTTTACTGGATTCCACTCCTGCTCTATTCCCCCCCCCCCCCATTACAATGAGAAAGCACTGCCATCTACTGGACTCTGAAGATATTGCTGCTATAGCTTTTAGTCCAAGAGAATTCTTACAATTCTACTGCTTTTTTGCACTTTGTCAATAATATAGCAGTTAGAGTTATTTTGACAGTATGAGTTACATAAAAATAAAATTCCAGGAGTAGGGGGTCAGGGTAAAGTAGGATAGGAGACAGAAATAATACCACCACCACCCCCTCCCCCCATTATTGCTGATAGTCCTAAATACAACATGCATTCACCTACATTCATTAACAAATTTCTACTGAGCACCTACTATACTATACCCCAGGTACTGGGCAAGGGACACAATGTTAACACGATAGAATTAGAGAGGTAATCTCCCTTATCATATGATAGAGTTTAGCACCTAGTGGGTAGTTTCCATTTATTATTGAATTCTATTCATGTGCCAGGCTCATAATGTTCACGACCACCTTTCATCCCCCAAACAATTTATGATGAGGTAGAAATTGTTACCTCCATTTACAGAGGAGAAAATAAACTCAGAGGTGACTCAATTTGCCCAAGATCTCTCTCGTAGATTAAGTTAAACTAGGAATTAAACTCACAGCAATCTGACTCCAAAACCTGTATTCTTAACCACCAGATTACACTCATCCAAGGAGCTGTCAGCATCCTCCCCAAAACAAGAGGAGCTGACAAAAGGAAATTCAGGCAAAGACGGTCTTACATGTCTATGTTAAAGGCAAAACTCCTAAACTGAGAACTGAAGGTTTCCAGCTTATTGGAGAAGGAGCTGACCCAACAGCCTCTTATCCCCCCTGCTCCCCTAATTGCCATTCTGGCAGTTAAATCCATCTAGAAAACATCTCTTCAAGCCATCTAGCCTTATTCACCAACTTCCATCCGCTCCAACTTCAAGCTACAACAGTGTTCCTCTCTGGTTCTCCATAGTCCCCAAACATTAAAAAGGGCACCTCTACCTAAGGTGCTCTTCAAATTACTTATATTCTGCTCTAATTCACCTGTGTCATCTGCAAGACCCAAATAACTGACACCAAAAACAATTTTTCAAACTAATCCCTAAGATTTTCTGGTGTGTCCAATAGTTTCCAAACACACTCCTGGTAGTGAGACCGAACTGACTAATCCGTAATAAAATTGTATTGCACTTCATCAAAAGTCACCATTCTGTTTTGACCCTCCAAAGAATTATGTAGAATAAGAGCAAACAGCCCAGATCTTCTTTTAGGAAAGTCAATAATCTAGATTTAGAAAAGATGAATTGGGGTGGTTACAAAACAAGTTTTCGCTTTAGAAAGCATTTTACCTTAAGCCACACTAAACAAACTTATGATGATACTTAAAACAAGATTCTATTTACACAGTGCTTTTTACACTATGTGTCAAGGCACAGCTGGACTAAACAAAACTCACAGAATTAGGAAAACCCTCTTACCTTATGTTCAAATGGAGCACCATAGTAGCCATCGTTCAGCCCAAAAATTATTTCATTCTGGTTGCGGGCATGAATCTATAAAAGAAGAAAAACACCCTATCAGTTCTTCTCATTCCAATTAAGTTTTAATATGATTGGAGCATGACAGTTAAAACGGGACCTACTTCAATGCTGAAAAACAGGCTGACTAATCTAACAAGCCAGCAGAAAACAAATCACTTATCCTAAGACCAGAGAATCTATTGACAGCTTCTTGCTTTAGTCAAAGGGCTCACAAAATCATCACATGAGATAACAGGCACCATCATTCACATATATTTTCCACAAATACTTCTTGAGATTGCTATGGAAAGGCTAGTTCTAGAACACAAGGGATCCAGAGACATACTGTATATTCTCTGATCTCAAAGAAAACACAATCCTGTCCATAAGAGTGCTTTAAAAAACATAAAGTCCTGAGGTGCCTGGGTGGCTCAGTTGATTGAGTGTCTGACTTTGGCTCAGGATCTCTCGGTCCGTCAGTTTGAGCCCCACGTCAGGTTCTATGCTGACAGCTCAGGGCCTGGAGCCTGCTTTGAGTTCTGTGTCTCCCTTTCTCTCTGCCCCTCCCCTGCTCGTGCTCTTTCTCTCAAAAGAATAAACGTTAAAACACACACACATACACACACACACACACAAAGTCCTAGAAAAAAACATACAAGATTAGTATTATTTTCTATTTTCAAAAAGACAGTTTAAAGATAATAATACCTAAGCTGCATCATCACTCTGGACCCTAGTTTCCTCAACTAGAAATGAATGAGTCAGATTATGCTCTGTTATATCACACTTCTGTACCTACCCCCCCTCCTCCGGCTAAATCCAACATATCATCCAAATTTCACTCAAGATGACCAATCAATTTAACCTAACTAACGTTTGTAAAACAATCCGTTCAGTGACAACAGAATACACGTCACATGTATAGGAAACACTCACCAAAAAGAGATCTGATATTCTGGGCCATAAAATAAACCTCACAAAATCCAAAAGGATTGAAATCATACAAACTATTTTCTCTAAATCCGTCAGAATTCAAGCAGAAATCAAGAAAAGAAGGATATCTGGAAAATCCACAAATGTTTGAAAATTAAACACCATACCTCTAAATAACCCTTGAGTCAAGAAATAAAAGGGAAATTAGAAAATATTTTGAATTGAATGAAAATGAAAATACAACATTGAAGTCTGTGAGTCAGACTTCACAGCCTTGCAAGGCTTAGAGGAAAATTTATTAAATGCTTACTTTAGAAAAGATAAGTCTCAAAACAGTAATGCAAAATCCTACCTTGAGAAACTAGTAAAGAAGAGCAAAGTAAACCCAAAGCAAGCAAAAGAAAGAAAATTATAAGTATA